>NC_073744.1:147349646-147691236 GCF_029784135.1 Toxorhynchites rutilus septentrionalis
AAATGGGTGTTATACACGGCTTCTCGTGCTTCTCCCAGCTTCTCCATCAGCTCCCATAAGAGCTGCAAAACGTTCGAATTCGGTGGTCAAATCGTAGTGCTCAAGCTATCCGAATAACTGTGTTGCAATTCGCTGGATTCGATAGGCCATTATACGAAACGACGAGACTGCTGCTACTGGTGGTGATTTACTGGGCGTTGATTTTCGAATTGGAGGATTTGAGACATCCAAACAGCTTCGCCGCCCCACCATAGTCAGAAGAATTTGTCAATCCAATATCCAAACAATTGAGAGGAATTCGGAATTATCTCATGTTTTCTGGTTATTTATTTTCTAGTTTGTTTGGGAGGGGGGGAACGCTTTTGTTGCAGATCTGCGGCGGCCACAAGCATGAGGTCATTTGAGTACTCGCGTCTCGGAATACAAAGTGTATTTATATATGATTTGTATGAGTTGATACCGTCCACGTTCACTGTTTTTAGAGGTATCGTGTTACCAATGTTCATGGATTTTTTGGGAACGATCCGGATTGGAGCTTGTTCAGTTACACGGTTTCGAAGAGCGAAATATTTATATTCAAGCTATGCCCCATTCCAGACCATACCAAGAGAGCTAATTTCCTTCATGGTTGACAGCATTTTTGCATAACGAATCTCACAGTAGTAGATAAAATAAGAACAGCACTTCAAGAACCACTATTTTAGCATCATTTTATAAGGTACCTCTCAAAACCAGTCTATCATCTTCTTTATTCTTTCTGACGGAGAACTACGTCTTTCATTATTGTACTGAAGTATAAGCTTCAAATTTTGAAAACAAGTGCGTTACGTTTGGGGTATTCAGTGTTAATACACCTTCATCGGATGATAAGCTGTTCGTTGGTGTGTACATGATCGATTCTCGTCATTAACAGACCCAAAAACAGCATTAAAAGCAAAAATTTATACCAATTCAACTAGCCATCTGCATCATCTCAGATTGCAAAGAAACTTTGTGGGTGTAAAAACATTGACCATTTTAGCAACTTTACATACTCGAGATCTCTAGGTTTTTTATTCATTTTTACAAAAAATCCAACACAAAAACCGTAAGATCTACGACATTTGGTCAAAAAATTAAATTAGTAGTAATTTTTCAAAGAAAACATGAAAAAGTTGTTAGAAAAACTCCTTCCCTGTAGAAATGTTTATCTTCCGATGTATAGATGAATTGTTGATTATTGTATGAAAATTCAATAAAGTTTTGGAAACTTGTTAAAAAAAAACAAATTAGGTCCTTTTCTAAACGTCGTCTAAAAATTTTTAGAAATAAGTATTTGCTACCGTGTTAAACGAACGAGGAAATTTTTCCGCTTTAGAATATGCATGAAGTAAGCATAGAACAGAACTTAAACTGAAACTGACAACGTACATTTTGTTTATAGGCCCAAAAAAATTATCTGTGGAAAGGCTCAGCTCAATCGGATATGATTTAGGGGTGCCTCAAAGCGCTCAATGTTTTGATTTTTTGATCCTCGAAAATCTTCCAAGGGGAGAGTAAAGGAAATTTGGAAAATCGAAATTTTTTTTCGATGCCAAATGACTTCAAAATGCATGATACGTCGAGATCTGGTGCCATCTCCAGAAAAAAAATTTAGCCGAAAATTGCCTGAGAGGCAATGAAGGTATGGAAAAAAAATATCAAATTTTAAGAACCGACCATATGCATTTTGTTTACTGGTCCAAAAAAATGACCTGCGCCAAATTTCAGCTCAATCGGAAATGATTTAGGGGTGCCTCAAAGCACTCAAAGTTTTGATTTTTCAGCCACTCAGGCTAAGTCTCAAAGGCCAACATTTTTTTTCGAGATAACATCAGATCTCGACGTTGTATGCATTTTAAGTCATTTGGCATCGAAAAAAAAATTCGATTTTTTAAATTTCTAAATTTCTAAGGGGGGAGAGCTTGGAAGATTTTCGAGGATCAAAAAATCAAAACATTGAGCGCTTTGAGGCACCCCTAAATCATGTCCGATTGAGCTGAAACTTTGCGCAGATCATTTTTTGCGGCCAATAAACAAAATGTACATGGTCGGTTTTTGAAATTTGACATAACCATTTTCGCCGCCACCCTAACATACAGCGTTGGTTTTCATACCGTTAGGTGAAGAGAGTTTGTGTAGCATTAAATTACACATAAGCCTTATTGATTTTTCTACGATGCCAAATATAGATAATGATGGTAGTGGACCAAATACAGAGTAACCTATGGCTGTAGTGGGGGCCTATATCTCAACAAATTTCGTGTATTGTTCTCCCGAGAGCAAGAATGTATCATGAATTAACCATTTTAAGGCGCTTCTATAAAACCACGCAAACCCATCGACCCTATTCGGGACCACCAAGACTTTCTACTAAAGTGTTACAATAATTTCGATGCATTTATAAAAGAATATCCTATGTAATACGAAGCGAATTGATTTTGATTAAGTTTTTCAGTAATGGTGCCAAATCAGAAAACAGGTCACGATTTGATCAAATAAAGTTAACATTAATAGCTACTTCCGCTACGAAAGAAGTTTATAATGGACTGCACAACAATCGAATCGGAAATTCTCTAGGATTTTTTTTTTATCCCATTTATTTATTTAAGGCTCATTAGCATTTCAGCTGTAACAGAGCCGAATTTTAATCGTGTACATGTCACATGGTTATCATATCTATAATTAGCACATTACACAGTTGCCATTCGCCAGTATTCCTTCTAAACCATTACATATGGTACATTCACACAGTAGCCATTTAGGCGTAAGAGTATTCTTTCTGTTCTTCCATTATCCAGTTGGACCACCGGACAGCGGAGACAGTTGATTGATCATTGTTGAGTTATTTATAGAACAGCAGCCCGATGTGTCTTGCAGAGCAGAGTAGTTGTATGGATGAATCGATCTTATTTCGACCGTGGATCGATCTCCATCGCTTATGATTGTTGCGTGGACGTAGTTATTCTGTAACAACACAAAGATGGTCAATGAGGGTCCTGAGTTTTGAACTCACGATTGATCGCTTACTAAGCGAACGCGCAACCAATGTGACTACGGAGACCCCCGAACCTCTCTAGGATTTGTTCGATGTGCTATACATTACGATCCCCTAATCCGTAAACGGTTCAATTTAATGAAAATTGAAAGTATTCCCATTTTCCCGTACACTTGTTCTACCAATTTATGTGCTAACCTACTCGGGCTGTCAATAAGGCGTAGACATATCCATATTTGAGATACAATATTCATACACTGATGTGAATTAAATGCAGCGTTCGCTCAATGGGCATCGTGGAGAGAGGAAATATTGCATTGTAAACTCCGCCTGTATTCAACTGAGTATCATTAATCCATTCGCGATTGCAAATCACAGTCTCAATCCAGCTAGCGAGCGAAAAAAAATCTTTCCTGATGCTGAGAGGTTTTGCAGAAACTTTCCAAGATACATGGGAAGAATGCAAGCAAACAGTGGTGCAATTTTTGTTCGAGCACCGGGTCGACTTTCATGCCGTCTGGCAAGGTTGCTCCTGTGTTTTTTTACATGACACGTACACTTTTTTTGTTTTTCTGCGTTGCCAATGGTAGACTGAAGTAGTTAAGAAATTCGCAATAATGGTGCTGGAGGAGCAATTATATGATCACCTGTGATCGAAAGTGTTACCGACTGTCACGATATCGTTCACGATTAATACTGCCTTGCTGCATCACTATAGGAAAGCAAATGCTTGTGCATTGCTCTCGCGGATGCAAGAATGTATCATCAATGAATCAACATTCTTCAGTTATTTCCACAAAACCATCCATCGGTCCTTTTAAGGGCCCTAATCATTCTTCTGAAGAGTTGTTTTTAAAAATTTTCATACGTTCCAAAGTAAAATCCGAAATAATAGAAAGCGAATTGATTTCTATAACTATTTGCCTGAAAATAGCTTCTGTGAATTCAGGAGTATGTTCGGGGACTTGCTGGTGGCATTTTTCGACCGATTATTTAATTTTCATGAATTTGACCATTGTTTTCGGGTTGGAAGTGGCGTAAAAGTGCAACGTATTTGAAGTCAGATCTGAAACTTGTATTTTTCAGTGGTAAGAACTGTGTTCATCGGAAAAAAATGAACATGAAAGTTAATTCCACAATGGTTACAAGCACCGTCGCCGCCGCCACCACTAACAATTCGGTTTGGATTTTCTGTTGCCGTTCTAGGAAAGCTGAATTTTGCTGACTTGTATGATCTGTGGGTTGTTATATTTTCCATTCTTTGGAAAATAATATTTTAAGGAGAGTTGGAGATGTAATTTTGCTAAGCTACTAAAGCTACTAGAAAACTACTGCAATATTCAAGAAGTTCGGTGTTCCAAACAGCAAGTAATCAACAGAACATGTTAATGTTTATAGATAACTTGCTCAAATTGGTTTCTGCGAATCGCCCTATCTCTCTTGGTCTGAAGAATCCGGTGAGTTCTAATAAGTCTATTTTTGAAAGTTTGTTACTGTTGAATCAATCAACCGATCTGCGATTTTTAAAATGCAAATTGAATATATATTTTGTAGATTTTCCACAAAAAAATTATATGGCTTCTCAAAATACCTACTTCTGAGTGAAGTTTTGAAATGTTTTTTTAGTGAATTTTGAGGTGTCCTCGCCTATGATACCCCAGTTTTTTATATTATTCTGAGGAAGCTGAGAGTTTTCTACATAATGTATAAAATCTCACGAACTTGTTTTAAAAATTGTTTCTGAAACAGGCTATTGATATCACACAAATCTGTATATAAGCTTGCACCCGCTCGAAAATCCATTGAGTTGTGATTGGAAAGTGACGGAAAGATGGTTCCGCTCGCTCGCTTAAACACTATGCTCTTCACTCCCAATTCTATTTCTTTTCTACAGCCGGATAAATGGAGCCTTTAGCGAAAAACGACGTGGTGATGATAATTCGATACAGATTGTTTACAAATAGTGACATTGGCGTAAGGATTTGATAGCGGAGAAAATAAAATGTGTAATATGGTGTAGAGAATATTCCACCATATCAAAGAAATCATATTGTTTGGTGAAATCAGGAGTTTTGATATCATTTGTTGATGAATGCCACAATCGATAGATGATTCTGATTGGCGTGGAGGGGGGTATTATTTGTGCTGAGTATTTTCGAGGACAGATTGATACCGCTTTGAGCGTTATTAATTTTTTCCTTGCTAAACGAAGTGGATTGTAATAATTTTATTCAAAAGAAAAAATGTTTGATAGTTATATGCTTATAAATTATTGACCGAAAACTTGTGTCAATAGCTTCAAAGTTACTCTAAAAGCAGGCTAATGAAATCACAGATCTAAATATAAACTGATGCCCGCTCGGAAATCGATTTCAAGAACGTCGTTTGATGTTCGCTGAGGAGCGTCGAATGACAATGAAGTTTCTTTGTCAGGGCAGATGGAGAAGAGGTTTGTATAGAGTTATCCGCAAAGGCCAAGCGTTCGAGAAATCGAACAGCAACTTTGATAAGTTTCCATGGCTTTGAAAAGCAACCATATGGTAAAGTTTTGGCGTCGAATGTTAGTTTAGTCTGTTAGCTACCATTTATTATTCATTTCATTCAATTTTGTATTTTGTATAATAAATTCGGTTTAAAGCAATTATGTGCGGAAAGTACATAACCTTACATAACCTAATAAAAATCAAAACCTTATGAAATTCAAAATATGTAAACTTTTCTACAGAATTACTTTGATAAAAGATCGAACATTGTGATGTAGGAAAAAACCATTAGATTGAACCTCCTACAGGTGACGAATTTCATGCCAACTCGTCTTAGGAGTTGACAGCATCATATCAGAGAGCAGTGAAACGTTATGGGTGCAAAGACATGGGTCATTTAAGCAACTTTGCATACATGAATTATTCGAAAAAGAATTAGACTACTTTTTGGAAAGACAATTTTTTTTACAAAAAATTATAATTTAAAAACTATGATACCTACAAAATTCTTGTCAGAGAATGAAATGTAGGAAATTGTTTAAATTTTCACAAAAAAATGCCAAAAATTTTATGGAAAAAAAATTCGCTGACAAAAAAGTAATTTAAAAAATTCTTGTCAAAGGATGAAATGTAGGAAATTGTTTGAATTTTCCAAAAAAAAAATACCAAAGATTTCATGGAAAAAAAATTTACTCACAAAAAAGTTATTTTAAAAATTAAAATTGATTTTTCTCAAAAAAGTATTTTTTTAAATTCCCAAAAAACATATATATGAATAACTCTTACAATTTCCAACAAGTCGTCCATACATCGGAAAATGGGCACTTTTACAGGGAAAAAGTTTTTCAAATAACATCTTTGTCATGTTTTCTTTGAAACAACTTTTTTTTCGGAAAATCTTAACTTAAAAACTATAAGATCTACAAATAGTTGGTCAGAAAATGAAACGTAGGAAATTACTCAGGTTTTCATTAAAAATTATCAAAGATTTTTTTGAAAAAAAATATAATTGAAAAAAATATTTTGGAAATTAAAATTCATTTTTCTCGGAAACATATACTTTAAAAATTCTGAAAAAAATGGATATAAATAGCCCCTAAAATTTCCAACAAGTTTTCCAAACATCGGACGATGGGCCCATTTACATGGAAAGAGTTGTTCGAAGAACAACTTTATCATTTTTTACATTTTTTTTTCAATTACAGACAAAAATGTTACGAGCAAAACATTATTTTTTTCAGGAGACATACAATTTCATACAAAAATATATATATATATTTGTGTGAAATTTAAAAAAATACGTTTATGAGAAAAATCAAATCAATTTTTAGAATAACTTTTTTGACAGCGAAATTTTGTTCCAAAAAAATGTTGGTATTTTTTGTGAAAATTCAAATAATTTTCTATATTTCTGCCTTTGAAAAGAAATTTGTAGATGTGATAGTTTTTAACAAATTAAGGACCGCACGTTTTGGGGCAAACTTGAACGCTTCATTTGTTCGGATTCCACAAATGAGATAGCTTCCTTCGATTTGAATGAGACCAAGGCGAGCCATCGGTAGGCCTTGTCAGATTCTTGGCAAACCAAGGATTTAACCTTCAACTGTAGAAAACACGGGTTAATTCGTGTAGGTTTTGACCAATTTTTTTTTTCGGTAAAACGGAAGAACGGAAAAACATAATTCTTTACAGCTTGGTCGTTAATGGGTGAAAATCTCTATAATTTAACAAGAAGAAGAGGAAGAAATCCATTTATTTGTGAAGTGACATCAGAGTTGTCTTATTAAATCGCCAAGCGTTATGCTCTTCTTTCACAATCCCATTTCTTTTTTGCCGCCAGATTTTTTGGTAAAAGCAGCAGTTCTATTATCGAAAGCTCACGAATGCCGATATCAACCGATGATCCCAATTGTCGGGGGCATTATTTCCGAGGATGAATCGGTTCCTCCTTTGAGCGTTTATAATTATTTTCCGGCTAAATGAAGTGGTATGACAATCACTTCATTCGAAAGATGAAATGTCTAAAAGCTATATTACTAAACCAACGGTTAATCTACTTCATCCTTGCAGTTATATCACAGATATAACCCACTTTTCGTTGTTTTTGAAATGGAACAAAAACACGAGGTTCAAACCAGACCTAATTTTTCTTGCGATAGATCTTTTATTATGGAATTGCACGGATATAAACAGCTGCTTGAATAGCAAATACGGAAATAACTTCTGCGTCGCATGATGATTGGGGACGCAGTGCGAGGAGAGATAGAATAAATTCACAATTTGTAGCATAACAATGCTCGACCTCAAGTTGCGAAAGTAGTCGAGACATGCTTTGAAACACATCATAATTTTACTAGCACTTCCAGTTTCAAAGGAAGCAAGCTAAAATGGAATCGTAGAGATGTGTTCCCTGATTGTAGCAGGATTTTCGTACCAATGAATAACGACCAAAAATTATTAAAACGATTCATTAGCTTATAATGGAATACTTTTAAAAAAAATATCACACCAAGAACGACGCAGTCGTTAATTTAAAACGGACTCAACTGATGCGATCCAGACTTTGTGGGTTCCACTTTAATTTCAGCTCGCCGCTCGTCATTCGATCCGGTTGGTCATGCGCTGGGTTACTCACCTGAAAAGAACGAACGAAACAAAAATCACTTTAAGTATCAAAGATCGCGACGATAAAATTTATAATTACAAAAAATAATATAATTAAAAATAATCGATCGTTCGATGGCAGCAATGGTTTTTTTTGTTGTGTTCGGTAGATATACTTGCGGTCCCGCCACCATCCAGCAACTACAACAAGAAACACCCCCGGGGGCAAGAAGTCATTATGCCAAAACCGGCTGGAACCGGCTGGACCGAACCGAGTGAACTGGGTATCCGTGCCGCTGCTGCATGCTGCAGTGTGCAACAATAACACAATGCGCTTCAATAAACATCAATCAATCACTTGATCATCGCGCCGACCACTTCGAACAGAACACTGCTCATCGACCTTTTTCCCCGCGTTTTTTTTTTTGCAGCCTTAAAGCTTCGGAATCCGGAAGCCAAAACTTCTGGGAAGAAGAGCGTGCGAGAGAAGCGGAGGCAAAACTGGATCTCCCTGTGCTAGAAAAAAAAGGTTGCCATGCGGGCAAAACGAAAAGCGCAACATAAACAGATCACGATCGATTACGCGATCGTAACCGCTGCATCGCTGCAAGCAAGTTGTCGAACGAGTCGAGTTCGACATTAGGCATCGCGCTCTGTGTTGGGTTCGGGTGTAAATCGAACAGAAGAATGCAATTTTGTCGAATGCTTAGCGAATCGATAGAGCGGTAAAATACCTCTCTGGTTCTCAATATTTGGAACGAACCCCTGAAATAACATAAAATACGAACACCGCACCCCAATTATGATTCCTTTCCCAAAAGAAACCTTCGCGACCCAATAATGGTGGCCGATGTCATGAATTTCACCAACACCTTTCTCGATTCCCAGACTCGGTGGGTCAATCACCTTCTCCCCTTTCATTAAAATAATCACAACACGGTCCCTCGACATGTGAAATATATATATTTTTTCGCCGAAATGAATGACCTTTCCTTTCTCTGCGTGTCATAATTGGGTTCCACATATTGCTTTCCACCGCCGGTTGCGAACAAGAACAACAAGAAACTGTGTCAATGTTCGTCACGGTTTGAAATCCCACATTGGGGAGAAGTGGATGTTCATTATCGACCATGAAGGCGCGATATTCAAGGGCTCTCTTTCCGTCGACCAACGCTCGTAATTGGGCTGAACTTTCGCTCTCGGACACCGGCGGCGGCCCCAAATTTCGGCGGAAAGCGACTGCACCCATGTCGCAAATCATTAATTAGGCATTTTGTTGCATTCTACCCGATCGGGCGGATCCCAGATTTCGATGGGATAGTTTATGTTAGTTGTTTTCCTCGGGCGAACGTCTCGCTTTCCAATTCAAAACAAAAATCCTCGCGGAAGCGCAACAGAAACAATCGTAGTTGCAAACATAATGCGGGTACCAAACCAATACATTTTCGGCTGCCTACGAGTGATTTATGGCGGTACAAAACCCCGGCACTATTGGGTTCTGTGACTGCTGCCGTTGGAGGTCCATTATCGAGAGTACACAAAGCAAAAGATTTTATCGTGTGCGTTTTATGGGTTCCCCCGGCGGAGGACCTCCGTTCATTCGGTCGCTTGACTCCCCGCGCATCAAGAAGAAATTGGATTTTGTTAATAAAATTGAACGATCTAGATACAAGAGGGAAAGAGAGCGCCTCGCGCGTTCGAAAACAAACATCCGGAGGATTTTTGAATGGAATGATGAAGCGCTCTGGGGAAGAATTAAACAAATTTTGTGTTAATTAATGTCGGTTGAGTTCCCCCCATGGAACGCCCCGATAAACCATGACGAACCAGCGTTGTCAACGTTTCGTACGACGACTTGGATCATCGTTAATAGGCTATTTAGGCGGGTTTAGTGGGTTTATCCGTCCGTGAGTTTCGTTGTCTTTTATTTTTTCCCGCGTGAATTCCGGACAGCTAAATGTCATCCAGTTTATCTGGATCATTAGTGTTCTTCGATCAGTGAAACTTGAACCCAGAATAAATGTCAACATCAGCTATGCCAGATGGTATTGTCAAGAGAATATTTTTCGGATACCGTCCTACTGAAATATATGTGTACAATATGCGTCAGGCAAAAAATAAGGTTCGAGCATTTTTATTTCCATTCGAACTGAGTTTTTTTATTTTCAATTTTTAACGCGGATACAAAAAAAACAAGGCACAATTCCTTGAAAAAAGGTGAACATTCCAAGAAAAATAGTTCGTATTGTGCTCAAGTCTACATTTGTTCGTTTTTAAACGAACAAACATCATTCGAGAATACGATTTTGAATGAAGCAGGTTTTTGAAAAACCGTAAATTTTGATCTGTTGAATCAATTAACAATCTTCACCGCCGCTTCCGACGGCGGGTCGGCGATCGACTCGGATCGCGTCTTCTTGGCGGCTTGGGCCGACTCGATTCCTTATCCTCGTTAAATGGGGACTTCGCCTCTATTACATGGGCTCCAGATTAATTAGAAACAGAAATTACGCTTTTTTCCTATGAGGCTTTATACCCATGATTGGTCGTAGCGTTAATATTATCTGACCATTGGTGTACACGACCTTGCAGATGGATAGTTTAATGATTTCTGTACTGATAAAACAAAGTTTTCATACTAAAATATCTCCTTTGACGTTTGGACATTACTTCTAACCTTTTATAACGTTATCCGCGATTTTCGTTAGTCACGGTGATCTTGCCAGACTATTTCGGGAAGAATCGGGGTTCTACTGTAGAATAACCAAATAAAGTTTTGCACAAAACATTTTCAAGTTCAACACCCACAGCTTGCTTTCAATTCTTTGGTTATAATAGATTTGAGGGTGCATATCTGAAAACATGCCATATTTTTATGAAACAGTTTCAACAATAATTACTGTTTTTGCTGCGAACCGATTTCGATGATGTGCATACCAATCGAAGAGGAAATTCTTGGATTTGTTTGATATGCTATGCATTACAATTCCCAAGTCCGTGAATGGTTTAAATTGAGGAAATTGGGAGCATTTACTTTTTCCCATGCATTTGTTCTGAGCATCCCCATGTGCATACTCGAAGTTCAAATGTGATCAATGTTTGCTCTCCGCCACTGAGGAAGAAGAAAATATCACAACTTAAGATACACCCATTGGCCACTCATTACAATGGGGGAGAGTACAGAAGGTGCCATTTTCGACTTATATTACAGTCTCGCTACAGCCAGCGATCAATCAAGGCCCTTTCGTTATGCTGATGGCACCCACAACGGATTCGCTTGTACGAAGTCTGAGAGCTTGATAATTTCGATGGGTCGATAGTGTGTTGTGAGTGAAACATGTAGCACATCGCAGTGCGATTTGACTTGCATATTTGCAACCTATGGAGGCGCGATGAAAAGATGCAGCCTTCATGTCATCTGATGGAGAGTACTTGTGTTTGTTTGCATAACAGGCACACATTGTTGTCATTTTTATACGTTGCCAAAGTATATTGAAGCGATAGTGTTGTGTTTTGTTGATTGGTTGGTTTTGAACTTCTAGTTGATTTTTTTGTACTATCGAAGGCGAGAGATAATCGGTGACGATTAACAATTCAAATACGTGAAATGATGAAATGACCATTTGTGACTACAGGCAAAGTTGCATAAAAAAATCGTGCAAAACTTCACCAGCAGCTTTAAAAAATCGTGTTCGGTACATATTTTGAAAAAAAAACTTATTTTGTGCGGTAGATAGGGACCGCATAAAAAAAGTTTCACCCAAGAAAATAACTCAAATCCACGCCATTTACCGTTCAATTTCCTTGTTTTCCTGCTTTGCGATGGTACACTTCACTTTTTCTGTTGCGCGTGGCTGTTTTGTGTTGCATTTGTAGTTGCATATCGGAACGTGTCGCTGCTAGAAATCATGTCATGCAAAAACTTAGAAAAGCTTAGAGCATTTGATGAGAGGAGGGGAATGATTTCAGAAGTGGGTAATTGAGACGCAAATATACTTTTTTAGCACTGAAATGCATATAAACCATCGGAAAAAACTAAATGGACGATAACTTCGTCAAATATGCTTCTTTTCATACACCGCACAAAAAAATCGCACAAAAAAATACGCACAACAGAAAATCGTGCAGAAAAATCGCTCAAAAAAAACCACACAAAAACAGGTTTTACTGTACTACAAAGCTACAATCAACAGGTTACAAAGAGAACTTCTGTGTCTCTCGAATTCTTTATTATGCGTACTTATTACCAACGAAAGTATATATTTCTATTCCATTGACCCATATCGTACCAAACGTTCGTACTAAAAATCGAACAGCAACTTTGAACATTTTTCATGATTTGGAAAGCAACTATATGGTAATGTTTTGGCATCAAATGATAGCTTAGTTTATTAGCTACCACTTACCATCAATTTCATCCAATTTGGTACAATTTCATCGGACAACAAATTCAGTTTAAAGCAACTATGTGCGAAAAGTGCATAACCTAATATAACCTAACAAATAACAAATATTACTTGATAAAAGAATTGATGTTTTGAAGATGTCATTATGACGTAGGAAAAAAAACCTTCGATTGAACCTCCTATAGAAACAAAAAAGAAGCAAATTTCGCCCTTTTTGATTTCTAGATTTTTCGTTTTTTTCTGAAAAAAGTCTTCCAAAAATGGAGATTGAAAAAAAAAATTCTTTAACGCCAGTGATCCAAATTTCATCAACTTTTGTGTTTTCAATTCACAGATGGTTGAATACCGATTTCCGATTTCGATGTAAAACAGGATGCTTTAAATCATCTTACTCGTATTTGATTTGAATTCACATAAGGACAGTTTTATTAGGATTCTCAGAGCAGAACAAACGACGAACAATGATGCAAGACTGATTATTTTCGTAAAAAAATATAGAGGGGGATTTCCAAGATACAACCGCAATGTGGACGTAGGACTACGTAATTATTCCATTCAATGCACTTGTTCATTACAGGGCGGACTCGATTATGTACAGTCTCCGAATACTTTCCACTGTTTATGATCGAGTCAATAAAAGTATTTTTTTTATTTGATTTTATACATATATTTTTCGTTTTTGAATATAAAAGAAGCGTTTAATTTTTTATTCGTCCCCTTGAAGCCAGAAAGCACCTTTCTCACATGGAAAAACAATTTATCCAGAACATCTCAGGAGATGATAGACGATCATATTTGACGAAAAAAATCCTTCTACGCATATGATCGAATTTCAACAAAGATAGAGTTATTGAGCTTCGTTACTGTTCCGGGATCGGATTGACTTAAACTGGCTCTATTTCAAAAAGTATGCTACGTAGGCCGGTTCTGTTGCTTCTATTTGGAATACGAGAAAATTTAGTACAGGACAGATATGTGAAAAATTAAAATTACATTTAAACAACATTTTGGAAGTGAAAAACTTAAAAGACAGTGGTTTTGAAGATGTTATTATTAATTTGAACTCAAAAATTCCTATTAAACAAACTTGTTTCTATCAACCAAATTAAAGCTCTACAATCTGTTCTTTGACACCCAACTTCTATCTTTCTTGATTACGCTACTACATCGTTATAACTTATTACTAATGAAAATGCAATCAAAATCTTCAAAAATCACGATTTATACTCCACTGTAATTATTAATTTCACCTTAACGTTGAAATATTACATTTCATCTTGAAATAAGTCATTTTGAAAAATATAAAGTAAAATTTCAAACTGTGTATATCGAGACCAAAATTGTATATAATCGAATCATATATGACGGGCTCAGAATGAATGGGGTGTAAGTGATTTGATCGATTTTTTCAACATTTTCTTTAGTTAATAACTCAACTGCAAAAACGTTCCAATTTGAGTTTGCTAGAGAATCCGATAGAGTTCTGACCTATCATCAACATTGTCAAATACAACTGGGAATGTGTTTGCAGCTATATTATGACCAAATGAGAGAGTCGATGTAGAGAAATTGATGATGTCTCTTACACCCCTTTCTTCTTGAGTCCTTCTTATAATGAGTCTGTCGAGTCCGATCTGTACTTCGGATATTATTTTAGAATAAAACTAAACATGCGAATAAACTATTTGGTAGTTTTTTTTTTTGTACGCAGTGAATTACATACATACAGATACGTCGTATATTAGGTAACTGCAAACCTTGTTTCGACAAATGCACAACCCACAATCGCTCGATCAGTAAGCGAACGCGGACCATCCCAGCCTGATGAAAGACTGTAAAAGAGTATAGTAGAAATCGTGGTTGACGTCTTTTATACTCTTACCTGGTAAGATAATTAGAACATGGGCGGAGCTTAAGTTACAATATTCACTTCTCGCTTTTATTTCGTTCTCATAATGACAGTGGTATATGAAAAATGTGCCTGGTCGCTACATTGGTTGCTCGTTATCGAAATGTACAGAAAAAATGTATGGGGAAGTGAGTGTATTTCCAATTTCAGTCAATCTATATAAATAAAAATGAATCGCGTTACTAAGCGCATGATTCAAGAATGGATCATCCGACTTAAACAGTTTTTATTTTGTTGTGTTCGTCTCTGCCCATAGATCAATGTTCGGCGAAAAAATTTGAAATTTTGAAGGAAAATGTAACAATTCGAAATATTTAGTTCATGAATTTTTAAGCATTCAAATAACATTAAGTAATAATTTTTTAGATTATTTTTGAAGTGGTTAAGTGAAAGATGAATCAATGAATAGTTCTGGGATTAAACTCACGTAGGTTCGTTTAGCAAAAAACGTAAATGTTCGAAAGCATTTATATCAAAAAAAAAAAACAATTTTGAGAGGGACGAAGATTGCCGGGTTAGAATATACACAAAACAATTTTTAGGCTATTGAAACAAGTTTTTGGATCAATAAGTAACAATCATATAATTGTTGGACATTTTATCTTGAGAATAAAGTGATTACATACCCATCGTTTAGCAGGAACAGAATTATTAACACGTTGAGTTCCGTGTTGGTCCCTAAGGACTGACATTGAAAATCTCATTAGATTCATTAGAAAAGCATTAACCACTGGGACTGACAGCTACTAAAGAAATAAAAAAGGGCATGGTTTGTTCTGAATGTTTCACAATATGTGACTACTTTCTAGTCGAATTTCTGACTACTTTCACTATATACAATAAGTAACGTTAGGAGCAGGGACCGACACTGATATTGTGCAAATACTCTTGATACGAACTAAATGGAAAGCACAGCAAGAACAATCCGGGGCTCAACGTGTTAAGGCTCAAATGAGTAATCGATTCCTCCTCGGAAATACCCTGCGCAAATAATACCCCCCTCCCGAATCATCGATCGATTTCGCCATTCGTGCAAATTTGATAATAGAAGTGCTGCTTTCACCAAACAATTCGGTTTCTTTGATATGATGAGAAATTCTTTACCCCATATCAAACATTTCGTATTCTCCGCTATCGAATCCATAGCCAATGAACCATACAGGGTTGCCACATATACAGAATATTCTGTATTTTATAGATTTTTCGTCAACTTCATGGTACAGGATCTGTATATACAGAATTACAGATTTTCAGCAAAATTCTAAATAACAAATTTATTACAGTGCATGCATAGATACCTTGATTTATGAAAATGTTGAACGCAACGCAACGAGATGGCTTTCGTTGGAGGTAGTTGTTAAGGAAAATCTTGAGCAATTTGAAGAGCTTAATCTATTCTTTTCGTTCGAAGTTTAGTGTGACCTTGATCAATCCGTCAATCGTATATTGACTCATTGAAACTATCCTATGACTAAACCGATTATGCTGTTCCTAAACTTTGTTCTACCGCTCATCAATTACTTCAATTGCACTTTTCAATAAAAAAGTTCTCAATTTTGCGAATTTTATAATGAGACAAGCATGTTATTGTTGATCATGTTGAGTAACTTATGTTTGCAGAGCTTTTTACGATTCCCTGGGGCTGACTTTGTTGTGAAAGATTTTCTGATGAAGGCTGAGAATGTTTACATTGGTATCAATGCAGAGGAAGCTGAATAAAGATTGGATGCAGCTAGGAAGCTGACCTTCAAATGGATTGGTCGTGCCGTCTATGTTGAACTTGTGAAACAGATTTCAAAGCGATTTGATTTCAGCGATCCAATTATCGAAACTGCGGCATTGATAAATCCTCACAATTTAGCCAAGCTTTTAAACATTAATGATTTGATGCGCCAATTTTCCAATGCCAACAAAACAAAGTTCGGAAATCGGTTGGCCCTCACAATTATATACCCTCTTTTGAAGCCAAAGAACTATGTATCGGATCAAGAAGGAGCGTCAAGGATGAAATTGACGTAGAATTTGAAGGCTCCGTTCAGTCTGGGCTAGTGGGAGAGACCATTCTCCAGTCACTTCGCAATCACAACTAAATACATTTCCGAGCGGATGCCAGTTAATATACAGATTTGTGTGATTTCAACAGTCTGTTTTCTAAGTATTGAAACAAAATTTCGGGTCGAGAATTAACAAGAAAATAATTGTTTTATCTTTCGAATGATGTGATTATCATACTCCTCCGTTCAGTCAGCAAAACGTTCAAAACCTTGCACTCCAAGTGTAACGCTCATGTTTTCGAAACTTTGGGCTTACACCCCGGTACAGAAATGAAAGACGTAGTTCTACGTCAAAATTCTGATCGTACATATAACTAATCATCACAAGAGATCGGATTTAAGCTGTCTTAATTTCATGTTTGCTATTGTATGACTTCTATAATTGTGTTAAATTCAATTGAATTCGAAAAGCGTTCTATTTATTCACTAATTGGCATCCAGGAGGATTCGTCTGTCATTCATCGCGAATGTACAAGAAATAAAGCAATTTCGGTGAAAACTCAAAAATCAATTCTTGGCGAGACAAAGTCTGTCAAATCTTTTGAAATTCAATCCTACAAAAACAATTATCAACGTTAAAGCTCTTTTACTAAAACGTGACATGTTCTCTAATTTGGTACCCTTATGAAAGAATTAGTTCTACGTAAAAAGAAGCTTACACTCTAAGTTTCCACAGCGACCAAATAAGCAATAAAACGAGAAAATAAGAAGAATGTCCAAAAAACCACAACCAAATGACACCTCTAGCGAAGAAATTCAAGAGATAAAACGAATAATAATTTCAATTTGTTTGTGTTGTGTGTATAACCTATGACAAACATGCTTCCGTGGCCGTGTGGTTAGCGTCCCACATTATAATGCCGAGAGTTCGGGTTCAATTCCCATTCTGGTCGAGGAATTTTTCGTCAAAGAAATTTCGTCCGACTTGCACTGTGGTCACGCGTATTCTAGAGCTTGCCACTCAATAATACACTCAAGGCGTGTTATTCGGCATAGAAATCTCAACTAAGTACTACTAATAAAATTGACGCAAGTAATACCTACGTTGAGAACGCAAAAGTTCCACTGGGAACGTTAGTGCCATCCAAGAATACCTATGACACGCCAAATCGGGGATCTATAGACCGAGTATGGTATCTGGCATCTAAGATTTGAGACTAGATTCACCGCGAACCGCGAACGGTATTTCGAATACAATTTTTTGGAAGTTACAATGAATATTTTTATTATACTCGACACTACGATGGATTTTTAGCGTAGGTGTCCAAAATTGATTATCTTCTCTTAGCATCCCTCTGGCACAACTACAACGGTTGTTAAAACAATCCCAAACCGACCGCTAGGAGCGCTAATTTTAAATTGTAAATGATTTGAGCTTTAGTATATAGAATTCGTTGATGATTCGGATTCAAGATATCACAAAACTTTATGAAAAAATAGGCTCCCGAATAACGCATTTTAAGTTTGACTTGCAGTTATCTTCCGAACCCTTTCGAACACATACGACTCCGATACCGTTGATACTAACGATGTTCTATCTACCTGCCGCACAAATCCCAAAGCAGCTCTCACCCACTCAGCGGATAATCTTTGATCTCTCAGGAACCATCAGACCATAAATTTTAAAAGAAGCTAACGCAAAGCACCCACATACACTCGGTAATCAATAAAGTTAATCATTGCTCGCCCAAACACAGCTATCGAACTGCGCGTTTTCTGTTGAAGATTCGCGCGAAGATCATTTCTTCGCGCACACATACACGCACACCCAAACGATTGCGTGCGGTGTTTCATCTCACGCAACGGATCCCAACGGCGGTTGAGAGATTCGCCAACCGTTCCCCTGACGCGAAATGGAATTCCGCGTTTCACAGCATCGTCTTGTGTGTGTGTATGTGTGTGTGGTTGTAATTCCCTGCTATGTATTACATCATCGCAATGGGATTGCAACGAGAGCGTAACGAACTTTTTTTTTTGAGATTCCTGTGAATGCCGTGGAAACAACGCGACAGCGGCTGTTGCTGCTGCTGTGACAGAGTACGTGTTGTGGTTCCAAAAACAGAAATAATAATAAATGAAGGAATTCGGCAAACACTGCCGCGCCTCCACACCACCGCGACCGCCGCCAATGATCGCGACATCATCCTATTCCAGCTGAGCTAACACAGAACAATGCAACATTTTGCCTGCGTGGAAAGACTCAGATGCGATCAAGGAAACATGAGAAGAAAATCCACACGCTTGCTCAGTTATCGTTGCAGTTGCAGTTCTCCGAAAAAGGGATTTTCGTGTTTGGTCTGGGTACATAACAGATCGTTGATTCCATCCCCCTTTCCCAATGGGTGCTATATGTTCTTTTTTTTTGTGTGTGGGTTCAGGTTTCAGATGTACCCGGAGAAGGTCGTTGATTGTATTGAATGACCTTGGCAGCGGTACTTGTACACGCGGGTAGAACCGGACACAGTCAGATCTCCTCTTGGAGATTGTGTTTTTGACGTTCGGCTTTCTCTTCCACCGCCCCGTATAAAGAGAGATGCACCGCTGCTTCCTGCGCTTGGTGGAGGCGGCGTTGGCGGGATGTTTCTGGTTTCGTGCGCTCGTGGCATCGAGGCAGAATCGAAGCGAAGCATGCGTCCGGTATGGGAGAAACAGCAGAACTCGGTACCATCCTCATTCCGCTCACTTTCCTCCTCTTCCTCTCGCGAGGTTATGGTTGATCGACCTTGATGATGATTATTTTCTGTTTTTCTTCCCGCACTGCTGCTGCTGTTCATGGAATTCATGGAGGAAACAAACGGTCCGAAAGGCGAACGACCTTGACGATCGTGATTAGCCGTTCAGAGACACAGAGAGAAAAAGCGCGCGGGCAAAGAACAGCGCACACCGGAAAAACAGGTTGAATTATGATGACTTGTTGCGCCACAGCAAATGAAAGCTTTCCGGTTATCCAGTCGCTGTCTCAAACGCAAGCGTTGAGAGACAGGAGGAGGATTAACTGTTCTTTTTGGCAACATTAACTTCAGCGATGTGAGCTCATTACGAATCAATTCCTCCCCAAAGCAGCCTAAGCTTGTAGCAATCTCCAATCAAGCCGTACCTAATCAGCGACCGCCATCTCTTTCTCCACACAAGCAGTGTTCATCAGCTCCAGCACCAAGTACTTATTAGCATGATTGTGATAACCTTGGCACATTCTACCACTGCGTGCGTGTATGTATAATATACCCACGATACGCCGCAAACACTCACAACAACGGAATAACTGTCCACCGCGGACAAAGTGCACACACACACACGCGGGCCGTCCACTCGGAGGGACGTGATCGGACAAGTGTTGCGCAAGTCTACGACGACCAGCGAAAACAAAAAAAAAAAGAAACAACAAACAGCTAACACAAACCGTTGGCAGCGAGTTGCTGCTAACATTGTCAGGTGCGGTGGTGGCATGCTAATTTCGAGGAGCCTCCTATGCTTCCTTTCTTCTTGCGAACTTGTTTCCACCGGTGCGCAGCCAACAACCGTTCCGCTGTGCGACTTGCTTCTTGCTGCTGCTACTAGTGCCACGGTTGATGACACCACAATGAACCATAAATTTGTTCATCACGTCAGAGTTTACGGCACCACGGCTGATAAGCGCCGCAACTGTATTCGATTCTTATCCTCCAGTGTTCTTGTTGTTAGCTTGTGTCGAGTTTTCGAGAAACCACCTCAGGTCGGAGCGTCGGTTCACAAATTTAGCACCACCGTTATCGGAAGCAACGGTAAAGGTAGTACCCAAATTGAACTGAAGTTTGAAGTTTAGGGCTGTCGCCGGTTTAAAACAATAATATTGGTTACAATCTTATTTTTCTTTATTTCTTCGAGTACTTCTTCTGAGGTGAAAATTGTGCTCAGCTAGAATCGAGATGCAAGGAATCAATTTTGCCTCGTAATAACTTTGATAGAATAAAGATGTTGTGGAGTCAAAAAGGAAGTTTTTTCATTCTCTTCCAGGAAGAAATATCAACTCCGATTTGGTTTTCATAAAACCGCGAATTTTTTTTTCCGATGCCTTGCATCAGTTTTTGAACACTACGCGGGTCAACCTGACCGGATATTTTATTCCACCGTCTCCCCAGCAAACATTAAGTCGTATGAATAACTTTAATTGGAGGCGATATACATACAACCAAGACACATTTGGATGATATATGATGCATATAACTAGCATATACACGCAAAAGTGGAGGCGATATACGTATATGTCATATTTCGTACGCATATAAAGCCGTATACAACGATATACGATGCTTTTCGGACTGATATGCGATTTGATCCCACAATGTTACCACTCAATTCATCAAATATATGGAAAATCGTGTTTTTGCATTTTATGCGATTTTAGATATATATGATCGATATTTTGATTGATATTTTATGCGATTGTGATTTGATACGAATTTATATGTAACTTATCATGTGCAAAGTTATACGATTTAATGTTTGCTGGGTCTTCATCTCTGCGGCATCTCTTGTCGTCATTGAATCTGAGGAAGTCAGCGATCTCGTGCATAACATTGGTAGACACAACAATGTGCTGCATTGAATAAATATTATACTCGAAAAAATGCAACACTTTCTTTTGTGTATAATGTGTTCTTGTTTGATTACTTCGTACCTAAATGTTTTTTTCTTGTTGAATGGTTATAACAATTCGACTGAAAAGTTTATAAAGTAACACAGTAAAACTATTTTTTTTGCAAAATTAAATTTCTTCTTGCTCGAGGCTTTGAAAATTTACCTGTATCCAATCAAAGCGTTCGTCAAAAGTGGGAAGAGTTTCTTCGTTGCCCCATCAACTATGCCTTGCTCATGGAATACATCTTTCGGTCGTTTCCATTTTATATAAGAAAAACCAACCTCATGTTGATGAAAATGTAGAAACAGGTTCGTATGAAAATGTGCAATAAATTTAATTAAGTTCTTTACAAAAAATATTTTCTTTTAGAACTCAACGATGTATATGACTTCTTCTTCTTCTTCTTCTTCAATGGCACTAACGTTCCTAGAGGAACTTCGCCGTCTCAACGTAGTATTACTTGCGTCATTTTTATTAGTACTTAGTTGAGATTTCTATGCCAAATAACACGCCTTGAATGCATTCTGAGTGGCAAGCTCTAGAGAATACGCGTGATCACAGTGCAAGTCGGAGGAAATTTCTTTGACGAAAAATTCCCCCGACCAGAACGGGAATCGAACCCGAACACCCGGCATGTTAGTTATGACGCTAACCACTCGGCCACGGGAGCACATATATGACTCCGATGGTGAATTTAGTGATGAAGATAATAACTGGTATTCCGTGGAAGAGAATGATAACAAGGAGTTTGATCATATTCAAGACTTTGCCGGTAGAAAAGTTCGCGACATAGTTAATCTTTTCAGAAGTTCCCCAACAAAAAAAGGTATTCTACAGCGATACGCTAAAGCTAAGAGAAATTCAGCTCATTTTGGATTGTAAGACGAGATCGAATTCACTTGTGACCATGCTGAAACGATTCCATGAACTAAGTAAAGCAGTTCAAAAGACGCTCTTGGATACCTGTGATAAATTTGATCTGGATGTATCGGACATGCAGCAGATTCAATATGTTGTTGATGCACTGGAGCCTGTTGAAACAGCTGTTGAATATCTTTGCCGTAAGAATGTAAATCTATACGACGCAGGTATTGCCCTTCAATTTATGCTGGGTCATTTGGATAAGCAGAACACATCGATCTCACGTCTGCTTTTTGAAGCACTTGCTGACCGCATTTCGGAAGGACGATTTCAGTATGCTGATCTGTACGCTTATTTGATTGATAGGCGAATTCGTACACCTGACTTGGAGAATAGTGAAACTTTTGGTATATTTTTCCAAACATCGAAGGCTGCGATGCAAAAACAGGCTATAGAGCTTCTTCAGCGGATGATCAAGGACGAAGCGCAGACTACTTCAAACTGCGACAGTGAGACCGAAAAATCAGATCTTGGGTCAGATTGTTCGGATAAACTTTGCATCAAGGAACAGTTGGAAAAGCGACTGTTGAACATCTGTTGATTCTGAGCGAGCGTTTTCGGTGTCTGACTATTTTGGGAATAAAATTCGTTCCAAGTTAAATGACGAAACACTTAATGTTCTATGTGTGCTAAACGATTATTTTGCAAATCACAAAAAATAATTTGATTTAAATTCAGTTTCAATAAAGATGGTTTTAATCACTTTAGTGTAATTTCTTTTTTTTTCTCTGAATACCGGGTTTTACCGTTTTTTTGTTTTTGTTACCGAAACCGGTTTTACCGTTTTTTAAAAATGTCGCGGTATTACCATCCCTAGCCAGAAGGTTATGCTGTTTATTTGGTGGGACCAGCTGGGTGTGGTATACTATGAGCTGCTAAAACCGAATGAAACCATTACGGGGGACCTCTACCGACGACAATTGATGCGTTTGAGCCGTGCACTGAAGGAAAAAGGGCCACAATACGAGCAAAGACACGATAAAGGTATTTTGCAGCACGACAATGCTCGGCCGTATGTCGCGAAACCGAAACTTGGAAACGCTGAAATGGGAGGTCCCAGCCGTCGTGTTCTCCAGACATTGCTCCGCCCGATCACTACCTTTTCCGATCGATGCCACATAGCCTGGTTGACCAGCACTTCTTCGATTTTGATGAAGTCAAAAATTGGATCGATTCGTGGTTAGCCGACAAACCGGCCGATTATTTCCGCAAAGGGATCCGTGAATTTCCAGAAAGATGGGAAAAATTTGTGACTAGCGATGGGCAATACTTTGAATATTAAATTTGTAACCATTTTTGCAGAATAAAGCATTAATTTTTGAAAAAAAACGAAGAAACTTACCGGTACTCCTATTAGAAAAATATTATCGGATAAAATTTTTGTTCAACCTTTTTCAGCACATGCAGAGAACATTTTACTGTATTTTTGTAAGGACAATATTATTTCCGTTTTAGAAATAAATAACAAATAATTTTATCGCAATGAACATCATTTGAGGAATGTTTGCACTTTTTATAAAGAGAAAAGTTAACTGAAAAAGTTGGTCATTCACGGTAAGTATGTTCCTTGTTATACAACTTGCAAATTTAAAAAGGACAGTTTTAACACTGAGGCAAATAATGCGGGAAACCACCAACAATTTTTGTAAACCTGTGTCTGGAAAACACAATCAAAATTTGCGGCGATGTCAAATATCGATTGGCCAACTGCTGCAAAACGTTCACAATGAGAATGAATTTGAAAAAAAAAATGTAACTGGGGTTTAAATGGTGTAAATGAAACTCAACTGTATATATTTTTACATTTATGACGAGAATGAAAAAACTGGCTATTTTACCAACACGCTTTAAAACTTGTAAAAATACTTGTAAATATATATTTTGCTTTGCGCAAACTATTTTTAGTTCCTTAATTTGCCTCAAGATGATCTCATAAATTGTAATACTACTTCAAAAAATGGTATTTCTATCAAACTGATACAAACTGATTATACATTCTTGTGTCAGAATTTTGGGGACCTTATAATATAAAAATCCAAGACACAAAATAGTTTTGATGAGATATCTAATCACAACAGCAAAACTGTCCAAAGTTGCAATCTTTATTCGTTGAGATCAAATTGGGTATTGTGTTA
The DNA here is from genome assembly GCF_029784135.1 of Toxorhynchites rutilus septentrionalis. NCBI lineage: Eukaryota > Metazoa > Arthropoda > Insecta > Diptera > Culicidae > Toxorhynchites > Toxorhynchites rutilus. Next base: position 147,373,793 of record NC_073744.1, read on the forward strand.
TCGATTTCTTGATATTATCACACGCAAGGTTTGCTCACGAAACCAAATGCACTTGAAAAGAGTTGCAGAAGGAAAATGAACAGCATAGATGAATGAGGCATATGAAATATATTTTTCAACGCAACGCCCGAATGCAAACTGTAAATTTCTTGAATAAATATTTGTCGTGAAATCGATGTAGAAAGTCTAAACACTGAACATCTGGAAATAATGAAAAAAAATGAAAAGTTCAAACTCGACCATTACCTAATAGATCGCAAAGATGTTTGCATCAACTGATTGGAAATATTTCTATGCATCTATCATAATAAAGCAAACTATACTTTTCAGATAAACAATTGAATAATTGTAAAATTTCAAGCATTATTTAAACGCGCTTAAACTCTCGTTTAGATCAGCCTCATTTGTGCTCCTCAAATTGTACCGGCCAAAACAGACAACTAAAACAACGGAATGCAATTTAAATACAGCTATTCCACTGCGAAAACAAACGTGCATATCATGCTATCGGGAGGGAATAAGAAAAGAGAACCGAAACATTGCATCGCAAGCTCCACCCCTTGGTTACTCTTCAGTCAACCAGCTCTAAATCCATCACTCCGCTTCAAGTCATGAACGAAGCAACAGAAGCGGTAGCCAAATCAGCAAAACGAACAGAAACCCGATACCTATGTCAGTATTAACCACGAATTTACAAAGGAATTCCCGCTTTATCAAATCCACGGCTACGATGCGATCATTTCCGAGTTCAGCTGAGGAAACCCAAGCATAATTCTAGTCGATACTTTAGGCCCATTACGATATCCCTAGGCATGTCAAGAAAGTTTCCAACCCCAAAAATTCCTTTACCGATCAGGAATTGGACCCAATACCTATGTCAGTATTAGCCTTGAATTTACAAAGGAATGTGGCACACTACCGAAAAAATAATATCATTATTATGGATCATATCGGAAACTCTCACTCAGATTATGAATAATCATGAAATCAGTGATACACACATGAATGCAATGAACTCCTCATCCGGATGTCATGAACTGCCGCATATCGTCACCATTGGTTTAACCTCGAAGCTGACTTTTTATAGAAAATTTTCACCAAGTATTGCGAGTTTGCAGATCCCTGTTTCATGTGAGAAGTCACTGTCTTAATTGAGGGTCAGCTATGATACATTAATTTGATCAATGAGTCACACACATAAGATCGATCGATCCAACCGATCATCAGCGAACAGTGAATCATTTCAGTGGATGAACCAATACTTTTTGGAGGATGTTTGAATCCGGATATGCAAAAGTTCGTCCAATTAACAGCTCATCATTGGCTGGCACTGATGTACATCAGAGTTTCATTGTGCCAATGACGCATTAATAAATTAAATAAAGAAGAAATTTTTGCTGGTAGGATATAAGATTATGAGTTTTAAAAGCAACTATTTAACAAAACTCATCAAAATATTTTTTGATCGAATATCTGACGGCACAATGGAAAAGAATGTCATCTCCCGCTTCAGTTTATGCAAATCATCACGGTAAATGAAACTGCGAACTCATCACTTCCGACAACTTTTTGACAACCATACCCGGGATCGATAATTTACCCCGCCGATAATACACCTGGCTCTTATTATCGCACATTTCAATACTGATACAGAACAAATAAGCTTACCGCCTTTAATCGCACTGGTGTACACGATTATGTTCCGCGGGCAAGCTGTTTTACAAATGTAAACAATTGTAGTCGGACTGAAATCGATACTTCTTCGTTGAGCTACGTCCGACATGCATGAACTGCACGCCAATGCACCCACTGCTGGCTAGTGGTTTCCGCTTTTATGTTTTTTTAATTAATTCCCTTCGCTGACTTCTGGTGGTGGCGTGGCAATCATAACGAGACCCATGCGATGATGATCATCTGTCTGTCGTTCTTGGTGCGGGAGAAGCCTTTTAAGGCCGGCACCGACCTTATCTCCCCCTTCGGCTGCACATTGATTCACAAAGCGCAATGGATGGCCCGACACAATTGTTGTTGTTGTCGTGGTTATAGTTGTCACTTTTCAATTTCATACAGTTCCCTCTTGTTGCCAGAAGACGGAATCCGGAAATTTTTGAGATGCAACTTCTGTCTCGCGTGCGCACGAGCCGCTCCATTGTGCGCGGGGTGTGATGAATGTGAGCCGCTTTTATGGTCACGAAATGTCGCGTATGAACTGCAGAGAAAGAGGCTTCCCCAACCTTGGTCGAATTATCGAGAGAATGAGAAGTTGATGACCTGGTATGCACTAACTTGTCGAGGATTTATTTTTGGTTATTCAAAATTATTTTACCCAGGTTTCCAAAAAAAAATCAACATTGATCTCCTATGATTGATTACCTCATTGTTAAAATAGCTCCTGTTCCGATATTGAATATTTTGTTTGGGATATTCTCACAAAAATTCTAGTGAACCGGTTCTCAGATTTTCGTGAAAATTTGGTAGTTTTGTTTCCTATCGCAAAATCTTACATTTGAGAGATCTATAGCTATATATGGATTTATTCACGCGAAAATAGATGTAAACGGGTGAGAATGTATATGATACACATCTTCGAGGTATATATAACTACTATGAATAGAATAAACTGAAGCATATGTAAACGCTGGTGAATTTCTCACTGGTGAGAAATGCTAAAGCTGGAGACAGTTCTACTTCAGGTGAATAAATTCACCAGAAATATGAATATATTCACTATATAAGTTCGCGCTGGTGTAAACTGTTGATGCGATTTCTATAAAACTAAGTCTAAAGCCACCGTTAGACTCGCATTTTTTTAAATTTTTCTTTCATGTAATTTTAGTAGCCATTTCCATTTAAAAGCGATCCGAAAAAAAAATTTTCCCTTTATTTCCACGCAATCGGAGCGAATTTTGGGCAGAATGTTATAACTGGGTTCCTGGCGGCTCTTTGACGTAGGACATCGTTTTTCAGTAAGGGCGTCAAATCAGAACACATATAATACACACTTATATCAATGAAAAAGTTTGGATTTCAATAATTATTTTTGTTGCGGGCGAACATATATTATTTGCATACCAATCGAATCGAAAATTCTCTAAAAATCGACTAGAAACATTGCTTCCTAAACGGTTCAAATTGACAAAAATTAAAAGCATATTTTTGATATTTCCTCAATTTTTCAATACATTTGTTTTGGGCCGTTCTCTGTTTACCTTCCCTGCTGTCTAGCTTTCCGTCAAACCTAACTACACAACTGTGTAATTGTGACTAATGTAGCGACGAGGCACACTTTTCAAACGAGCAGTCAATAGTCTTCCTTGATGTTGATATCACACACAGCGGTTTTGACGTAGGACTACGTCTTTCATTTCTATACCGGGGTGTAAAATCAAAGTTTCGAAACCGAAAGCGTTACGCCGGAGACCGAGATTTTGAGCGTTAATAGCTCCTGAACAACTGAACGAAATGGTATGATAAACACTTCTTTCGAAAGATAAAATGTCTACGCGTTATATATTTGTTACTTTTTGATCCAAAAACTTGTTTCAATAGCCTTAAAATTGTTCTCGAAACAGGCTATTGAAAGCACCAATCGGTATATAAGCAAGCGCCGCTCGGAAATCCACTCAGTTCTAATTGAACAGCGATTGGAGCATGTTGTCGCTGTTGTGGTGAAGCTCTTCGTTTATCATGAAAGCGCGGATGAACGGTGTCACCAAGAGCCTGTTTGTGCACCTTAGGCCAGAAGGTAATCCATCAGGAGGAGAGTGATGCCACAAACGGTTCCCCGGGAAGACATCGCTACACACACACATACACGCGCGGAATTCTTTCCGTTTGGATGCCATTCAGCATTGAGAAAGTTCCGGAAAGATCTAATCATTTCTGGAAAATAATCTGCCAGTTCCTCTGGGAATTTAAAAATACATTCATGTGAAAGAGTTTATTTTAATGTTTTCTAACCATCTAACACAGCGATCAAATTCATTTGATTTTGTAATTTTCCAACCAAGTGTAATTAGCAGGAAAGCTTCTGAAGATTATTCTTCCCCATCAGTAGGATATTTCCGAATCCAATATTGTATGCGCACGCAATCGATTCTTGCTCAGGCGTCGAAAGTTTCGAGCTCAGAGAGTTCATTCCCCTCTAGTTTGCCTTCCAAATTGCCATCGTAAACCACACCTTCTCTCGATTCAATCACACGCAAAAATCATACTTAAGCGATATTCTGGTGGTGATACGCATTCATTTTTCGTGAGGACATCGACAAGACAACATCGTTGCCTAACGTGCTTCAGGAGACACATACACGCGCAGAATTCTTTCCGTTTGGATAGCATTCAGCATCGGGAAAGTTCCGGAAAGATCTATTCTGGTGGTGAGACGCATTCATTTTTCGTGAGGACATCGACAAGACAACATCGTTGCCTAACGTGCTGGAGGAGGTGGACGGCGAAGGATCGACACATACACGCGCAGAATTCTTTCCGTTTGGATGCCATTCAGCATCGAGAAAGTTCCGGAAAAATCTAATCATTGCTGGAAAATAATCTGCCAGTTCCTCTGGGAATTTAAAAATACATTCATGTGAAAGAGTTTATTTTAATGTTTTCTATCCATGTAACACTGTGACCAAATATTTTTCAATCAAGAGCTATTAACAGGTGGTTATCGAGTTAGTATTAACCACTGGTGGGCTTCCAGTATCGAGGAAAATGTGGAAATATCTAATCGTTGCTGGAAAATAATCTGCCAGTTCCCCTTGGAATTGAAAATTACATTCAAGCGAAAGAGTTTATTTTAGCGTTTTCTATCCATAAAATATCCATATAATACATTTGGTTTTGTGATTTGTCAATCAAGTGCAGTTAGCAGGAAAGCTTCTGAAGATTATTCTTCAGAACAAGGTTTTTCGTATCCTATATTGGATGCATAAAACCTTGTGCCTCCAACGTAACGCTCTCGTTTTCGAAGTCCCCCAAATATTCATTTATTAATTCATTCAGAATGGATTTTGATTCAACTTCAAACAAATGATCTCTAAATCAACGATAGTCCTACGTCACCCTTGCGGTTATACCATAGATATAACCCACTTCCTGTTTTTCTAGTGAGAATCGCTCGCTCGGAATACAAATGCAGTGTTCGTTTTACATCCACTAATGAAAGAGCAAATATTACAACTCTCGTTCCAACGAGCAAGCAGTTGGCAACCTCCCTTAACAAGTTCGTCCCCCAGAGCAATTTGACTAAATTTCGTACGGGCCTTATGAAATGAAGGTCGGACTCGTCCGCTGGGCATAGGACAGTTTAGAGCCTCGCTTGTCGGCCTGATCTAGCTAGATGGTTAGCTTTTTCGTTACTGTAAATTCCGGATTGATCCGGGATCTACATGATAGTAGTATCAGCATTCCTGAGGTTTTTTATATTCAGAGGTGCCTCAATCTTTCCGATTCGAGCGCGAAACATCAAGGGATGAGTCGTTAACGATGGGGCGATTCGATGAGTACGTTGCTAACTATGTGGTTCGGCCAGTCTGGCAGTTTTTAACACGTTCCTTTCGTTTTTTGGATTCTAGCTTGATTTCTGCCCCTAGCTCAATTTGAATGTTACGTGGAGGAGGAGGCTTCGGTTCGGTTTTCCTTTCTTTGTTTGTTAACGGTGGACTGTTTTATAGAGAATGGGAGGAGACCGAAGATAACAAGGATGGCGCGGCGGATTCTAGACTACGACTTTCCCCCAGCCTTCCTGCCTTCTGGCTAGACGTTCAAGAAGATTGATGCGACTACGGCCGTCCCCCTTGCCCCTGTAACAGTACGGACCAAAACTCCGGTCAAAAAATGACAGACCAGATCGGTTTTCATGCAGTTCGGTGAGAGTGCTTGTGTATTTTTGCATCACACGCACACATTGTTGTTGATTTTATACGTTGCCAAAGACAGATTGAACCAGTATTGCCATATGTACAGATCTATCTGGAAAGGTAAAAATATTTCCTTTTGATCTAGATTCTGTACGGTAAAGTATACTTGTTTTTGTCATAAAGTACACATAGGTATACATTTTTGACGTAGGACTACGTTTTGTTAATTGTTGACCCGAAAATTTGTTTCAATATTTTAAAAATAGCTTTGAAAACAGGTTATTAAAATTACCAGAATCCGTATATAAAAATAAAAAATCCTTTCAATTTCCGCTCGCTCACTTAAACACTATGTTCTTCTGTTGTGTTGTTGTGTTGTAATAATTATATTCAAAACATAGGCCCAGGGCTATATGCGTGTTACTTATTAATTGCTAAGATAATGGTAGTCCAACTGGATTCTTTTTTTCGCGATATTTTTTCGTGATTACGCGCTCGCATCAATTACGTAAAAAAAATCAGTGTACACTGCGAATCAATCTGGTTGCCCGTCCGCTTAATAAGCGAGCAATTGGAGGTTCAATCCCAGAACCCTTCAGTAAACGTTTTTAAATAGCCGTTCTGATGGGCAGAGTAATTTTGAGAGTTTAAACTAATAGATAATTCCAATTCATCAATTTATATACCATTCTCGCTAGAGCTAGCGAGGAGTGAACAGTATATCTTAATGTTGCGGTTTTCAACCAGCGGTTGAAAGTTGTTAGATACAAAATCCAAAAGTAAAATCATTTCGGAAGGTCGATGGTGTGCTGTGAATAGAAGACGTCTCTTTTCGCGTTGCGAAGTTGTTTGGCGCCTCAAAGCCAAGGTGGAACCTCGAAAAAATGATACGCCGCGTCTGTTTTCACGCCGTCGGGTGGAGGGTGATTGCACATCACGCACATCATGTTCATTTTTGAGCGCTTATTGCACAGTCGTTCCTGGATTGATTTGCGACACATTCAAAACACAAACAATTTGCTTTCGCTCTCATTTGTGTGTGAGTTCTCAGCTACATGAGAATTTATTTTCATTTTCCAATTGGACTTTTTCAAGACAAAAGACGATAAACTTTAAAGTTTAAAGCCTATATAACACAAGGGATAAGACAAGAGATATTTATGATTCATACTGAGTGCAGCGGATGCACTCACATAAGGAAACAAAGTGCGGCATATGGCCAGCTTGTGTGCTGTTCTCGCGAGAGCGAGAATGAATCATGAATCAACCGCTGCGTCCCATCCGTTGCGGAACGCTTACGAGATTTCTCGTTTCCGCGTTCCTTCTTTACGAACTTGTGTGACATTAGCGGATAAAAGTTTTTGTTGCGTGCAAGTTTCTGTTCAACGTCTTGCTGGATTTAATGATTAATGAATTATTTCAATTGTAATAATTTGATTGTTTATCAAGAACAACTTTCAAAATCATGCTCATTAGATAGAAAATTGAATCATTCATCTTTCCACATAATTAATTTTTTTCTTGATCGTGACAGAGAAAAGTTATAGACTGAAACGTGAACATGGGTCAATATAGGAAAATTTACAGAACTTTGAAAATCAAAAAAAGTTGTTCGAATAGAGTTATCGAAGTTATTTTACCTATCTTCCAGCCACAATTTTATTAATCGTAAAAGGGTATGAGAAAAGTTATAAGCCAAGTTGTTAGAAGAAATTAATTATGTTAAAGAAAATTGAAAAAAAGTTATTTGAAAGGACCCAAAACACGTTTTTGAGGTAATACTCATTGGATAGAGAATACATTTATCCATCTTCAGCCAAATTTTCGTTGGCCGGAAAAAAAGTCTGAGAAAAGGTATGGGCCAAAATGTATACAAGTTGTAGGAGGGAAATTAATAAATTTATCGAAAACGGAAATAGAACTTTTTCACACTCGAAAAAAAATATGGAGGAACAGAGTGCGAAGTCGAAATTTTTAGGCGATTTTTGAAATGCTTTAAAATCGTCAAATATCAACGCTTGAAGATGGGCTATATATCTCTTTGAAGCATAATTTACATGTATGTACACGGAATATTTCACAGAGAAATTTGTATTTCGATATATGTAGATGTAGTGGATAAAAATATCGGGAAGAAATGAGAAATCAGTTTCTTTCTGTTTTTTCAAAGATAGCAAATCCAATTAACGTTATTAACTATCTCTCATTTGATTTCTATAACGTTGTTGTGGACCATTCAGTACTGAGATATTATAATATGAACGAAAAATTTCGAATTCGTATTTGATAATAACTAGTTCAATAAATAATCATCGAAAAACAGTTTTGAAAACTCTAATAAATTCTATACACCCAGGATTTTTTTACGCAGGGGATAGAATTTTGTTATAATTTGTCACGGTACACCATAGTAGATATACTTTGAGTATTCTCTCAAATTTTCATTTCCAAGCCTATTGAGAGTGAAAAAAATAAAGAAAAACCTATTTTTTCACTATAGCTCTTATAGTGAACCATATAGGAGAATTATCTCATTAAAAAATTAAATCAAATCATTTATTAAATTAAAAAATCAAACATATCTATAAAAGGCGTTGGAACACATTTAAATATGAATTATAGTAGTACTGAATCTCAACATACTAAAAAAAAATTCAAAATATCAAGATTTTGTTTAGTACTTCAATTTTTGAGGAATTTTTTTTTATTATTATATTTCTCGATATATCAGAGGAAGATGCACTTTCAGTATTTTTTTTTTCAATTTTTTATCTCAAATCTATTGAGAATGGCGTTCTGAAAATTGAAAGGTACATTTTTCACCATAGATCCTATGGATAGGGATTCGAAAAATAGTCAATATTTTTATACAATAGAAATTTTCACTTCGTTTTTACTTTTTACTTCCTTGCCCAGCCAAACCCTTTCCCCCATACAACTAGTGAACGTTTTGGCCAACAACTTTTCTCATACCCTTTTCGGACCAATGAAAATTTGACTAAAGACAAAAAAAATATCCTTTATCGAATGAGTACTATCTGGAGAATGTGTTTTCGGTCCCTTCAAATAACTTATTTCAATTTTCTTCAAAATAATTAATTTGCCCCATACAACTTATTTTTTATTAAATCGTTTATTTTTGCAGGCTCAGTTACATATGTTTTATGGAACCGTATTTTAACTATATTTTTATAACTATATATAAACATAATTCTATGGTTAGTAAGGTAGAAATCCGATTACTCGTGGTTAACTCCCTCCCATACAACTTGGCCTATAACTTTCCTCAGACCCATTTCCGATTAATCAAATCGTGGCTGGAAAATAGGTGAAATATTTTTCTAACGAATAACTTCGATAACTCTATTCGAACAACTTTTGATTTTCAAATTCTGTATATTTTCCTATATTGACCCATGCTCACGTTTCAGTCTACAGTGCGAGAAATTCCTATAAGCGCACATGTATATTTTGACTGTAAGATTAACTAGATATATATTTCCAAAATATTTTCATGGGATTTAAATGACCTTCGAACATCAAGTTTATCTTGCCAAGAAAAGTCCCAATCCTATTCTCAACAGTTATTCAGAATGAGAAAAACGTGTTTTCAAGGTAGAAATTCTTATAAGCGCACATCAGACTTTATTCTCAAAGAACGATTTATACATGAAAATGACAGCATTCAATATTTGGTTGGTTTACCATTTTTCAGAATAGTTTCATAGACACTCGTCCCTTACACATCTCTCCAACTCACGAATTGTTGCAAATTGCCGTCCACCACTGTAGACTCGCCTTGCCAGGATTCCCCAGAGATTCTCGATGGGATTGAGATCCGGGCTACGAGCTGGCCAGTCCATAACCTGAATGTTTCTTTCTGAATGACAATGATTTCTTGCTAAAGTGAATGGCAGCATTATCCTGAAGTTGATGAAGATGAAGTTGTCGTCCATAATGTCTTCTGTAAATGGCACCAAAACACTGTCCAGTAGCTCTACATAGTTGTCGGAGTTCATCCTTGTCGAAATAGTGGCGATAGGAGTCTTCCCTTTTCTTGAAAACGCAGCCCATACCATGAGGCTTCCACCACCAAAATTCCTGCTCAACTTCACTTCGGGATTTTTTCGTAGATAATGCCAATAATACGCGCAGCAGTCGGGACCATCAAGATTGAACTTTTTCTCGTCGGAAAAGATCACTTCATCCCACTCTGCCTTCCAATCCATGTGCTGTTTAGCGAAATCCAATCTTGCTTTAATGTGCCTTGGGGTGAGGTTTGGTTTCTTTACCTTCTTCGTGTAAACCAGATGTCCAGATCCTCGCAAAATTTGGGAAACACGTCGTTTGGATATGGGAAGGTCCAGTTCTTGCTTTATTTCCGAAGCATTAAATTTTCCAGTCTCCCCAAGCTGAATGATCGCGGTTTGAATTTTTACAGTTACTTTCATTCTTCCTTCTGATGCCATATTTTGGGCCCTTCTTGAAAAATTCCGGACCACTGTTTCTCCTCTATCGATCCTCTTTGCTATCTCCCGGTTGCTTAAACCAATATCCTTCAATTCGGTTATTAATCTCCGCTCCGTTTCGTCCAAGAACTTTCCTTTCGGCATCGTGCTTCAAATTCAATTACGCTACTTCACTGCTTAGCTGATTGTGGTTAACTTGTTCTCACGTTTCAACCTTACCAGGATGTGTTGAAAAATGGCCAAGATGTTCACATATTGGTGGGAAAATATTTAAAATGCCAGTTGCGCTTATGAGAATATCGCACCATAATTTTAAAAATGTTGAAGTAAAAAAATATGTTTGCACCAATGATGACTTAAACAACAAAATTTAGTACACATTTAGTCATTAGGAAATCACTACGTAAAAAAGGAATGGTTTTATCTACTATATATCTAGAATTTTCAGAAAACCCAGGTGCGCTTATAGGATTTTCCCCCACTGTATACCTTTCCTCTGTCACGATCAAGAAAAAAATGAATTATGTGGAAAGATGAATGATTCAATTCTCTATCTAATTATTTTGAAGGTTGTTACTTGATAAACAATCAATTTATTTCAACTGAAATAATTCATTATTCATTAAATCCAGCAAGACGTTGAACAGAAACTTGTACGCAACAAAAACTTTCATCCACTGAACTTTCATCCGCTAACTTCACACATAGAGACGAATGAACTGCAAAGTTCAAAGCCTCTTAAAATTTGCAATCAAAGCAAGCAACTTCACACAAGTCAAAACGTGCGGTCCCAGACGTATGTCTTACATATTTCTTCCCAGTCCTTAAAGTGTTAAATACTTTCATACAGCGAGTATGAAATATGACCGAACCTCAACTGTAATTGAGTTATTTAACGTTTCTTGTTTTGGGCTGTTGGTCTTAAACGTGCTAGAATAAAAAAAAATAGGCTGTATAGAAAGATTCTGTTGCTTTCACGTAAAAATGATGAGAAAATTTATTTCTGGAAGCTTGATTTGGTCGATGCGATGGCATGTGCTTCACATGAGAACCGGGTATCAAAACTTGTATCATTTCTAACATCAAAATACGAACAATTTATTTAGCAGGGATTTTACATATCACCAGAACAATAGGAAATTCCGCTGATTCGATTCCATTAATTTGAACGATTATAAATTCATTAGGGAAACACAAAGAGAAAAAAAATATGATAATTTCAATCGAACACTGAAGCGTTTGATGCTTTTGACATTTCGCCAACAAAGCCACAGTCCGCAGATTATCATTCCACATAATCAAAGCTAATGCAAAATGATTCACTTCTGGGCCAGCCAGCCTCTCTGACATCCATGAAATTTGAATCGAATCGAAAAAAACATACACTGACTGTGGAAGGCTGACTTCTAGAGGAGCTACGGAATGCGTTTTCTGCTGCTGTTCCGTCGAAATGTCAGAGGGCGTCATCGTGCGAAAGCCCGGTTGCAACGAATTCGCCTTCCTTCAATTCTGCGCGATAGCATTCGAAGGGGGCTCGAGATGAGTATATGAGATGTACAACTGCCGGTCGTCGTCGCAGTCGCTGTCATCATCATCGTAAAGTATGCTTTCACCTCTTACTCCAATCACACACACACACGCACACGGTTCGGAGGTACGGCGGCGGGGACCACAAAGTCGCTGATTTGCAGCGGGGAGGATGGATGCTGCGCGCGATCCTGCTATTATCATCCGGTTTTTTTGTTTGTTTCATGAGTGCTCTTTTTTGCATTGCTTGCGTCTCCTCTTGTGCATGGTGGACGCCGCCTCGCTGCGCTGCTGGTGTTTGTTAGACACTGGGAACGGACCCGAAAGACACGCCAGGCGATATCACTCGCCTCGCGTTCGATTGGGGTGATTTGTGATTGCCTGAAGAAGCTGAAGGCGTTGATGTATGCGCGGAGTAGACCCATGGACCATCGCCGTTTATCACCTCTCTTTCTCCAAACACACATAGCCACACACACACTCACACATTATACCCGTTCACCGCTGGCCTATGATTACGGCGTTTCGGCGAAAACGGACTGCGCGCGCGGCTCCAAAGTGGCCGTTTGGCACACACATGCCACAGCAGAAAGCAAAAGTGATGGACGCGGGTCTCTCGAAGCCGTCGTCGGAAAGTTTCTTCAAAAATGTGTGTCGCAACGATTCACTAGCTGGACCGGTCTCGGGGTCTCGCGATTGTAAGTGTGTGTGCGCGGGCTGCGGAGTCGTGGAATCTTCTAAGCGGCGGCGGGGGCTCTCCGGTCAATAATCGCGTTCGAGTGAGAGCGCTAGGGCGCACGCGTGTGGGAGTCGCGTGTCATGTCACGAACTGACAGTTTGGATCCGTAGACACTTTCGAGCCCCTCGACCTTGGCCCAGTTGGTGGGAAACAGCTGCCCTCGGGCTGGATCGAGGGAGGTTGGTTGGCAGTGGCGGTGTGGCTTTGGCCGCCGCCGGGTCAGCTCTAGTCGTGAACTCTTGCGTTAAGTGGTGGTTTTTAGAAGGGAAGATGATTGAATTGAAAAGTGAAATCGAAAACTTGAACGAGTGAAGTGAAGAAGAAAGGTCCCACACACACACACACACACACACACACACACACACACAGCGACGCGGAGGAAGAGCAACCCTTTCGAATGCTGTGCGACTGCAGCGGCTTGCCTGCCGCGAAGAGTAGACCTTTAATCTGTTTTGAGCTACGTGGGCTGCGGGGACGCGATAAAAAATGGTACGACCAAAAGGGTAATTGATTTTTTCACCAATGTCCACCACCTTTCGCACGTGGGAGAGTAAAAGTGATTTGGGTTTCGCGCGGAGCCTTCCGAAGAAAGGGAAAGTTATGTTTCATTGGTGGGCATTGGATGCGTTTCTGAGATTGAAAACGAAGGAAATGTCGAATAGTAGCACTTGCGTGCAAGTTGAAATTTTAACATCAACTTCCCCGAGTTGTTTCCTCGTGGACCTCGCTTATGATAATGATTCAAACGCAAATCTCCCCCCGAGAGAGTACGAATCTGCCACAGCAGAAGAAAAAAGCAACCGAACCAGGAAGTCAAGCAGAACGTCGTCGTCGTCGTAACCGGAGAAGATGTTGGCGATGGATGAAGCCCTGCTGCTGTTGCAGCGCGCAACGCATCTCTGAGCCCTGAGAGTGTGTGGCCGACCATTTGGCCCGGTCTAATGAGGTTAGGGAAATAGTAGGCCTCTCGAGGAGAGGAAGCGCGCGCAAGTCCGTATCGCTTTACCCCGGTGCCGGCTTGGAAGGAACTCGCAGAAGCTTACCGCAAACATTGATGGATTAGTAGAAACTCGAGATGACAGCCATAACTGTGCCATAAGCCGGCAGTAGAGCAAATCGGAATTTCCTCATTCGAGCAGAGGAGGTTTGCTTAGGCTCAGAGGCTTGAGTGACTAATAACCTATCGTTGGTGACATAAATCCAATTGCACAATTTGATTTATTCGGAGCCCGCTGAGGTAGCTGTGGATGTAGAAAACCATATTCAAATGAAACTGGAAAAGACTTAAGGGGGCATTCTAGTGTAGAGACACGAATTGCGGACGTTTTTTCGATCTCCGTGAAAATAAAATAAAAAATATTCTTAGTACCCATATAAATTTTCATATTCATATAAATTCGACACGAATCAGTTCAGTAGAACTTGAGATGTTGTGTACGCCAGTTTGAAAAAACTAGTTTCGAGAAAAACGCGTTTGAAGTTCATTGTTATGACCGTAGCAGGTTAGATACCGCGTCATTAAAATGGCTCTAACTCGGTAAATAATAGGATTTTCAATAAGTCTTTTCTATGGTATATTCTTGATGCCTAAACTACAGAAATATGAAGGAAAAAAATGATTTTTCTCAAATTTCTAGACTGCCTTAAGGGGGTATTCTAGTGTAGAGACACGAATTTCGGACGTTTATTGATCTCCGCAAAAAAAAAATATTCTCAGTACCCATTATATCATAATTTCTCTATCTCTATCTCTTCATCTATCTTTTAACAATAAAACAAAAATTGAACGGAGGAAAAATATTCATAACTAGAATAGTTAAGAGATGACGAAGTGAGAGGGTTCAAAAAATGGGTGGGTTATATCTATGATATAACCGCAAGGTTGACGTGGGACTACGTTAGCTTAGCAATCATTCGTTTGTATTGATATAATTCTTGATTAAATGAAACAGTTTTCAAATTCAATCGAATTCAATATATTTGCTTTGTGAGTAATAAGATTGAACAAATGCCATGTAAAGTCAATTCATGCATTGTGATTGATTGTTCTTCGTTACAAGTAAATTTAATGACATACCTTTTACGTTTGGTATGATGCCTAGGACAAAATATATGTTTGGAAGAATTATCAAACGTTTGAGGACCAGCCTAAGACTGAAAATCTCTCTAATAAAGACAAAAAAAAATTATCAAACGATTATTTTATTTACATTTTCCTCTGAAGTTTACATCTCTCAAGTGTACGTACTTCTCGAACCGCGAATTTGCTTGAAACTGGAAAGTTCCTTCGCTTCTAGTGTCTGCACGATTTTCCCAGGTTCCTAAGTTTAGAAGATCGTGTTAGGACAGACATATTCCAGTCTGCATAAAGGCAAGCGAGACCAAAATTACTCGCAGTTTGCTTTTATTTGCAGAGCCGATTTCCCCAGAAACCTTGGTTTCGAAATCTGTTAGGGAAACACATTTCCATCGGAACAAAAATACCCCCGACTTGTATGAATTCGCAATGCAGATTTTCTCACGCTGCATGGATTTGAAGTCTGTGTTAGGGAAACACATTTCAGTCGGAACAAAAACACCCCCGAATTACATGTATCTGCAATGCAAATTTCTCTAAGCTCCATGGATTTGAAGTCTGTGTTAGGGAAACACATTTCAGTCGGAACAAAAACACCCCCGAATTACATGTATCTGCAATGCCAATTTCCCTAAGCTCCATGGATTTGAAGTCTGTGTTAGGGAACCAAATTTCAATCGGAACAAAAATACCCCCGAATTGTATTAATTCGCAATGCCGATTTCCCCACGCTGTATGGATTTGAAGTCTGTGTTAGGGAAACACATTTCAGTCGAAACAAAAAGACCCCCGACTTGCATGAATTTGAAATTAGGGAACATTTTAGGGAACATTTTTCGGTGAGAACAAAACTCCCTCTACTTTCATGTATTTGCAATGCCGATTTCCTCAAGGCTGCTTGGTTTTGATGGCTGTTTTAGGGAAACCGTAAATCGGGCCAATCAAAACGAGGCAGTTAGGGCGTTTAGGTAACGCCTCATATTTTACAGTTATTCAATTGTTTATCTAATGAAAAATAAAATTTCGATAGATGCGTGGAAATATTCCCTATCAATTGATGCAAACATCTTTCCGATACAGTAAGAAATGTTCGAGTTATAAGCATTCGAAATCTTTCATTTTTGCCTGCTTGTTCTGTGTTTAGGTTTTCATTTTACCCCCCATATATTCCGGTTAGACGTAGTCCCACGTCAAAAAGTTGTGCCATGACGTACACGATTCCAGCCCTTCTGGTCATCCGAAGCAAAAAAAATCGGACAAATTCTGAATCAGTAAAGATGCCGCTATCACATGAACCTCAGACAAGTCGAAAAAATCATTATTGACAAATTAGCGGCCGTTTGAAAAACAAAATGCAGTTCAAAAAGTTTTTTCTTACATTTCCTGATTTTTTTTTAAATAGAAAAAATTTAAAAATATCATTTTTAGAGATTCATGCGATAGAGAGATGCCTGCAGATTGCATCCATATAAATTCGACACGAATCAGTTCAGTAGAACTTGAGATATCGTTACGCAACTTTCACCGTAGTTTGAGAAGTTTTTAATTAGTTTTGCTCCTTTTTCAATTTATATCTTATCGAACAGAGCATCTCTGTGAAAAACAAACCCAACGCCTCATACTCCTAATCATGGTGTTTCGGCATTTGAGCAATAATGAAATAAATGATTGAAAATAAAACATTAATATTGTCAGTAGAAAAAACGAAAAATTTAGTTTCTGACACATTATTGTAGGAAAAAAAATTATCAAATATCTTCTGGACCATGTCTAACATCACAATGGGTTCGTTGATATTTTTATAGGTTCAGCATATTATACTAAACTCAAAATCACATTGGTCAACCATTCACCAGTCTTTCCCACAATATTTAAGTCACAAGTATCATTAACGGTGTCACTCAACCGTTGTTTTCAACCGAAGAACACAGCTCTCACCGCGAATATTGATTCGTTGTCGAAAAACTCTCGACACGATTTTTTTTCATTTGGCTGCTTTGCCTAACTTGCCTTGCCACACCTTCCTGAAATGAAGTGGTCTGAAAAACGGCATTTCTAACCATTTTGTCGGTGTGTATGGTGGCTTTTGAGATGTCGATATCAAAGAAGCCATATTTATTTGTATTAATCTAGAAAGATGAGTCATTTTTACATAACATATCAAAAATCCAGAAGATAAAGGGCCTGATCACGAACGTCACCTCACGCTGGAAGTGAAATGAAGTGCATATAACCTTGCATACAAATCATTTTATTTTCTCCGAGCAGTGACGTTCGTGATCAAGCCCAAATAATTAATGTTTCGTGTTTTCTACCGATTTTCCTAATATTTCCATATTGAAAAAAGCGTAACTATGATGTCGCTCGACCGATTTTCGTTTATTTACAGCAAAAAGCATGAGTATGAGTTCTTCAAAAATGGGGGAGAGAGGAAGTGTACAAAATGGAAGGTATTCAAATAACTAAAAAAGTAAAAAATAACTCAAAAACGATTAATTATACATTTTTTTATATTTTCTATTTCTTATGTAAAAAAGTTTCCTAAGATACGGGTTTAAAATTATGATAAATCATCTATAATATGAGCAGAATTGAAGAGAAAGTCGAACCTCACCTCATCTCATGGAATAGCTGCATTTGTACAAGATTTGTCGCTCTCAGTATAGATGGATTTCATGACAACTCATCTTAGGAGTTGGCAGCACCATTTCAGTTAGCAGCGCAATGTTGTGGGTGTAAAGACATAGGTTATTTAAGCAACTTGCATACTTGAAATGTTCAAAAAGAATAAGACTACTTTTTGAAAAGGGCCAAAGTTTTTTTTCTTATTTTTTTACAAAAAAAATAGAACTCAAAAACTATAATACCTTAAAAAATATGTATGTCGTCTATAGACGACATCCGCACGATGAGCTGTGTGTAAGAGCGTCGTCTATAGACGACATCAGGGTGATACTTAACGACGCAGTGCTCCGTACAGCGGTAGCAAATTATTATATTAACAAATTAAATTAATTTTTCTCAAAAACGTTTTTTAATTCAAAAAAAATTGTATGGATAGCCCTTACGATTTTCAACAAGTCATCACAGAAATTTCTTACCACAACTTTTCCATTTTTTCTTTGGCAACATTACAACTAATCTCAACTTAGTTTAATCGTTTGAGAGCGGAACAAATTTTGTTAGCAAATGCCAAAAATGCGAATGAGTTTGGGTATATTTAAAAAGAAATACTGAAGAGCTTAGATAACTGATTAGGTCACAAAAGTTGTATTAATAGGAAAAAAAACACATAAAAAGTGAGTTATATAAAATTTACTAACATAAACTCCCTTATCTATACATAAATTATTTTTTTTAAATAATGAAAAATAATATTTAAACAATTTCATTCAAAATTATTACTTGCTGCACAAAGCGCGTGAAGTCCTCTTTAAAAAATGTCCCCGGAAGACGAAATCCTACGTTAAGAGGTGCTAAGTCAAAAATAATAACATAGAACAAGAAGAGCGCTATCGCGCTCCCCGCAATTTTCGCATACAACAAGAGGAGCTTTATGGGGGTCTCCGTAGCCACATTGGTTGCGCGTTCGCTTAGTAAGCGATCGATCGTGAGTTCAAAACTCAGAGCCCTCATTGACCATCTTTGTGTTGTTACAGAATAGCTACGTCCACGCAACAATCATCAGCGATGGAAATCGATCCACGGTCGAAATAAGATCGATTCATCCATACAACTGCTCTGCTCTGCAAGACACATCGGGCTGCTGTTCTATAAATAACTCAACAATGATCAATCAACTGTCTCCGCTGTCCGGTCTAACTGGATAATGGAAGAACAGAACGAAAACTCTTACGCCTATATGGCAACTGTGTAAATGTGTACCATATGCAATGGTATAGAAGGGAATACTCTAACGCCGAAAACATGGCAACTGTGTAATGTGCTAATTATAGATATGATAAACATGTGACATGTACACGATTGAAATTCGGCTCTGTTACAGCTGAAATGCTAATGAGCCTAAAATAAACAAAAGGGATAAAAAAAAGAGGAGCTTTATCGCGCTCCGCCGTACTCAAACGGTTAAAGTCAAGATAGCGATATAGTGTATTCGACAAAGTTTTAGGTCTTACTAAAATATGAGCTTTTATCGAAAACGTCAACTTTTTATCTTTCATAATTTTTGGAATATATGGCAATGTAATGTCGTCAAAAAAATGTATTTTTGTATTGTTTATGAGAATTTAAATAATTTCCTACATTTTATCCTTTTGACCAGAATTTTGTAGATATTGTAGTTTTTGAGTTATAATTTTTTGTAAAAAAAAACAATAAGAATAAAGCTTTGGCCTTTTCCTAAAAGTAGTCTAACCCTTTTTGGAATATTCAAGTATGCAAAGTTGACTAAATGACCAATGACTGTACACTAGGGTGCCAATGAAAATTGTCATCTCGAATCTCAAAAAGTTACCCCATTACCCCAAAATGTTCAATACCTCGAAAAAAAACACCCTATGTCGAATTTCAGCTCGATCGGACTTAAGGGAGAGTGGCGCAAAGCGGTCAAAGTTCGAGTTTTTTGAAAATCGGAAAATCACCCAAGGGGAAAGTAAAGGAAATCGGGGTTTTCAAAAAAAAATTGTTGCCAAATGTCTTAAAATTGCATGAAACGTCGAGATCTAGTGTCATCTCGAAAAAAAATTTTTGGTCAAAAATCGGCATTCTGGAACGTTTTTTTCGGAGTACGAAACGAAAAGTATGGTTTTGGGTTCCAATAAAAATAGTTATCTCGATTTTTCATTCGGAACTTGCTACGAAATGTTGATTTGCACGATAATACACTCTATGCAAAATATTAGCTCATTTTGACTTCATTTACTGGTGTCACAAACGTTGAAATTTGAGTTTTTTTTGAAAAACGAAAAATCTCCGAAAATCGAGGTTTCCAAAAAAAAGTTTGATGCCAAATGTTTTAAAATTGGCTGTTGGTACTAACAATTTTCATGGCTGTTGTAGATGAAAAACTCTTGGAAGAATATCATACCGATGAGAGGACAAAATGAATTTTGCGCCAATGCACGAATTTTACGCTAGAAATTTTATCCAATAACCATCAAATTCCCCTTCAACTTTTTTTTGGGGTCAAAACGGATTAACGGGAACACTAGGGTGCCAATGAAAATGGTCATCTCGAGTTTCAAAAAGTTACCCCATAAAAAAAGTTCACCACCTCGAAAAAACACCCTGTGCAAAAAATCAGCTCAATCGGACTTAAGGGAGAGTGGCGCAAAGCGGTCAAAGTTTTAGTTTTTTGAAAATCGAAAAATCACCCAAGGGAAAAATCGGAAGGAAATCGAGGTGTTCGAAAATTTTTTTTGATGCCAAATATCTTAAAACTGCATGAAACGTCGAGATCTAGTGTTTTCAAAAAACTCAAACTTTGCCTACTTTGCGCCACTCTCCCTTAAGTCCGATTGAGCTGAAAGGGCCTGGCCGGGTAAGGGAGTAAAAAGTGCCCCCAAACCAAATCACTAGCTGTATGGCAAATATTGTAAAGGATATTAAATAAGAAATTTTGGCGGTTTATTTGAACCCCTATGTGGTTTGACGTAGGATCTATAGTGAAAAACGTCCTTTTCGTTTATTTCACGCCATCCTCAAAAGATCCGAGATAAAAATTTGAAAAAAATACTGAATGTGCATCTTACTACGATGTATCAAGAAAAAATATCAAAAAAAAAATTTCATCAAAAATTTTAGTACCAAAAAAAATATTGAAATTTTGAATTTTTTTTTTTTAGATTTAGAGATTCAGTACTACTCTAATTCATATTTAAATGTGTTTCTACGGCTTTTCTAGATATGTAAAAAGTGCCCCTAAACCAAATCACTAGCTGTATGGCAAATATTGTAAAGGATATTAAATAAGAAATTTTGGCGGTTTATTTGAACCCCTATGTGGTTTGACGTAGGATCTATAGTGAAAAACGTCCTTTTCGTTTATTTCACGCCATCCTCAAAAGATCCGAGATAAAAATTTGAAAAAAATACTGAATGTGCATCTTACTACGATGTATCAAGAAAAAATATCAAAAAAAAAAATTTCATCAAAAATGTTAGTACCAAAAAAAATATTGAAATTTTGAATTTTTTTTTTTTTTAGATTTAGAGATTCAGTACTACTCTAATTCATATTTAAATGTGTTTCTACGGCTTTTCTAGATATGTAAAAAGTGCCCCTAAACCAAATCACTAGCTGTATGGCAAATATTGTAAAGGATATTAAATAAGAAATTTTGGTGGTTTATTTGAACCCCTATGTGGTTTGACGTAGGATCTATAGTGAAAAACGTACTTTTTCGTTTATTTCACGCCATCCTCAATAGATCCGAGATAAAAATTTGAAAAAAATACTGGATGTACATCTTACCACGGTGTATCAAGAAAATTAATTTACAAAATTTGCCATACAGCTAGTGATTTGGTTTGGGGGCACTTTTTACTCCCTTACCCGGCCAGGCCCTTTGGCATAGTGTTTTTTCGAGGTGGTGAACATTTTGTATAGGGTAACTTTTTGAAATTTTGGGGTCGATTTTTTCCCATACATTCATTGGCACCCTAGGGAACACATCCCTGCAGTCAAACGCATATTTGGGAGATCGAACCGCAGAAATGTTTCATGAAACGAATCAAGCGCTGGCACAAATCTGTATAGAAAGAATAGTTGAGAGAAAAAACCAACAATTCCAACTTGTGCAAACTTGTATTTCCAATTGTCAGCCTGTTTTGCGGAAACGGCTTCGATAAAGGTGATACATCTGATAAGTGGAACTAAACTTTTCATGAAACGAATAATGAGAATCTGCCAAAATGCCACAACGATAAGAGGTCACATACATTTCATGCATCACTACACTATCCCCTTCCTTCTTTTATCAGATCCGTTCACATCCTTTTCCTCATCCGACCCGATCGGACCGAAAACGGTGAAAAAAGAAAGTCGATTGTCGGATCTGCCACTGGAAACTATCCAACGAAACGCTTCTTCTTCCATAAGACGCCATAGAGCCAAAGTTCGGCTCGAAATGGACATACATATATGGCAGCGCGTTATTGTTGTTGGCACAAGTTTGCGATAGGTAAACCAAATATCGCCGCGATAGCCAGCCAGCATGGGGCCACCGCCTTAACAGTTTGTTGTTGTTTTCCTGCCATTCATGTTTAATAGATTGTGATTGTGTTCCGCCGGCCAATCAGTGCTTGCACAAACGTGCAGGCTGCCGAAAAAAAGGTAGCAAATTCGTTTCCGTTTTCAATGTATGTTTTTTGGCACATTGTAACACAGTTTTCAAGCTGTCTCTATCGGCCGGATGCGATAATCGCTTGACGCAATGATGCATGGCTGTCTTCAGATTGTGCGCTGTATTTGGAGCTGTGTGTGTGTTTCCAATTTTTGGTCGATCGACCAAAAAAGATGATGGAATGATATTGGTTCTTAATGAATTCTTTGCCCCGATCGATCTGCCACTTCCGCAAACGTTCGGCTTCATTGATTAATAATTACGTTTTGCATTCTCACCAATCACGCAAACACATACGATGGATATCCCGCTTTACGATTATTGCCTTCCATCGTTGCTGCGGATGATGAGACAACCAAACTAATTAAAAATTCAACGGTCAATTTTTTCCGCCGAATTTTTCGTGTCTCTCTTCCTCCGTGCTTCCGCCCTGTCATATCTTCGTGGGCCCACCACAGCGGCTGAGACAGTACATATCCCTCCGCCATTCCCCGCGAGAACATCCGCTATCCTCTGTGCACCGCTGTTGCTGTGCCTCGAGAATTGGAAATGACTGACAGTTATGGAGTCGCCGAAACGTCGCGAGGTCATCATCAATGGTTTCGCACGATTGTTGAATTGAAGTGGTGAACACCGTTTACCGTAGTCGCGCTGAATGGAGTATGCCAATTAGTCAGAGAGCAAGGAAAATTCCTTCCATGCGGAGATAAAACATACCTTATTGGTAATCCGGGCGACAGGAAATCCGAGTGAGTGGTGTCAATGAAACCTACGTTGGTTCAATGTGTTATACACTCTCACATCGTTCACGCTATATTTGCCGAGTTGGTCGGGAACAAGATAAACTAGAACAAGAACATCATTACGCAACGCAGCACTGGTGGTTGATCCATTTGTGCGCACATTGAGATCATCTCGAGTTCTAGAGACGCACCGAAGTCGAGCTCAACACTACTATCTGCGTTTCATTCTTTCTCCTCTATATTCTCTGGCCCTCCCTCCGTGTACTCAACAAACCTCGCTCGAACTAGAGCGTTGATCATGGAAATCTCTGCACCAGCAGCCGTTGTTATCGGGTGTTGTAGCATTGTCATCTTATTCGTCACAGCTTAATCCAGATGGGCGCGCGGACACAAACCGTCGTGGTGTTCCCCATCATTATGGAGTTTATGGCAGCACGGTTTGTCACATTTCAATTACGACGGCCGAGTAAAAGATAAGTGTGTCAGGTAAGATAAGGACGTAGAGAATACAAAGAAAGGTCAGTTTCACACAATCAGTTCTAGAAGCTCATTCAAAAAAATCTAGGATGTACATGAAAACTAAATGCCTGACCAAAACCAGTGATAATCGGGAGGGGCCATGTCTTGCGAGTACCGTATCTTGTGCCCCATTCACAAGGTTTTTATTTTTGGATAATGGATGCTTCGGATTGATCAGTGATTGCCGGTAACGACTCATTTTATACCTTTGTCACCCCTTCTCTGAACAGAGCATACACCCCAGCTAACGTTGTCAGAAAGCATTCCATTTTCGACAGAAAACATGCCATATCCTGCCTTGAAGCGTCAAATAGGCAAATGATGTCATCTGTCACCCAACGCTTTAAAATGTTTGTATGTATGAAAGCAGACATCTGTTTCTTTTTTTTTTCATCTTTTTTGGGATTGCACCCAAGAAAAAGTCCAAACGACGACAACGGGGATCGAACCATGGCCGGTTAGGATGCAAGACTGTTTTACACGACCACGCTACCCATATGGCTAATGAAGCTTCAGCAGATGATCAGCAAATGCGCGATAATATTGCACCTGTTTATAAAATGAAATTGGAAAGTATTTTCTGAGAGTAAAACAGGAGCGCCTGAAGGAGAGCAATATCTATCTCGGTCTGGCCCTTCATGTGGCAAAGTATGCGGAAAGCTTATTTGTCTTGTTTCGCTCGCTCCTATTGATCTTATATTGATGTGCCATGTATATTATACAAATGCTTACCAGTATTTGAGAGTCATGACATTTTCTGTTATATTATGTCTCATTTAATGTAATAAATCGGGATGACAAAACATGAGCTAAAAATCAATTTTGGGTGTAGTTCTTATCAGTGGAGATTAGCCGCACCACCGTCTACTTTTTTTTTGTATTTTAGCAGTTTTTGTATTTATATATTTTTTTTTATTTTGATGTTTGTGTGTTTTTCGTTATGTTTGCTATTTACTTTCGACATAATGTATTTTTGTATTCTATATTCTTTGAATTTGTTTTATTTCATTACTTTGGTTTCTCGATGGTTGTCTAGCTGCAGTGTGTATGTTTGAGTAAAGTGGAATAATGTGGTGAAGATCCCAGCTTAAGAGAAATCAATTTTGCATTTTTTTTATTTTGGTATTTTTCTGGCAGGCTTATCTCACTTCTTAACTAGGCGAACCTAGCCAGAATTTTCACCTGCCCCCGGGCTTCTGAATGCCAAAGGGGGACTAGGCTCTACGGAATGCACGTATCTGCATGCTCGTGCTGTTTTAGTCCTGACCGAGGAATTGTCGGACAATCGCGCAGGTGCGAAGGATGACCGACTTTTGGATGCCGGCCAATTCCTTCTCGATGTTCAACACCTTTAGCGCTTCCAGAAGTGTCTTCGGAATAATTCCAGTTCCAGAGAGAACGACTGGAACAATTCTTGGGACCTCCCTTAGCCCCCACAGTTCCTTGAGCTCCACGGCCAATGGTCGGTACTTGCAGATTTTGCGACCGTGGGTCTCCTCCAGATTCTGGTTCAGTGGAATAGCGACATCGATGATGGTGACTTTGCGGTCGCTCTTGTCGTAAACCATTATATCTGGGCGGTTGTGGTGGATCGAGAGGTCGGTCAGAACAGTGCGATCCCAGTACAGCTTGAAACGGTCATTTTCCAGGACAGGTGCAGGCAGGTACCGGTAGTTTGGTACGTTGTCTTCCAGTAGAGCACATTGGAGCGCCAGTTGTCGATGAACAATACGGGCCACGTTGTTGTGGCGCTCGGTGTAGGCTGCGTTGGCCAAAACGGGACAGCCTCCCATAATGTGCTCTATGTTTTCACCTGGTTGATGGCACATCCGGCAAATGTCATCAACGTCTTGATGCCAGACGTACCGCCTGCAGTTTCTCGTCGGCATTATCCTGTCCTGGATGGCTATCATGTCGGCTTCTACTACTGAAGAGAGTTCACCACGCGTTAGCCACAGATTAGATGCGGCCTTGTCGACGTGTGGCCGGTCCAGTTGATGGGGGTGGGCACCATGCACTGCCTTCTGCTTCCAAGCTGCAATCTTCTCCTCCACTGTCTGCAGATTGCAGTTGAGTTGGTACTCCGCTTGCGCCAAGTGCAGAGCGCTGTATCCTCTGTCGGCGGCGCAGACAGCCCGGTATAGCGCGTTTTGGTTGGCGCGTTCTGCGAAGTACTCGCGCAGTTGTCGTACCTGGGCAACACACAGTGCAGAAATGTCGACGATTCCAAGTCCCCCTTCTTTGCGTGGTAGTGAAACTCTCTCCAGTGCCGATTGAGGATGGTGCATTCCGGCCTCTTTGAATGCTTTCCTCATCCTCCTCTCAAGGTCCTCTAGGTCAGTTTTGCTCCATTTGACTACACCAAAACTGAAGGTCAGCAGGGGACCCGCGAATGTGTTGATCGCGCGTACCTTGTTCCCCGCGTTGAGGAAAGTCCTCAGGACACAGTTCACTCGACTCAAGAACTTGTCTCGCAGCTCCGTCTTGATGTCGGAGTGGCGAATCCCGGTGAGCTGTCGGAATCCAAGATATTTATAGGATTCGCCACGAACCATGTCTCTTATAAACTCGCCGTCATAGACCTCGTAGCCTCCGGATTCGGTAAGTTGTCCTTTCAGCAGGTGGACACAGCGACACTTGTCGAGGCCGAACTCCATACAGATGTCCCTGCTTATGTCTTCGACAACCCGGATAGCTACACCTAGACGCTGACGTGAATCAGCGTAGACCTTGAGATCGTCCATGTAAAAGGTATGGGTCACTTCTTCGTGGGCGCCGTCGCCATACCTTATTTTATAGCCATGACCGTTTCTATTGAGCGTCCTACTGAGGGGGTTCAGTGCCAGACAAAACCAAAGCGGGCTGAAAGAGTCGCCTTGGAATATCCCCCTCTTTATCTGCAGCGTTCTAGACTGCAACACATTTTCCCCATCACTAAGGTGCAGAGACGTGCTCCACTGCCTCATCGCATGCTGCAGGAACCTAACGACGACGGGATCAATTTTGTAGAGCTCCAATACCCGGACGAGAAACGAGTGAGGTATGGAGTCATAAGCCTTCCTGTAATCGATATAGGCCATGCTTAGGTTCCGCTGATTATAAACCGCCTGGCCGACTATGGTTGCGTCGATGATGGCCTGGTCTTTGCAGCCATGCGTATTTTTTCTGCATCCTTTCTGCTCTTCTGCGATGATATGGTGTTGTTCGCAGTGGGCAGAAACTTTGGCGGTTATTTTTTTTTTTTTATCTTCGCTTATTTTTCGTCGGCCTATTTCCGCCACTTTTAGTGCCAATCACCGACATCAGGGAGGCGACTCCACCTGTTCCTACCTATCAGACTCAACAACTCATGAGCCGGGCCAACTTCTTTTACTTCCGCTCCGAAGGAAGACGTAACCAGAGATTTTTCGCCTCAGAAAATCCCAACGACGCCAGCTGGGATTGAACCCAGGCCGATCGGATTGTGAGGCTGTTACGCTAACCATACAACCACTGGCGCCGTCACTTTGGCGGTTATGATGCTGCTTAATATCTTGTACAGACTCGATAGGCACGTTATCGGCCTGTACTTTGATGGGTTCAATGTGTTGCTGTCTTTCGGGAGGAGGAATGTGACGCCACGGGTGGCGAATTCAGGGAGGTTGTGTGGGTCACGTAGCACCTTGTTGAAGCACTCAGCTATCTTTTGATGTGCGACGGTCAGCTTCTTGTGCCAGAAGTTCTGAACACCATCGGGGCCCGGTGCTGCCCAGTTCCTCAGGTACCGCGAGGCTTCGCGGACATCGTTCTCTTCGACGATGATAGCTGGCATCTCTCCAATTTCACCACAACTCTCCTCCTCCCGTCTTAACCACATTTGCCCGTCGCGATGTTGTACTGGGGTCTCCCAAATACCAGCCCAGAAGTTCGTCACATCGCTAATATCTGGCAAACCTTCGCGGTAGTCGGGCTTCTCGTCGCTAATGTGGTCGTAGAACGCTTTTTCGTTATCTCTGAACATCCGATTTTGTTCCTGGCGCTTTGCAGAGTCAGAGTAACGTTTCAGCCGTTTTGTAAGGACGCTCAATTGCTGTACCAGTGTGTCGAGTTTTTCCGTCAGCTGGTGAGCTCCCAGCTGGCGAAGTTCAGTAGGCCGCACGATCACAGCAACTTGGCGACATAATTTCGCCGATCTGCTGCCTCTTTTGTACGCCATTAGTCTTCCAATTGCGGCGCGCTTGTTTAGGATCCGTTGCTCCAATCTCCTTCGCCATGGAGGCTCACGCCTTTCACGGAGATGTTGGAGCAGTCCGCCTCTTGGCCTAATACGGTATCCTAAACTTTTGGCGGTCGCCACAGCAGCACAGTAAACTTTCAGTTGCAGCTCCTCCATGTTCTCAGCATCAACCAAGTGCAGCGGAAGAACGTGCTCGTTCATGAGCTTTACTGCACTTGTCAGCCTGCGGGAATGCTGCAACTTCGGGATCCTGGGGCGCGACAAAGGGTCCGTGTCGCGGAACTGTGAGATCGCCTCGTCGTAATGGAAGACCAGATCGCGTAGTAGTTGTTGATCTGGCTGTGGATCTTCCGGCTCAGGGGGTTGTTGTACTGTGGCCTCCACTGGTGCTGATTCGCGTGCCCCACTCGCGAATGAATTGCTCAGCCGTACTGAACTTCGTCTCGACACATCGCTTGCTCTGTTGTTCCTGGAGCTTATTTCTCTCTGCACCTGCTGCTTGATCTCGTCGATTTGCGTTTGGGAGAGCATGTTGTTGCGTACTATCGCTCTACGCCTCGCGTTCATCGCGTTCTGATCAAGCCTCCCGACGAACTCTGGATACGCTTCCTCGAACATTGTTAGTATTCGAGGGCGACCGCTCATGTCCGTCTCCAAAGCAGTGCAGATGTAATAGGCGCGGATCACGAATTCATTCATTTCGTGTGTCCACATGATCCGGCGCCTAGTGGTACCCACAAGTGTGGACGACTGTCGTCTGGCAGTCGCAACACGTCTCGTAGGCGCAGCGTTTCTTGGGTGATGTCGATGGCTGCTGTTTCCGTGTGGCGGTAGCTCTTCGGGTTGAACCCGGCTGGTGGCCCGCTCTTGCACATCGCCCTCCAGCCGCTGGCCGCTCGCTCTTACGCCCGTTCCAGGACCAGCTCCAGTTCGGGGACCCTCCTCGGGTGATCGCATTCTAATTACTCTTCGTGAACGTAGCTCCATTTTCTGGGTGTATCTCCTTTGCCCGGGAGACAGCGGGTTGGCAAGGCCTCCATGACCCGGGAGGCCTTCCCCGGGAGAGATATAGCGCTCTGACTCGCTCGCACCCCCTCACTTAGCCACTTTCGACACCCGTTCTCGGAGCCAAGACCAGGTGTGTGTGTTTCCAGTTCACGCCCGATCTAAAAATGTCGTCATATGATCTTCGTGGAGGCGTGAGATAGGAACATTTGAGACCAACAGGCAGGCTCCTACCCTATGTTGATCCCCATTTGAGAACCAGTTTTCTTAGTTTTTTTTTTATTTTTATGTTTTTATATTTTTGTATTTTATTTTTTTTGTTTTTAATGGATGTCTAGCATCAGCGGTTATCTCTGAATCAAGTGGAATAATGTGGAGAAAACCCCAGTTTAAGGGAATCCATTTTTTGCATTTTATTATTTTGCATTGTTGTATTCTGTATTTTTATATTTTTATATTTTGCATTTTCCAGTTTTTATATTTTAAGTACATAGAATATCCTTGTACATTTGATAAAAAATAGGATTAATGTTTTATCAGTTTAAGTTTAGTCTGTGGAATTGTTTTGTTCTACATTCGAGACGTTGCAAATAAATGAATAAATATTTTTGAGTATTTTATATATTTTGAATTTTTATATTCTTTTGTATTCCTATATTGTTATAGTTTTATATTTTTATATAATATTTGTATGTTACAGTTTTTGTATTTTTCAGTTTTTATATTTTTGTACATTTGATATTTTTGGTGTGATAATGTTTTTTTTGTACTTTTCGTGTTTATTGCATTCTTAATTTCTTTGTATTGTATTATTCTTGTTTTATAAATAGATGTCCAGCAACAGTGCTTTCATCTAAATAAAGTAGAATGATTTGGTGAAGATTCATCTTTTTTTATATTTGTATTTTTGTATTTTTCAGTTTTAATATTTTGGTATATTTGGTAAACTTTTTTGTACTTTTGACATAATTGTATTTTTTTGTTTTTCGCATTCTGAGTATTCCTTGAATTTAGTTGTTGTATTTAGTATTCTTGTATTTTTGTATCTTTGTATTTATATATTTTTGTACTTTTGATTTTTTTCGTATTTTTACATATATTTTCTTTTGCATTCTACGTATTCTTTGTATTGTTAGTATTTCATTATTATTGTATTCTAATAGATGTCCAAAAGCAGTGGTCATTTGAATCGTTTTTTTTTATTTATATTTGTCAATAATATCACAAGTAAAATTGTATTTGTTGTATTATTCTATTGTTGCATTCCTGTATTTCTGTATTTTTGTATTTTCATATATTTGTATTTTTTATTTTCGTATTTCTGTATTTTTATATTTTAGCATTTCTATGTTTTTATATTTTTGTGTTTTTGCAGTTTTGCATAGCTTTGCCATTATGTGTCATTTTTTGATATTTTATGTATATTTTTTAAATTATTTTTTTGTTTTTTAATGGATGTCTAGCAGTAGTGGTTATCTTTGAAGAAAGTGGAAGGAATCAATTTTTGTATGTTCATGTTTTTGTATTTCTGTATTTTTTTATATTTTTGCATTTTTATATTTTTCGTGTAATAATGTGTTTTATATATTTTTATGTTAGTTGAATTCTATGATTTTTTTTGTATTTTTTTGTGTTTCATTATGTTTTTATTTTTAATAGATGTCCAGCAGCAATGATTATCTCTGAGTAATGTGGAATAATGTGGTGAAAATCCTAGTTTAGGGGAAACAGTTGTTTGTATATACAGTAGAACCCCGATTATCCGCGGAATAGTTTGGCTGGCTCGCCGCGAATAACGAAAATCGCGGATAACACAATAAAGGACTGAAAATGAATTCCAAAGACGAAAATAAATTCAGCACGAAAACTATGTTTTATCAATACAGAAATCATTAAACTGTCCATTTACAAGGTCGTGTACACCAGTGGTCAGATAATGTGAAAGCCATAACCAAAACAAAGGTATATGAGCCTATCAATCACTGGCAAATTCCGGGAAGGCTGTCGCAAATAATCTGCAGTTCCACTGTATTAATATTTTTGTGTATTTTGAGCTTTTGTATTTTGCAGTTTTTGTATTTTTTGCACATTCGATATAATGTATTTTTGTATTTCTTTTTCTTCTGCATTCTATGAGTACTTTTTCTATTGTTGCATTCCTGTATTTCTGTATTTTTGTATTTTCATATATTTGTATTTTTTATTTTCGTATTTTTGTATTTTTATATTTTAGTATTTCTATGTTTTTATATTTTTGTGTTTTTGCAGTTTTGCATAGCTTTGCCATTATGTGTCATTTTTTGATATTTTATGTATATTTTTTAAATTATTTTTTGTTTTTTAATGGATGTCTAGCAGTAGTGGTTATCTTTGAAGAAAGTGGAAGGAATCAATTTTTGTATGTTCATGTTTTTGTATTTCTGTATTTTTTTATATTTTTGCATTTTTATATTTTTCGTGTAATAATGTGTTTTATATATTTTTATGTTAGTTGAATTCTATGATTTTTTTTGTATTTTTTTGTGTTTCATTATGTTTTTATTTTTAATAGATGTCCAGCAGCAATGATTATCTCTGAGTAATGTGGAATAATGTGGTGAAAATCCTAGTTTAGGGGAAACAGTTGTTTGTATATACAGTAGAACCCCGATTATCCGCGGAATAGTTTGGCTGGCTCGCCGCGAATAACGAAAATCGCGGATAACACAATAAAGGACTGAAAATGAATTCCAAAGACGAAAATAAATTCAGCACGAAAACTATGTTTTATCAATACAGAAATCATTAAACTGTCCATTTACAAGGTCGTGTACACCAGTGGTCAGATAATGTGAAAGCCATAACCAAAACAAAGGTATATGAGCCTATCAATCACTGGCAAATTCCGGGAAGGCTGTCGCAAATAATCTGCAGTTCCACTGTATTAATATTTTTGTGTATTTTGAGCTTTTGTATTTTGCAGTTTTTGTATTTTTTGCACATTCGATATAATGTATTTTTGTATTTCTTTTTCTTCTGCATTCTATGAGTACTTTTTCTATTGTTGCATTCCTGTATTTCTGTATTTTTGTATTTTCATATATTTGTATTTTTTATTTTCGTATTTCTGTATTTTTATATTTTAGTATTTCTATGTTTTTATATTTTTGTGTTTTTGCAGTTTTGCATAGCTTTGCCATTATGTGTCATTTTTTGATATTTTATGTATATTTTTTAAATTATTTTTTGTTTTTTAATGGATGTCTAGCAGTAGTGGTTATCTTTGAAGAAAGTGGAAGGAATCAATTTTTGTATGTTCATGTTTTTGTATTTCTGTATTTTTTTATATTTTTGCATTTTTATATTTTTCGTGTAATAATGTGTTTTATATATTTTTATGTTAGTTGAATTCTATGATTTTTTTTGTATTTTTTTGTGTTTCATTATGTTTTTATTTTTAATAGATGTCCAGCAGCAATGATTATCTCTGAGTAATGTGGAATAATGTGGTGAAAATCCTAGTTTAGGGGAAACAGTTGTTTGTATATACAGTAGAACCCCGATTATCCGCGGAATAGTTTGGCTGGCTCGCCGCGAATAACGAAAATCGCGGATAACACAATAAAGGACTGAAAAAGACGAAAATAAATTCAGCACGAAAACTATGTTTTATCAATACAGAAATCATTAAACTGTCCATTTACAAGGTCGTGTACACCAGTGGTCAGATAATGTGAAAGCCATAACCAAAACAAAGGTATATGAGCCTATCAATCACTGGCAAATTCCGGGAAGGCTGTCGCAAATAATCTGCAGTTCCACTGTATTAATATTTTTGTGTATTTTGAGCTTTTGTATTTTGCAGTTTTTGTATTTTTTGCACATTCGATATAATGTATTTTTGTATTTCTTTTTCTTCTGCATTCTATGAGTACTTTGTATTGTTTGTATATCTATGTTATTGTATTTCTAATAGATGTCCAACAGCAGTGGTATTCTCGATCGTTTTTTTTAATATTTGTTAACAATATCAGAAGTAAAATTGAATTTTTGTATGTTTCTAAAGTTTGCAAGTGAGTTTATATTTTTTTCGTATACACCCATTCCATGTCAAACCGATATAGTGGTTCTCAGATTTCCATGAAAAGTGATAGTTTTGTTCTTTATTGCAAAATATTTGACCCATATTTTTTTTATTTTTTCGTTAGGGTGACCATTTCCACTTTAGGGTGATCCAAAAAATATTTTTTTTCAACTTTTTCCCAAAAATGAATTTTCAAAAATTCATAACTTTTGAATCACTGAACCGATCGACATGTTAAATTGAAGCCAATAAGTATCTTTGAAAAAATATCACACGTGTGGGAAGACTGGATTCTAGTCGCATAGGCCTAGTCTGGTCACATGGGAATGACTTAAAAATTGTAAATTTGAAAAATCATATCTCAAAAACGAAAAAGTATCTCTGATATCGAGACATGTTATGTAGAAAAAAATCCTCAGCTTTCAAGAAAAAATACAAAAAAATATAGCGCCCTCCAGTTCAAAGCCATGAAAACAACAAAAAACGACTACAATCAATAATTACGAAAACAAAATCCATTTATTTTGCTGGTTCAGTGGTTCAAGAGTAATGAATTTTTTTAAAAAAAGTCATTCTTGGGAAAAAATTTAAGCAATGGATTTTTCGAACCACCCTAAAATAGAAATGGGCATCCTAATAAAAAATAAAATAAAAAAAATACGGGTCTAATATTTTGCGATAAAGAACAAATCTACCATTTTTCACGAAAATCTGACCACTATATCGGTTTGGCATGGAATGGCTGTATATTTGTGTATTTGGTATTTTTGATACTTTCGATGTGTGTTGTTGCATTTTTTTGTTATTCTTGCATTCTATGCAAGAATAACGAATTTTTTGTCATTCAATCAATAATTTAATCAATACAAACAAATGATTATTAATTCATCGGTAGTCCGACGTCAACTTTGCGGTTATATCATAGATATAACCCACCCATTTTATTTATATTTAATTATTTTTGTATTTCTGTAATTTTTCGTGTTTTCTATAATTGAATTTCATTTCGTGTTTTCTATAATTGAATTTCAATTTCATTAATTTTTTTGTACATTCGACATAATTTATGTATTGTGTATGTTTTTTTATCCTGTTGCATTCTATGTATTCTTTGTATTTTTTGTCTTCAATTATTTTTGTATTTTTAGTATCGGGTTGCACGAAAAGCAATTGCCGAATTTTCCAATACAAGTAAAAAACTATTTTTTGTACAGAGAATGGATTGTAGTCGTTTTTTGCAAAATGAGATTTTAAAGCCTTAACTCTCAAGTTTAGGATTTTTTCAAGAACAAAAATATCGGAAAGAAAAAAAAATCGATTTATTTCTGTTTTTTCAAACTTTTTGTAGAGTAACACAACAATACAATTAACAATTTTTGCCAACTCATTCAATCGCAAATCCAATTATCCCAATCAACCACCTTTCATTTGATTCCTATAACGCTTATGTAAGAACCTTTCAATGCAGAGATATTTCTGTGAATAATGATTATTTGGTAATTTAGTTTGAATACATTTTTTTTTCGTCGATGTAACAAATTATCTTTGTACAGAATTTTTTCGAGTTTTGAAAACTGTCATATTTGAATAAAGTGGAAAAATGTAGTGAAAATCTCAGTTTTGGGGAAGCAAAAACAAGCTTTGAAAACACAGATCACTTGTCTTGAATTTTAGCTATTAGAGTTTGATTCTGTAATACAAAAAGTTCGATTGAGTCCGATACACGACCAAAATAATTTAGTAAAATTACGTTAGGCTGATTTAGAATATTTCCGAGTAAGTTACGAACTTCATCCTACGCATGGCTTTTAGATTCTCTCATCACTCGGGTACAAGAGCGTCTGCAGCTTGTTTAGTTGGTGTTTCGATTATAATGTTGAGTCCCAAGAAACGTATATCCAGCGCGTTCAATAAAATAATTTGGAATTCAACAGTTTTACCTGAAAGAAAAACCTGCCTTCTCGAAATAATCTTCTGATTTATGGTCTCCCATCATCATCAGAAGCGAAATTTACCAGATTTAAATCCAGAACTATGAATTGACAAGTATTCGAAGCCATACAATGTTTTCAAATATCATCCCAAAGCTTTCGTGACATTCGAGAAACATAAACAAAATATAGTCTAAAATTTTCATCAAATAAGAATTGATTGGGCTCAAAATCGTATTGAGCAACGAAATTTTGTCGTTCGATTCCTACGATTTTATAGCATAACCGCAATCGTAAAATTCAAACCCTTAACTGTAGTATTCCAATTCAATAGTCGTCCACACAAAAAAAAAACGAGGTCACCAGACATAGTGGAGTGAACGTCGTGTATTTACCAGAGCTGCGTTGGGGTGCACCCCACTTGAGGAGCTATCAGTTCCCATTTTAGCGTTTTTTTTTCCCTCCATTTGAGCAACACAAAACGACAGGAAAAAATTGAAAAAGCAGCTACTTAAACTAAGCCGTGCGGCGCACTGTCCCCTTTATAACCACCAGCAAATAAAGAGACAAAAAAGCGATAATAAAGTGGTTGAACCCATCATCATCACCACCGCCATCAACGCCATTGGCCGACGACCGACGAAGCGCAAATCCACTAGACCGAGGACCGAGTGCGCGCACCTCGACGCAAGCCATTCGGCGGAGATCCCGCCGTCGCCGCCGCCGCGACCATTTTGCGACGTGATTTTGGCCTTTTATTGACCATATCATCAGCAGTCAGTAGTGGTCTCGCGCTTTTTGGTTGAACTCGGGGCGCTTTATCTGTTCTCGATGAACGGTTTTAAGGGCCAAAATTTCGAAATATGTGTGCCGTGAGAACCACTGATGGTGATTTCTGGGGTTTCTGCTACAGTAGGAACTGACCCTGCAGATGCTGCTCTCCTCCGGCTTACAGCCGCCCAACCTCATACATGAGATGTCGCCCATTGTTGTTATCACAACCGCGCATCAGTGTCGTATATCGTCTGGTTAAACTATCGTTGCCACTCGAGGATTCAAGGAGTATGAAGCCGTTGATTTAGTTAAGAGATAAAAACGCAGACTGCTGCCGCTGCGGTGCGCTGAATCGTTAAATGGGATATTTATTTCTATTAGCAATTCGATGGAATAAAGTGTGGGATAGACCACTTGCGATTGTGTTTCCAAGATTCGTTTTCACACTCTGCAATGCTATTTAGTGGATCCAAGCACATGAGAATCTTCAAGTAGTTTTACCATAGCGGTCAGGAGAGATTTGGAGCATCAGCGCTGATTCTAGAATCGCAAGATCTTTGGATTTCGGTATCTTTGGGTTCGACTTCCGTTAGAGCTGAATTTTGGTTCAAATGGAAGTGTTCCTACCCCCACTGATATGCGCTTTGACTTCGACACTCAACATACCATCAAGTCATGTTATCATTGAAGCCTATATCTATTATTGAGAACGAGAATAACGCAATTGATCCATTTGTGGGAGAAGCCGAATTTTGAATCGGGATAAGGATTCTGAATTGGGAATAGAAATCTAGAATCTGACATCTGAATCTGGATTAAAAATATAAATCTGATTATCGCATCTGAAGTTTGGAGTCTGGAGTTTGAATATGGAGTCTGAATTTGGATTCTAAATCTGGATCAAGAAACTGTACCTAGAATCTATCAGCTATTTAAACTTTGAATTTAGATTCTGAATCTGAAATCTAAATCTGGATCTGGATATTAGTCTGGAATCCGAATCTGTATTCCGAATTCGGATTCGGGATATGGATTCTGAATCTGGATTTTGAATTTTAATTCTGAATTGGGAATAGAAATCTAGAATCTGACATCTGGACTAAAAATATAAATCTGAATATCACATCTGAATCTGAGTCTGGAGTTTGAATATGGAGTCTGAATTTGGATTCTGAATCTGGACCAAGAAACTGTATCTGGAATCTATTAACTATTTAAACTCTGGATTTTCATCCTGAATCTGAAATCTAAATCTGAATCTGGAGATTAGTGTGGAATCCGAATCTGTATTCCGAATTCGGATTCGGGATATGGATTCTGAATTTGTATTTTGAATCAGGAATAGAAATTTAGAGTCCGACATCTAAATCTGGATTATGGATCTAAATTCTGCATCTGGAATCTGGAATCCGAGTACAGCATTTGAATCTGAACCTGGAGTTCGAATAGCGAGTCTGAATTTTGGACTACGAATCTGGTTCAGTAAACTGTGTCCGGAATCTAAATTTAGAATCTGAGATCTGGTCTGAATCTGGATTCTGAATTTTAACTTTGAATTTAGATTCTGATTCTGGAATCTGAATCTAGGATCTGAATCAGGAATTTGTATCTGGAGTCTGAATCTGGAAATTAGTCTGTAATCTGAATCAGTATTCCGAATTTGGGTTCGGGATATAGATTCTGAATTTGAACTCTGAATCAGCCAGAGAAATTTAGAATCTGAATCTGGATTATTAATCCAAATTCTGAATATGGAAACCGTATCCGGAATCTGAACCTAGAATCCTATTCTGCAACTGGATCTGGATCTTGAATCTGAATCTGGATTCTAAATCAGGAAAGTGTTTCTCGAATCAATTTGGATTTTATTGTATTTGGATCCCGAATTCTGATTTTATCTAATCCAATTTTAGATTCTGGATTCTGAATCTTAATCTCCAGATTCTACAATCAGAATATGGATTCTCAATCTGGAACTCATTCTGGAAATTGAATCTGAATTATAATTGGTCTAATCTAATTTTAGAATCTGAAATTTGAAAATTCGGATATCTAGAAATTCAAAATGGAATATGTACGTGAAGTCTAGATCTGAATCTGGAATCTGAATAAAGAATCTTAATCTAGATTCTGTAGCTCAAACATGAATAAAATTCTAACATCTCAATCTGAGTTCGGAATATGGATATTTTTATTCTGGTCATACAACTCAAAAATCTAGAAATTACTCTGAAATCCAGAATTTCAATCTGGAAGCTTGATCTGAAATCGGAGTCTTCCGAATTCAATAAATGTCTAAATTCGAATTCTGGATTTGTCATTTGAGTCCGGATGTGAATCGAGAATCTGAATTTGAAATTCGTATCTTTCTGCGAGTTTGGAACATGAATCAGGAATCTCATATCTGGAAGAATGCAGAATACGTACCTGACGAATTTCATGCCAACTCGTCTTAGGAGTTGGCAGCACCATCTCAGATAGTAGTGAAACGTTGTGGGTGTAAAGATATTGGTCATTTAAACAACTTTGCATACTTGAAATATTCGAAAAATAATTAAACTACTTTTTGGAAAGACATTTTTTTTTCTTCATTTTTTACAAAAATTTATAATTTAAAATCTATGATACCTACAAAATTCTTGCCAAAGGATGAAACGTAGGAAATTTTCACAAAAAAATACCAAAATTTTTTTTGGAAAAAAATTTAGCTGACAAAAAGGTTATTTTAAAAATTAAAATTCATTTTTCTCAAAAACGTATTTTTTGAAAACTCCCAAAAATATATATATGAATAGCACTTAGAATTTCCAACAAGTCTTCCATACATCGGAAGATGGGCACTTTTACAGGGAAACAAATTTTCGAACAACTTTTTCATGTTTTCTTTGAAAAAAATAACCCTAATTTTTTTAAAGTCAACATAGCGATATAGTGTATTCGACGAAGTTTTAGATCTTGTTAAAATATAAACTTTTGTCGAAGACATCAACTTTCTATCTTTTATAATTTTTGGAATATAAGTCATTTTTGTATGAAGACTCCTGAAAAAAATAATATTTTGCTCGTAACATTTTTGTGTATAAGTTCTCACGTTTGACATATTCTTGACATGTTTCTAAATACAGAAAAGTTAGCAGAGTATGTAAATTGCGAACAAATTATCGCAATTTACATACTCTGCTACCTTTCATAAAAATCAAAGGAAAAAAGGAAAAAGTTGTTGTTCGAAAAACTTTTTCCATGTAAATGTGCCCATGGTCCGATGTATGGAAAACTTGTTGGAAATTTTATGGGCTATTTATATCTATTTTTTTAGAATTCAATTCAGAAATCTCATATGCTTTTATATGTTTTCGAGAAAAGTGAATTTAATTCCCAAATTTTTTTTTTCAATGATTTTTCTTCCAAAAAATTCTTTGATAATTTTTAATGAAAACCAAAATGATTTCCTACATTCCGTTCTTTGACTAAAATTTTGTAGGTCTGATAGATTTTTTTGATTTTTTTTTAATTTTGAGTTTTTCCAACTTTTTTTCGGAAAATCTTAACTTAAAAAACTATAAGAACTACAAAACATTGGTCAGAGAATGAAATGTAGAAAATTACTTAGGTTTTCATCAAAAATTTAAAAAGTTTTTCGGAAAAAAATTTCATTGAAATAAAAATATTTTGGAAATTAAAATTCGTTTTCCTCAAAAACATATGCTTTTAAAATTCTGAAAAAAATAGATATAAATAGCCATTCAAATTTCCAACAAATTTTCCATACATCGGACGATGGGCACATTTACATGGAAAAGTAGTTCGAACAACAACTTTTTCTTTTTTTAGTATTAATGTATTATTATTATAAATTATCGCAATTTACATGCTCTGCTAACTTTTCTCTATTTAGAAACATGTCAAGAACATATCAAACGTGAGAATTCACACACAAAAATGTTACGAGCAAAATATTATTTTTTTCAGGAGTCTTCATACAAAAATGACTTATATCCCAAAAACTATAAAAGATAGAAAGTCGATGTCGATGTTTATATTTTAGCAAGATCTGAAACTATGTCGAATACTGCATATCGCTATCTTGACTTTAAACAAAATTAGGATAAGTTGTATGTTTTTCAAAGAAAACATGAAAAAGTTGTTGTTCGAAAAACTTTTCCCATGTAAAAGTGCCCATCTTCCGATGTATGAACGAGTTGTTGGAAATTTTAAGGGCTCTTCATATATATATATATATATATATATATATATATATATATATATATATATATATATATATATATATATATATATATATATATATATATATATATATATATATATATATATATATTTTTTTTTTTTTTTTTGGGAATTTAAAAAAAAAGTTTTTGAGAAAAATGAATCTTAATTTTTAAAATAACTTTTCTGTCAGCGAAAATTTTTTCCAAAAAGTTTTTAGTATTGTTTGTGAAAATTTAAACAATTTCCTACATTTCATCCTTTGACAAGAGTTTTGTAGGTATCATAGTTTGTTAAATTTATAATTTTTTGTAAAAAACTAAGAAAAAAAATTTGCCTTTTTCAAAAAGTAGTCTAATTATTTTTCGAATATTTCAAGTATGCAATGTTGCTTAAATGACCCATGTCTTTACACTCACAACGTTTCACTGCTATCAGAGATGGTGCTGCCAACGGCCAGTCAAGTTGACATGGAATTCGTCACCTGTTAGATTCGCCTAGATCATAAATCAGAATCTTTAATCCGAAACAGGGATCTGAAACTCAAAACTGAATTTTCAAATATGAAATCTAAAATCCAGTCTCGAGAATTAAGCATTTAGATATGAATCTAGAATGCGTCTGAAGTCTAGAATCGGTAATCTGAAACAGGTGGATGTTTGCGGATTCGAAGAGTATACCCAAGGAAAAAGGAAGTAGCTTCAATCAGGATATATTTGCCGGATCTGAAGCATATTCTCGAACCAATTATAAAACACAAGGAATCTAATAAATATCGATGATTCCAAAAATGTTCTATTAAGTATTTGAATTTTCAATCCTTGTAAGTTCATTAGTCATTGAGCATTTAGCATTTAGTGCATTTGAGCATTTAGTTAAACATGAACATTCTCAATTACGTTGTTCGAAATTTTATCAGAAAATCAGATTTAAACATTTGCTGAAACGGCGTTTCGCTTCTGATTTTTTTTTGTCGAGTGTATTTAACTCAAAACTGATTTTGTACCGCGTTCGCTCATAAATGACATCAGCAATTAATCATGATCCATTCGAGTGTACATCAATTGAGTATATTTTGCAGAACAGATAGCTTTACAAAGTAAAACGACCATTCGGCTATTTGTAATCGTTTTTGTTCCGTACCCAAGAGCACTTCTTCCTGTCAGTGAACAACAAAAAAAAAAGGCTTGCTACAAAATAATCTTCTTACGTTGGCCAAAAAAAATTAGAACGTTGCGGCTTAAGTATCCCAACAGAAACCATCTGCTCTTTTGTCTGTACCTGGCTCTGGTCTCATACACACAAGAAACAGTGTAATAATGGCAGGAAGCCCTCGATTGGTTGCCTGTCTGCCTCCGATCGGGATAGCACTGGCAGGTGGCCAGAAGGATTTTTTTTCACTTTTTTAATACATGGTCGATCGGTGTTACGCAATGGCTTCTCCAAGGTCACAACACTTGGTGCTATCCCTAAACATAGTAACCAACATCATATTGGGTCCCTTGAAAATAAATCCCCTTCACGTGAGCGGGTTAACTTCGCGGCCAACTGCCGGCTAACAGTCAGCTAACTTTTCTACTAGTTGAACGGCGGCCGGATTACGTAAGCCGCAAAAAAGCACTGTGGTCTCTTTGTCTCCGCGAGTGGAATCACAATTCCCTCAAGCTGAGTTCGAACTGGCCATGTGCCAGTCAGTCAGCCTGCTCAAGGAAACGACTGAGAGGTAGAGAACAAGAAAAATGGATATATCGTACATTTTTGCATCTTTCAATAAAGCATAGAAGTTTATATCTTTGATGAAGACTACGCTCATCCAGTATAATAACATGGTGCGTCATTCTTTTTGTATTTGTTTCAGCTGATGCTACTGATGCTGCTGATGCAACGAAAGAGAAATGCTGTGCATTTCCCGTTTGATCCACGATTCGAAATCATACGTTTGGGGTACAAAAACATTAGGCCGACGTTTGGCTCTGGTGGATAGATGAAAACGAAACTTTTTCCGTTTAACTGCCAGCCCCCGAGAACTGATTTCGGTTTTGGAATGCACAATCTGCGGCTGCAGTCTGCTCATTCGATTGTAAAATATGATTTTGCAGAAGTGTAATTTGCATTCGATTCAAGAACTTGTTTTAGCCTCCAAATAAACTGTCTGAGACTGCCTGCAACATGTTTCCATTTAACAAATTTCGAGTAAGGTTTTAATGGTCTTGCAAAATTAGGAAACTGTTCTATAAAAAAAAACATTTTGTAAACCAGTTTTTCGATTAAAATGTGATATGAGAGATTCCATTTTTCCATTTTTTTTATTTTGATCACATTCTGTAGTATGAAGAAGTTTCAGAAAACAGAACATTTTTGAGGTCAACTTGAAGTGCATTTTTCAAATGACAACTATTTGAAGTGGACATTTAGGACCGTGTCCTAAATGCCTTTCATTTGCTATAAAAGAATCGGAAACCGCTCAATATTCGGCAAAATCGGCAAAAAGCAAGAAAAAAACAATATATCTCATAAAAGGAAGAATATATCAGGATGTTTGATATGGTATGTTAAATTATATTGAACAGTCTCTTCTGTCTCGAAACTTCAAAACCCATAAAGACAGGAGTATTCAAAGATTCGCTGAAGGCAAATATTTGAAGTGTAGTTTAGTAACTTCCATAAGTTCATAGTTCCATAATTCACTTGAATATCTTATATTTGCTACTAAGAGGCAGAAATTAGTCAAACGATTGAAAGTTACAAGTTCTCAAAATCGGGCATATTAGACAACAGGGCGATTTTGAAATTTCAAAAAGAAAAGTATTTTCGCCTCTAGATATATTTCTATTCAAGAATAGAAAGCCATATCAGCCGTAATTTTAGATAGACCACACAAAAAGTCGCAACTTTAAAAAATATGATTTGCTAAAGTCTTAAAATTCGTCAGAAAATATTGTTTTGAAATCTTTGGTCAAAAGTGTGCACCTGTGGAACAGCTTATGGATTTTCCTAGAAAATTCATCTAAATATTTTTTTACTTCAGAAGAATTGAGCATTGGCCAAGCGGTCAAAAGTTACAAATTTAAAAAAAAGGTATAACGATCAATCTGTGAATTTGTGAATTGGATCGCATATCGTACAAAACTATACGAGAACCCATACAAAGTTGTACACTCTTGGGCGAATTCTTTGAAAAAAACTCAATTCAATGAAAAAAACTTCAATTCAAACTCAAAAATATTTTTTTTGAGATTCTACTTTTTTATATTTCTCCAGAGAATCCAGATTTTTTCAAAAAATACAATCAACAAAAAAAATTAGAGGAACAGAGTATGAAGTCGAAATTTTTGCGTGATTTTTTAAATGCTGTAACATCGCGATATCATTTTAAAGATTCAATTTTCAAGTTTTGGAATATCTCTATGAGCCCATTTTTATCTTCGTGTGTGTAGATGTAGTGTGGAAAAATATTCGGAAGAAATAAAAAAATCGATGTATCCCAAATTTTTTCAAAGTTCTTGTGGGCTAACACAATTTTTTGCTAAGTCAACAACAAATCCAATTATCCATTTTTTTAGTCGACCGATCAAAGTTTTAAGTGAATTAGAGAAGGACTTCAACGCAAATTGTACCAGAAATACAAAAAACTATACATATAAACGATTCGTAACTTTCGTAACATTCGAGTGATGATACCTACACCTATACATACGCATTCCCACATATACACACACCCCCCTTACCCACAAAACTCGACCTTGCTCCTCTTTTTTTTTTGTCAAATATATGGAAAGATATTTTTTCCTGAATTTTCGCATTAAAAAGTCGCAACATTCCAAAAAATATAATTTGAATACAGGCAAACCAGTTTTTGTGCGATACTTTTTCATGCGATTTTATTTTTTAATCGGAACTTGAACCGCACAAATAATAAAATCACATAACTAAGGAGCCGCACTCAAACAGGTTTGGCTGTACTGCAAAATCCATAAAAAGCGAACACTTTTTTATATGTTTGCCTTTAACTTCTTGAGGAGTCGGAGTTCGAACAATTGTGTGAAAATGTTTTGTATGAAATGTTGAAAAAAAACAGATAGATATTCCAACATTAACAAGAAAAACTCGAGAATCAATTGAGCTGAAATTCGACAAAGGGTGTTTCGAGGTGGTGAACATTTTGTGTAGCGTAACTTTTTGAAATTTTAGGGTCAATTTTTTCCCATACATTCATTGGCACATTGGAGTGGGATATGTCAAAGATATTAGGACATCTTCATCGGACATTTTGCGGAATTCTTTGCTGTTTTGATTGCGGATTTCGTTGCAAATCCAATTTTAATACTTCCAGGTAGCAGTAGAATGGTTTCTGTGAGATGATTTAGAGTTTACTTTCAGTCATTCGGATTTCATAATTTTCTCCATAACAGGTCTCACAAGTCCCGTTAGGTCATCGAAAAGGAAAGGAACCTTCAGTGCGTCTGTCTGACATTCACGCAAAAACTATTTAACTGTCGATGCT
Source organism: Toxorhynchites rutilus septentrionalis (assembly GCF_029784135.1). NCBI lineage: Eukaryota > Metazoa > Arthropoda > Insecta > Diptera > Culicidae > Toxorhynchites > Toxorhynchites rutilus. The sequence continues at coordinate 147,417,749 of NC_073744.1, forward strand.
GCCGTAACACAAAAAAACCAATTTCAGTTCCAGCAGCCTATATTCCATAGAATGTGCAACAATCTCGTACATCTTTAACCGGAAAACTGATGCAAAACTCCGTTTAAAGTTTGGATGGCTTTCCTCAAGCTTATTATTCTCTTGTTTCCTTACCTCGCAGACAGGACTTTTTGAAAAACAAAGATTCACGCTGCTTACAAAGTCGTAATGCGCTAAAATACATGCAGTAACTTATTAGAGCGCCGAAAGAAAAAACACTGTGCAGAAAAATCCCGACTTCGTGGAACGATTCCCGACTTTTTCCCGCATTTTCCACTATGTATTTTGATTCCCGACTTTTCCCGCTGTCGTTTCTTTTCCCGAATGAGTGACCACCCTGCATATATGTCGTGTGTTATTCTCACGAGTACCAGAAATAATTACGTATCAACCATCTTCAGTTGCTTCCACAAAGCCAACCATCGATCCTTCTCAGGGCCACCAGCCATTTCAAAAGAGTCGAATTTTATATACGTCCCTTGAAATAAGGATTGATAAAACAACGGTAGTTCTACGTCCACGTTGCGGTTATATCACAGATACATACTATATACCTCTAGTATGTTTGACGTAGAACTACGTCTTTCAGGAAGGGTGTCAAATCAGAAAACTAGTCACGTTTTTATGAAATAAACTTAACGTCAATAACTATTTTCACTGTGAACGAATTCTCATGATGTGCATACCAATCGAATCGGAAATGCTCTAAGATTTGTTTGATATGCTATACATTACAATTCGCTAATCTCTAAATGGTTTAAATTCATGAAAACTGGAAGAACTTCTTTTTTTCCCATACATTTGTTTGTGTGCTAACCCTACCCGTATTTGGAATGCTTATAACTCGAACATTTCTTAACAGATCGGAAAGATGTTTGCGTCAATTGATAGGAAATATTTCTACGCGTCTATCACAATTAATAAAATGTTATTTTTCATGAAATGAACAATTGAATAACTGTAAAATGTCAAGCATTATCTAAACGCCCTAACTGTCAAGTTTTGATTGGCCCGATTTACGGTTTCCCCAACACAGACATCAAAATCGATGTACCTGTTGAAATCCGCTTTGCAAATATAAAGGGTGTGTCACATCAAATTGCATCACGGAAAAAACGCTGTAGAAATTTAATTTTTAGGAATTATATCTTCAGCTTTCGCTTATAATCAGATAAGAGTGTATAGATCACGTTGGCCATGCTTCACTGTCAATTTTTTGTAAATTTGGAAAAATGTCGTCGAACGAAAAAGGGCGTCGTGAATTAATCCTGTGCACTCATTTCGAGAATCCGGAGTTGTCACATCGGGACATCGGTAAGATGCTGGGAGTCGTCCAATCCACGGTCAGCAGAGTACTAAAACGATACTTCGAGAACCTAACCATCGACCGGAAGGTGAAGAACGGCAAAAATGGATGCTCCGTCAGTGAAAAAGATCACAAGCGCGTAGTTAAGCAGTTTAGACGTGATCCGAGAAGTTCGGTCCGGGATGTCGCCAATAAGCTGAATTTGTCAAGTTCATTCGTCCAGCGGACCAAGCAGCGGGAGGGCCTGCGTACATACAAGGTTCAGAAGGCTCCTAACCGCGACGAAAGGCAAAACATGGTGGGGAAGACGCGAGCCCGGAAGCTGTACACCGAAATGCTGACGAAGCCGCATTGCCTGGTAATGGACGACAAAACCTACGTCAAAGCGGACTTTCGTCAGCTGCCGGGCCTGTTGTTCTTCTCCGCAGAGGACAAATTCAGCGTTCCGGAGGAGATTCGCAAACAGAAACTATCCAAGTTTGCCAAAAAGTACATGGTGTGGCAAGCGATCTGCTCTTGCGGAAAGCGGAGTTCCCCCTTCGTGATGACCGGCACGGTAAACGGGCATGTTTACCTTAAGGAGTGCCTACAGAAGCGCTTACTACCTATTGAAGCAGCACGAGGGCCCGACCATCTTCTGGCCGGATCTCGCTTCGTGCCACTATTCAAAGGACGTGTTGGAGTGGTACGAAGCCAACGGGGTCACCTTCGTGCGAAAGGAAATGAACCCGCCCAACGCGCCGGAGCTTCGCCGAATAGAGAAATATTGGGCGATTATGAAGCAGGCCCTCCGGAAAACCCCAAAAGTTGTCAAATCGGAGGCGGACTTCAAGAGAAAATGGATTTCTGTTAAAAAAAAACTACAACCTGACGTTGTACAGAACCTTATGTACGGGGTAAAGAGGAAGGTGCGAGCATACGGGCTTGGGCTCGAAGTATGAATAAAAAGAAAATGCCAAAAGTTGTTTTATAGTTTTTATTTTACTGTCTAAAATTTTCAAAAGGATCGGTCTACTGGTCGAATTTCTACAGCGTTTTTTCCGTGATGCAATTTGATGTGACACACCCTTTACATGCAAGTCGGAAATATTTTTGTTCCCATCGAGCTGTGTTCCCCTAACACGGACTTCAAAATCAATGTGCCTGGGGAAATCTGCTTTGTCAAAACATGCAAGTAGTGATCCCCGATTTTTGAAACTAATCGTTCATCAGCTAATCGAATACTTTTCATCAGTTTGTTATTCGATACGATTAATCGCCCCAAATAATCGATTAATCGTCACACTGAGAGAAATAATTTGTTAGACTGATTTTCTCATTTGCGAGAAAGCATTCTGGAATCAAAAAAGTGTTCATTCTGCCTGAAAATCAATTACAGTAGAAACCCGATTATCCGCGGAATAGTCGGGCTAGATCACCGCGTATAACAAAAATCGCGGATAACGCAATAAAGGGCTAAAAGTGAGGTGCAAGCAGGGAAAAAAGATATTTTAGCATGAAAACCATGTTTTATCAATACAGAAAATATTGAACTATCCATCTGTATGGCCGTGTACATCTGTGATCAGATAATTTGAAAGCCATGACCAAAACAAAAGAGCATGAGTCTACCACTCACTGACAAATTTCGGGAAGGTTTATAGATTTACTAAGGAACTCGTAGTCGCGGATCATCCGCTCGCGAGGTTCGAGGTTCTACTGTATTATCTCTTACTCTTACCTAAACTTGTAAACAAAGCTCAATTCGCGTTGACGGCATTGGGCTTCATTTACCAGTTTAGGGGAGCGTCAAAGATAATGATTGATTTTCAGGATAAAACTACAGCGGCCTTACGTTTTTTTCTCTGGGTTTGTATCGTTTAATCGACGTAAATTATTCGTTCGCTTCGATTATTGGTTGCGCAGTATTCGTTCGATTAATAATCGATTTCTGTAGGAAGTATTCGATTAATCGATTAATCGAACGATTATCGGGGATCACTACATGCAAGTCGAGGGTAATTTTTCCTACTGAGCTGTGTTTCCCTAACACGGATTTCAAAATTAATGTGCCTGGGGAAATCCGTATGCAAGTAGGGGATATTTTTCGGTGTTGAGTACTTTTGTACTCGCTTGTCGTCGTTGTGCAAACCGGAATATGTTTCCCTAAAACGTAATTTTAAGCTGAGAAGTCTGGGAAAATCGTCATTTCAGATACTAAAGGTGAATGAACTTTCGCGGTTCGAGAACTACGTAAACATGAGATGTGCAATAATTTCAGCGGGAAATGTAAAATACAATGATCGTTTGACAATTCTTCCGTTTACATATTTTGGTAGTCCTAGGCATCATATCAAACATAAAAGGACGTTAATCGTTGTTGTGCGATTGTTCCTTCATAAATTATTCATACTCAAATACGAAAGGACAGTTTATCGTTCAATGAAATAGATGTGCGTAGTAAAATACTCCACTGGAACTTTCTTGTATTCAAAAGGAAACAAATAAATAAGTTTGATTGGATTTCTAGAAGTCTAGAAATACAATTTTTTTCAGATATTTAATTGAAAATGATGAAAATTTCATTTTTTCTGTAAATTCATAACAAAATTACAGCCGTACAAAAATCATTCTAAAATTTTTGATGGCGCACTTTACTCGTCGGATAATATACTTTACAGTATATTATCCAAACACAAGAATTGATTAATTGAGGAACAAACTCCATGCTTTGAAGAATCTCAGAATTCGTTTATATGTTCAACAAGATGTTGAAAATTTTTGGTCATCTTCTGGTTGCAGATTATAAATCCATCTTGGTTTAATAAATGCTTATTTGTTTTCTTGATATTGATATTATTAAAAATATTATTGAAAATATACTCATTATAATTAGGAATCAAATGTGCGGCGCTCTTCCATTCACTTCGAATATACTCACTTTGCAAACCAGCTCTCCTCGATGTCGTAAATCTCGGCCAAATCCTGCTGGACCCGCAGCTGCTGCAGCCGTGCCTCGTCCACGTCCAGCCGGCCATCGCCGACGTGACGGAATCCTTCTGGCAGTAGCATTTTTTCGATCAACACTATCTCACTTGTTTGCACTTTTACTTTGCTACTTCGCTTCTAGATGCAATTTTTTTTTTCAAAATTTTTTCACACGAAAAAGAAACTTAACAAATTTGACTTGATCTTATATTGTTGGTAATACACGCGGCAGATTGAGCGCTGATCGTTTTCAGAATTCTCCACTCGAGTGGCGCTGAGACACACTCCGAGACCTTTGTTTGCCTCCCAAACGCTCTTTTTGTCACCAGCCAGCCAGCCAGCAGCCACTATTATTCTGCTCAAGCGAGACTTATGTTAATTTTCAAGGCAAGCTCCAATATAAACACACGTACACTCGGCGGAGGAAACATTTGACAAAATCTACACGTTTTGTTTTGTTTTCTTCGCTGCTCTTCGGCAGGGTTTTGAGGGAAACATCCACAACAGCCGCCACAGCCACTTCCTCTTGGTCTGCGTGGTGCTGCGAAGGGAAGCAAATGGTCTGCCTTTCTGGCAAAAGGGGGCCCCTTCTGAGTTGACGCTACGGAACTAGTGACACGGTGATAAGTCAAACATCAACAGGATTGTTTATAAACTAGTAAACAACAACAAAAATCGTTTTCACCCTTCGCGTTTTCGAATGCAAGCCGTCTCGGCGAGTCACACACTGTATTATTATGGTGGCTTCTCACTGCTGTTGCTTATTTTCTTGCAACACTCACACCAAAGTCGTTAGTCGTTTTTTCCTTCTCCCTGTTTGCTATATCACAAACAGCTTCCTTTTACACTGCTGCTTTTGCTATTTCTTGAAACGCGCGTGTGTGTTTGATTATTCGCTTCCTCCGTTTTGCTTCTAAGCTTCTCTTCACATTTGCATTTGCATTGGTGTTCGTAGGAACCGAAAGAGGCACACATAGGCTGCTGCTGCTTTTGCTGCAATAAAGTGCGAAAAGTGCACGCGAAGAAATCTTATCTTGTTTTCGCAACTCGCCTAAAAAAAAGCACACACAAAATTCCGATAATAGCTGATAAATGTTTCTAGCTGCTACTTCTCGAACAATTTCGCTTTGTTTCCTTCTGCAAACACCGATCAAGTTCACTCACGAGGTGCGATTTTCGAGCCCAGCAGACCGGATGTGTATTTTTGTCTGTTTTCTTCTTTCGGTCGGGGCTTTTTTTGCTTTTGCTTTTCGCTGTTGCGTTTCCTCTGTTGCCCACTTCTTTGGGTCTGTCAAAAAACGCAACACTTCCACGCGCACACACTCTCTTTCGCGAACAGAAAGGGGGCGCAAATCTTAAAACTGACAGCTCCACCACAACTGTTGATTCGTCCTGTCAATAATTGATCCTGACCAGGGAGAGGCTGAACTTTTTTCACCCAGGACGGAAACCACACCGCTTCAACTGGGCAATCTCGGAATGAAACAAAACACGGAAAAAACTCACGAAACGATCGTTATTGCTTTTCTCGGATCGCACGAATTCACGGAAAAACCGTACACGATTCTTCTGAGAACACTTCTGAGGCACACTTTTTCAGGGATGCTAAAAAACTTGCAACAGAGTAATATTCTATCTAGTTAGTAGTGCTGCGTGCGCGTCCAACTGCGAACATCGTTCGATTCTGACTGACTCAGCGAGCTCTCGCGGCTTTCCGTTGCCGGAGAGCGGACCAAGTGCGTTTGTTCCTGGGTGCCAGACAGTCGGATTAGTGGATAGTAATCGGAGGAACCGCAAATTAAATTGCGGTTCCTCAAGTGAGAAAACTACGATTCTCTTCATAAAACATATAGCTATCATTTTACCCAAAATATTTTCCGCAATATTGGTGAACATTCAGATCTCAAGTTGGCACCCCTGTCAAACAGTCAGTCAGCTGGAGGAGAGAATGCAGCGTGCGCTGCTTTGGGCTCTGCGAAAGAAAGAGAATTCGCGAGAATAAATGTGCGACTCCAGCATCAGCAGAGAGCTTTGAATGCTAGAGAAGAACATCGCATGCGACTTATTTACGATCAAGAAGTGGCCTCGTCGGAGAATGTGCTTGGGGAGGTGAATTTGACAGTTCCAGCGATGTTTCGAAGTATGGTTGTCCAGTGATGGAATAGTGATGTCCGAACATTGTGTTGTGTTTGTTGATATGTCCAATTACAGGTCACAATCGCCTCTATTGCGATACTGGAGGCACCAATTGGAGGCAAATCAGTGTTATTTAATTGGCGATCTAACGTACAAATCTACACCTAGACGGCGCTGCGGTAAAAGTGATGATGGTTTTAAATTTTGCCATGTGAGCTTATGGAAGGTTTGTAGTTCTTTCCATAAATTACAATGTTATAATCATAAAAGATTATTTGATTGCGAGTTTGTAAGAAATTTAATTCTGCGCAATTTTACATATAACATGTTATTTATTTACCTCTTTCAGTAGTGAAAACTATAAAAATGTTGAGTTAAAGATGGAAATTCGAGAGCACAATTAAACACAACTAGAAAAATGCACGATTCCTGCATGTGAGAACTACCTTGGAAAGCCCGGAAGTAACATATACATGATTCGTTTTTGAGTTTTAGGTTACATTAGCATCATTTTCTTAGTTCAAAAACAAAATCCAGATGTCTCACCGATCGTTTATGTTTTGCGTTAGATCGCCAATTGACGAATGTACGCAAAGCTAAATCAGCTCATGCGACATCTACATTAGAGCGAAATTATTATTAAAATTATAGAGGAAATTATTTTCGATGTAAAGCGTTCTGGAGCTGATACAGCTGGATTGCTGAATACTTTTGACGTAGGATTACGTCATTCGGGTTGGTCGAAATTGGCGACATATGCGGCAGGTCTCTAACAGAGACATCAAAGCCAAGCTGCCTGAGGGAAATCGGCATTGCAAACAAATGAAAGCAGGGGGAGCTTTTGTTCCCATCGAAATGTGTTCCCTAACAGAGACATTAAAACCAAGCTGCCTGGGGGAAATCGGCATTGCAAATACATGAAGGAAGGGCGAGCTTTTTTCCCACCGACATGTATTCTCTAATAGATTTCAAATCCAAGGTGTCTGGGGGAAATCAGCATGTAAATACCCTCGTGGTCGATAGTTTAACTAACGACGCGCACAAATGGATAGTGCTAATTGTAACTAGCGTGGACATTGCTGATTGCATACGTGCTGGCGAATAAGTTGGGAGTGATGAACGAGTGTTTTTTTTTATTATTTTCGTTCCAATAAGAATCTTTCGATGGGTTGATTGAAGAATGATACTTCAATGAACTGAATAGAACTTATGCTTGATAGAATATAAATAAAATTTAAATTTGGAACTTTTATGTTGGTTGCTTCGTGAAATTTCATATCAATGACCGATCATGTATTGTGAAACTTTTAGCACAACTGTAAGTGTAAAATTGTATATGGTAGCTGTTGTGTTAACATGACTTGAAATATCAAACGATTTTTTCCCCCCAAGGAAAGTTCATGCGACGAGCAAAATTGGAAAAATGAAGAAGTATTCGAAAAAGTGATTTCACATATGCTCTACATATCGTATTGGGTGCTGTTAGCCCAATTGAAATTCGCATTGAGACATGTAGCATAGTGTTCCGTTAGGGTTAAAGCGAAAAGGAAATGGGTTGAATAAACAGTCAGAAAATAAAAAATTATAAATTAAATTACCTTTTCCAATTCAAATATATTTTCTCTATACTAAAGCAACTCTTTTTTTTTGGTGAGAAAACTTGTGTTCGATAATGATTATAACCAGACAAAACAGACCCAAATCATTATCGAAGAGTTTAACAATATAATTCAATGTATTCTTCAAACATATCCAAAATCAGCATGCAGCAGATAGCCTAACGGAATCCTACGTCAACTATGCGGTCGTGTCTTGGACACAACCCTCCTGTGACTTTTTTTTTCGTGAAAAGCGTTGAAGAAATCCGTAACTTGATTCCATCGCCATCAACGACAATTAAAGAAAATGAAGAGGCACAAAGTTGCTTTGATTAATACCAACCGATCAGTATGTGGAAGCTTAAACAAACGGTTACAAATCTTAAGGATTGTAGTGGCGTAGATAATATTACGAAGCGAGTAATGATTGACTCATTCAATGTAATTTAGAACCTACTACTTCTAATTGTAAACGGCTCTCTTCAGCATGGCATGTTCCCAGAAGCATGGAAGAAAACAGTGGTGATCCCGATACCAAAAATACCTAAATCGACTAGGCCAGAAGACCATAGACCGATAAACATTTTACCACTTTACGAAAAGGTTTTAGAGACAATTGTGAAGGAACAGTTGATGGCATATGTGGAACGTACCGGAATCCTGTTGGAAGAGCAATCCGGTTTTAGGAAACATCACTCTTGTGAATCAGCCTTGAACTTATTACTCTTAAAGTGGAAGCAGTACATAGAGCAAGGAAAAATAATTCTTGCTGTTTTTGTAGATCTTAAACGAGCCTTCGAAACAATTGATCGGGAGAAGCTGAAAAGAGTGCTGAGGGGCATCGGTATCCGCGGGACCGTGCTGGATTGGTTTCACAGCTATCTAGAAAATCGTGTACAAGTGACAAAATACAACGGTTGCATATCACCAACAGCAGAAGTAAACTTAGGTGTTCCACAAGGTAGTGTGCTTGGACCATTGTTGTTTATATTGTATATAAACGATGTGAAATTGATCCTGCAAGAAGCTGAAATCAATCTCTTTGCCGACGATACAGTACTGTTTGTCGTTGCAGACAGTTTCGACGAGTGCTTCAATAAAATGAATCATGAGCTGAACATGTTTTCGGAGTGGTTAAAATGGAGGAGGCTTAAGCTGAACGTTACCAAGACAAAATTCATGGTTGTTCCTACACGGTTGAGTACTAATATAGATAGAACAATTCAAATTGACGGTGAGGAAATTAAGAGAGTAGAGTCAATGAAGTATCTCGGAGTTATGTTGGACGGAAAATTGAATTTTAACGAGCACATTAACTATACAATACGTAAGGCCGCCCAAAAGTTTGGTGTACTGTGCAGAGTCAATCGTTTCCTGACAACAGATGCGAAAATTATGGTCTACAAATCAATAATCGCTCCTCACTTTGATTATTGTGCTTCCATTCTGTTCCTCGCTACGAAACAACAAAGGAGAAGCATGCAGATCCTCCAGAATAAGGTGATGCGTTTAATTTTATGTTGTGATCGGCTGACACCAAGGATAAGAATGTTAAACTGTCTGCAATGGATGTCTATTCGACAACGAATCGAGTTTAACGCATTAGTTTTTGTATACCGTGTGACGATAGGAATGGCTCCACAATACTTGAGATGTACGGTAGTGTATGGAAGAGATGTACATCGTTACGAAACAAGACAAGCAGGAGATCTTAGATTGCAGAATTTTAAAAAGACGTGCACACAAAATTCTTTATTTTACAAGGGTTACCATTTATTTAACCAGCCTCCAGAAGCCGCAAAACGGGCGAATAATTTAAGGGAATTCAAAAATATATGCAAAGTGTTTGTATCACAACGAGTATTGGATTGAGAGACAAAGATGGAATACACGGAAGTGAAGCAAGATAAAAAGGAATCTCTCAGAATTGAAAAAAAAATTATCGAAAGATATCTGCTCGTAAACCTTCCACACTTCGAAAGATGTGTATGGGTATGAGGTGGGCCATCTAAGAAAAAAAAGAGCTCAGAACCACAAAAGAGAGAGTGTTTGTTTATTTTACGCACTGAAAAGCAAGATTCGGTGGTGATTATTCATTTTATTTAAATTTAGATTCATTTCAGCCATTGAATGTCGTCAGTATATGGTAAGAAAGCTGGAGTTTTGTATATTTACGATGGTTTCAACACGCGATTTGACCAAAGTCATAGATAATCTTCGAAAATTTTATGTTTGATGATGCATACCGGTTATTGATCGATATCACATCAAATTGGCTGATATCATTGATTATGTAGGGGCCGATACGAGAAGAATTTGCAGTATTTTTAGCGCCAAACGCCCTGCCCTATTCATCGTTTACTCAGTTGAAAAAAAATCAAGTTACAATACTTATAATAAGCCATTCCTCGTAATGTACATAGCACATTGTAAAATGATGATTTTCTAACATTTTCAGCGTGGAAAGAATACATGATACCGGGAAATTTGAAGATAAATTCTGATTTTTCTAGAAAATTTCAACGAATTTCATACCAAAAAAACAAAACATCCTCATTTTACTCGCTGCGCCATCTGGTTGTAAATCCAACGTAAATTCGTCAATAGCATAATGTGGAAATTTTCATTGGAATTTTAACATTTTGAAACTGGTTTCGTGCCTTTTAATCTCATAGTGATTACAACTCCGCATGTGTATAACGGATCTCTATAGTAGCATATCCGAAAAGGAACGTGAAACTATGGAAAACCCAGCTGTATGACACCCGCCATGTTTTTGGTGTCAACATCTCAAACGTCAAAAGTATTTATTTTCTTCAAAACAGCGATCCGCGTTGGCGGCATTGTGCTTCGTTTACTAGTTTAGGGGAGCGTCAACGAATAGCTGATTTTCAGTCGGAATGAACGTTCTCAAAATTAAAATTATGTATGAAAATTAGCTTTTCCATATCAAATTCGTATTTTATTTGAATTAAAAACATTTTTGTTTGCAGTTGGTGAAAAAGTCTCATACGAAAATTGTTTATGAAGACAATTTTATATTATAATTAAAAAATTCAGCAACAATTTTGGAATTGCATAGCCATATGGTTGAATGAAAGTCAGAAATAACCGTTTCAAGTAATTAAATAACATGATGTGAAAATTTTCATTCAAATTTTAGAATTTAAAAATCGGCTTCGTGTCTTCTAATCTGATAGAGATTACACTAACGAGTTTGGGACACAAATTATGGCCCTAATTTGAAGTCGCCACCATACGTCGACACCATCGCGAATTACCAATTTACCATTATCTGACATATCGTGATGTCGATGATGAACTTTTTCAGCAGAGGGATAGTGAGATGGGTGGGGCCGGTAGATAGAGTGAGGTAGCGATAATCGTGCCATACGGCTGGGAAAACCAGAGTAGAGGGTCCAAACAGGGGTATGACCAAAACGTCAAATCCCTCATATTGCCAGTGTGCCCAATATTGCTGCCGTTCACTGACATTTTGGTTCTGTCAATTACTGTTGTTTACAACTCGGTCCGGTTATATAGTCGAATAGTGGCTAACTTTAAACTCCATGTTATATGCGAACACCTCCATGTGAAACAGAAATATGAAAATCGCCCATGCAGTTAGAAATAAAGCAGCGCATTTTTCTTTATTTTTACTATCTCCGTGATTCAAACGATTTCAATCCTCGCAAATGATATGTTGGTAAACAAATGACGGCATATTGATTTTGATTTTAGGTAGCCTATATTCAATTGATGTCTTTGTCCCTGGGTCCAAAGTAGAGATGGGCAAAACAGCTCATCATGGTGAGCGGCTCAGAGCCATTCAGCTCATACAAGTGAGCAGCTCATTTGGAACAGCTCTTCAGCTCAGTTGAATTTTGCGGTTGTCCACACAATTGTCTATGAAACGTAACTATTATGGGACATTTTTTATAGTGTACATTTTCTTAATATACGGAAAGTAAAAAAATAAACGAATTTGATTTGTAATTGTACACAAACTAAAACTAATATGAATTCTTATAATATATATTATATTAAAACAAATATTGAATGTTGAAATCCAACATAGAAGATGCTTAGGATATGCTGAACTTAAACAACAGAAGAACCAGCAGTAGCCAAATGAAATGCCTTCAGAAATATTGGCCGAGACAACGTTTTTTGATAGAACTACCGAGATATTTTGACGTAGGACTACGTCTAACCGGAAGATATAGGGGGTGAAATGGAAATCTAGGCACTGAACAAGTAGAAAAAATGCAAGATTTGGAACGCTTATAACTCGAGCATTTCTCAATAGTTCGCAAAGGTTTTTGCATCAGTTGATAGGAAATATATCTACGCATCTATCATAACGAATAACATTTCATTTTTCTTGAGATAAATAATTGAATAATTGTAAAATATCAAGCATTGCCCAAATGCACTATGTGCCCATTTTTGATTGGTCCATTTTGTGCTCCTCAAATCGTACCGACCAAAACGGGCAACCAGAGCAGCAGCGAAAGAGAATGAAGCACGATTGGAAAGGAAAAAGAAAACAATTAACGAAACATTGGTCGCAGTCTCACACATGCGTAATTCTCGAGCCAGCCAGTCAGCTTAAAAATCCCCGCTCCGCTGCCGTAACGATCATTCTCATCCAAACCGTACACCACATCGGTTCGCATCACAACACATCAACAAACCAACCCAAGCAGCCATGTCTAGACATGGTAAAGGAGGAAAAGTGAAAGGAAAGGCAAAATCCCGCTCGAACCGTGTTGATCTGGAGTTCCCCACAAGGGTAGCTAGGCCGAACGCGTTAGTACCAGTGCACCAGTCCACCTAGCCGGCGTTATATAGTTTCGGCCGCCGAAGTGATCGAGTTAGCTGGCAAAGCTGCTCGCGACGATAAGAAAACCCGCATTCGGAACAGAACACATTTGGTTCGGTGGACATCAAGACAACAGGCAGTTGCAGCGAGTGGCAAACGCAATCGCAAAACGGCAGCAGGTAGCAGAAGAAAAAAGTTTGTTCTTTATACAATCTGCTTTGGTGGCAAATCCAGAACAAGGCGGCATCGAGGGCGTTCGAAATGGTTTTTTTCAAAACCACGAGTACTAAGTTTTCTAAATTGGAACCATTCCACAAAACACGGCGCTTATCAGGGCCATTAAACCTTTCAAAAAAGAGTTTACGAAATACAGTTCAATGTATTCTAAAATATTATCCAAAATAATAATAAAACATAAATTGATTTTTTCATAATTTGTTTGCCAGGATCTGATGAGTATGTGAATTTGGCAGTTGTTCTGAGCTTATTGATAGTTGGAGACTTTCCTGATTATTCAATTTTCACCAATTCTTAAATTGTTTCCAGATTGAAAGTACAGTAATTTACAATTAGTTCGACATTTAGCTAATTTTACGGACATGTAATGCGACTTATTTAGTTGGACATTTTTGTAAACATAGAGATCTAAATTATGACCCCACATTGAAAGTCGACACTGTACCACTGTCATCGCAAATGTTCAATTACAGGTTAAAATCGCCTCCAATGCGACACTGAGTGGCGCTTCGGCACGTCGCATTGAATGTAATTTACTGTACAACATGTCACAAAGCTGGATGGGAAGAAATTTTCCAATTGTGAAATCTGTGGCGAGTGGCAACAAATCGCTAAACAGGAAGGTTTAGCCGAACAAGATGGGGATATCGAGTGATAACAAAACAATAAACTCTTTAGGTCAAAGACAATTTTGTAATCCTGAAAAGGACCCTTTTTACTCTGCATGTGAATCCAACGAGCGAACAAATCGTAATGAATGTATTTTTTTGCCATCGCTGTCTTTTAACGCTCATTCGTTCATTTCGTTGGACTCGCCCCTTTGGCTGAGTCTGCCGATTTGTCTCTATCCTGTGAGCGTGTACCGCTAATGTACAAAACGCGCGCATCCGCTGAAAAACATATCATTCTCTTTCAAACCGTAAATCACAATGGTTGTACGACATCGTTTCACATCGCATCGCATCACATCAACAAAGCAACACAAGCAGCAACGTGGACGTGTGGACGCGGCAAAGGAGGACAAGTTGAGGGAAAGGCAAAGTCCCACTCGAACCGTGCAGGCCTGCAGTTCCCTGTTAGTCGCATTCACTGATTGCTCCGCAAGGGTAACTAGGCCGAACGGATTGGTACCGGAGCACCAGTATACCTAACAGCGGTTATAGACTTCGGCCGCCGGAGTGCTCGAGTTGGCTTGCAAAGCTGCTCACGAAAATAAGAAAACCCGCCTACAGAACAGAGCACATTCGGTTCGGTGGCAACATCTAATTTCAGCTAGTGGCGCCAAAAGATGCCCGGCGTTGAACATTTAATAAGTACAAAGCCTTCAGAAAAAATCAAGCATCAACTATGAGATAGTGAGAAAAAATTGAGAAAGTTTGTAAAAAAAAGCAAAAACACAACACCAAAGGTTCATTTTAGAACCCTCAACATGTTCATAAAGAGTAAACAGTAAACTAATCCATTTTTCAGGTAGATAGATAGGTATTCACGTAGGAGAAGAAAATAAAACAATATATTTAAAATATATATTTAACAAAAGCTGTCCCCTCTCTATAGTCCTACGTCAATCCGGTTATGTCCCCGACATTACCCACCCGTCTTTTATTTTGCCGATGTTTCCATCAGTTGAAGAGGATGATGGTCATCCATGACATGGCAAATCGTTCATCTTTTCTCAACCTTCTTTCAATGTCTTTTTCACTTAAGTATTACTTCGGTTAACCTTATCCCAACGCTTGTATTTGACTAGTGAGGATGGAATAATGAGAGAGGAATAGTTAGAGGAGCGAGAAGTGTACATTTTTTGTACCTTTGATCAATAGAATTTTCCATATAAAAAATCGCCGAGTAAAAAGAAAAAACTTGTTCAGAATTACTCTGTACACAAACCAAATGACAGATTGCTCTCAAAATTGACATTAAGACCACTGACAGCAGTACCAACTTTAAAAAAACAAAAACGGGAAGATTTAAAAATACAAATTCTTGTTATATATTTGACAGAATGTATATAATGACACTGATATTTCAATGAAATTATTTTCCATAATCAAACGGAAGGTTCGATCTGTTGGGGTACCAGTGACGTATTGACGATGAATAATCGTTGCTTCCTTTGGGCGTTTTCCACACCTCGCTTTTTTTTGAACGAACATTTCTTCAAACCAAAGATCTTAGAAATCGAAACAATTGTTTATTAATTAATAGCAGAGTGTCGCATATATTACATGTTATCACCAACTTGCACAGTCTGAAAACTTGTCTCTGACACGCGTAGAGCTGCAGCTCGATTTGTTCCACTGTCGAAGGAGTTTTATGCCCTCGACCGTTACGTTTCTGGTGTGTATGTTCTCCATATACTTGCAAATAGTTGCGATAACAAACATTGAGCCCTACTTCTAAGTTGTTGTTTTTTTGTTTATCTTGAGTACATATATGTTTTCGAAAAATGTTGGATTTGTTTTGGTCATTAACTAACTCTACTTGTTATCTTTGCTTGCTTGCTACGCTGAAAATCAAAAACACCGAGGAATTAAACGAAGTCAGTCTAAGTTTCTTACCATGAAAAGAAAGGTCGTAAAAATGTTAATCAATTTGTAACTGATAATGTTTTTTGTTTTAATTATTTGCTGCGCCCTGCAAAGAAGATCCATTAAAACACAAATTGCACGCATGTGTTTGCAAAAATCACAGAAAAGGCATGTTGCTTGGAAGCCGTTTTGCTGAAAATCAAGATAAATTACCGCCGACCGATGTCGATCAACTGTTTCCTTTTTCCTCGTTCGGTGAGTCGATTGCCCGGTGGGCAGTACTTTCCGAGTATAATGTATGAAGTAACAATAGAGTTATTGGTTTGAATTCTAAGTCAAATAGTTGGGAGAAGGGTGAGCTTAATCATATTCATGGGACGATTCGCGCTTGCTTATCAGATTCTCGCGTTCCTCTTCGTTCGACTCGTGGACCATCGTGGCTGGCGGTTGTGAGCGGTTGGTCACCTTGCTGATGCCCTCGGTGAGGCCACTTTGGGTGAGACTGAAATGTGTGGTAAGGGTTTGGGTGATATTAGGCGCGATAAATTTATCGAGAGTGCACAATAGCACAATACTAACATTTCCACTTCGTCGTCATCATCATCGTCGTTGGCGTGCATCGAAAAGTATGGATTTTGCGAAACCGGCCGGAATTTGTACCCGGTGAGCACGAAGAACACGTACGTTGCCATCTCCTTAAACATCTCGTCCAACCAGGCGTACTGGAACGCGACTGTTATCTGCAACAGACGGATGGGATTGAAGGTTAGTACACAGGTACCGACACTCGGCAACAAATGAATATTTTAATGGCCGACATTACACCCCGGCAAAGGATTTTTTTCATAGGCAGTAATCACGATTCAACGAATACAAACATCAGCATCAAGAAAGAAAATACTTTGTTGTGATTATCGTACAACAGTTTTAATAGTTTTGATTTTCAGTGAAGTAAATATACCCACTCTGAGTGTTTAAATCTTGGAAGAATTTGATATATGTTCTTCGCGTACTTTTAAATACGTAGTTTTTACTCTTACTTGATCAGTTCTGAATCTATTTCATTAAATCTCATCATTATAATAGAAAATCATTATCAGAGACACAATCTATTCAAACGATCAAAACAATATTCCTTGAAAACTCGATGCACTATTAAATAGGATATTTATTCTAATCGAAAAATCTTATATTCGTTCAATAATTTAATTCACAAAATTCTTTATTTCTCCCTAATAATTAACGCTTTATCAGCTTCATGTGTGCATGAAGCTCTCATTTTCGTATTTACAAAAAAATTACCGAATATTTGGCTATCTGACTCCGAAGTTGGCCAAATCTTCGTTATTCGGTATTCGACCTCGGGGTAACAACCAATATCCGTTCCATCACTCATAGAAAAAAGTCCATGTCGCACTTTCCATCACCATCATTTGTAATATAAATGGCATGATGAATTAGACTTCCAAAATATGTGAACGGAAGAATTGTCAAACGACCAGGGTATTTTACATTTCTCTTTGAAGTTATTGCATCTTCCAAAAATTTTCTCAAAAAGACCTGGTTTAGATAGCTTACCATCAACACGAATGAACAGTCAGAGGTGCAACGAAGTACTTCAGAATCATTTACTGCTGTTTTTGCATCAAAAACAATGTGATAATTGGACAATTTGGCATCAATTTATAAAATCCGGAAGGTTATGGCATGGTTTAATGAATAGGGACTTCAGATTCTGGACTGGTCAGCTTGTTTACCAACTCAAAACCCTGTCAGGAACTTATGAGGAGTGATCGGACGAATAGTGGAGGCAGTATGAGTCATTTGAAGAGCTTAAACGAGCAGTATCCTCTGCGTAGAACGAGATACACACTACAACATGGCGCAGCATGGTCGTAACCAGGGTAACCAGGGCAACTATAATTTTCAAAAATCAGGAAGAAATCAGGATAGCTCATATTGAGTTGTCCGGAAAGTTCATACCGATTTTTGGGAAAACAGATTCATAACTTTCATAGGCAGATTCAGATATATTAAATTTTATTATGCATTCTACAATCTTATTATTGTATTCAACAATCTCCTGCCATCTTCCACCATCTTTCAGGCAACCTCCCAAAACATGTTTTTTTCTCGTACTTTTTTTGGTTGTTTGGTTCGAGTATAGATATATTTTATATAATTTCACCATTCAAGTTGATTCTACTTTGAATCTATCGAAAAAATGTGGTATAAAATACTATTATATTGACATTGAATTCAAGAAGTTTCTATTGGGTAATATTACACTCTGAAACGTGTTCCCTCATTAATAACTTTGCGGCTACTTGTTCCTCAAACTTAATCTCGTTCTTATTTCTCAAATTCGTCAGATATTCTGGATTCATAAAATTATCCAGAACTGTTTTGAAAAACATTTGTGTGTATTGAAAATAATTCAGGATTTTACTCCGGAAAAGCTTATTCAATCGATTCGCAACGATCATACATATTGGTGCCTATTCTGTATTCCGACGGATTTCTATTTCGTTCGAAAGTGATATTTCGATCGTTTTCGAATTTACCATTCCCTATTCCAATCGTTTTGCTCGTTTCGAACGAAAGTGTTAGAAAATTTCGAATATGCATCGATCTGTCAAAAACCGATAAACAAAAAGAAACACCGTATTAAATAGCGGCGAGTGCGAGTTGAATTTCAGTTAATTTTTGATCCTAAGAGAAATTTGTGAGAAAATTTTCTCGTTCAATGGATTCCGTTTTGTTACCGATTTTGGCGGAGCAAGAAGAAATTGGAATGCCTTGCTACCATCGGCGAAACCACCGAAAATCAACCGACTTCATGAAACTTTCTGATGAAGCGTAAGTATCCGTCTCAAAAATCCCATGTTTGTTTCTCTTATTGATTAATTTTGCCCTTATTCAGATTCATCAAAAGTTTTCGTCTAAGTAAGGAAGCTTTTCGGTACGTTTTAGAGGAAATTGAGAACTGCCTTACCACAAGGAAAGGTGGTCTATCCACGGAGGTGAAACTCGCAGCATGTTTGCGATTCTTTGCTGAAGGAAATTATCAACATGGAGCAGGGCAAGATTATCACATTGCCATAGCACAGCCCACATTTTCCAAGGTGCTGACTGAAATGCTTAACATTCTGGAGCGGACACTGTGTAAGAAATGGATTTCCCTAAATATGACGGAAGACGAACAGCGGCGTGCTAAACTACACTTCTATCAGAAAACATCAATTCCGGGTGTTATTATGTGTTTGGATGGAACCCACGTAAAAATTATTCCACCTAAGCTGAATCGAAATTTGTTTTTTAATCGAAAGGGATTTTATAGTCTCAACGTTCTGATTGTAAGTATTATTAGTATTTGAATTAACAAATCAATGAACAAATACTCTTTTTTATCAACATAGGTTTGTGACGATCAGCAAAGGATTCGTTTCGTTGATCCTACCTTCCAGGGATCTAATCATGACTCTCATATATGGCGTGTAAGCCCTGCAAGAACTCACTTTGAGCAGCTTCACCAAAATGGTGAAGTTAATACTAAGATTCTAGGTAATGTTCAACTACAATATTTTAGTATACTTGTATGTACTGTGTGATAAAATATTTTCAGGTGATGCTGGTTATCCATCGGAACCTTGGTTAGTAACGCCATTCAGAGCAGCGGAGGAAGGGAGTTTGGAGAGCGATTTTAATCGCAGGCATGCCTTGGGTCGTGCTATCGTCGAGCGGACAATCGGTTTACTAAAAAATCGGTTTAGATGCATCCTTGGCGCGAGACAACTTCACTACAATCCTACTAAATGCGCTCAAATTATAAATGTATGCTGTGCACTTCACAATATATGCTTAGAATTTGGTCGTTCTCAGTAGTTATAATATGTTATGCAGCTGTTTACATAATAAACTTTTGTTTAAATTAATATTTATGACTGTTAAATTTCATCTAACTTGTTTGCAAATGCTCAAATAAATAACAACCACCGGAAAAGGAAGTGTCTTCCTTACTTAACTATGGTTTCGGCAGAATTATTTACTCTTATTCCTGCCAACACTTTGAGAACATGTCATTATCGATTTCTCGTAAGCAGGCCAAGTATTCAAATAACCATTATTAATACTTTTTGCGTTGTTTTAACCCCTTGCTGTACGATTTAATTTCCAACAGCACGGCCCAAAACGAGCACTTCGAGTCGTTCCGCTACTCTGCTGAGTGTGGGTATCTAACATGGGTGCCCTATGATGAGCAAATACATGTTGTGTTTAAAATAAAAACGAAGGAGTTATTATTACGTACTAACTCGTTCGTTTTTATTTTAATTATAATATTCAAATTATATTTTATATTTTTAGCTCATTCAATTTTTTTTTAAATAACGGAAATTTTATAATCTTCAGTTGTCGGTATCCTCATCATATGCCTGAAGCTATGTAATTATTTCACATCGAGAAACAACGAGTGAAGTTCAATGTTGTACGTGAAGGGGTTAAGGAAGTTCCATAAACTATAGGCGAAATTCGTGAATTTTAAAAAAGTTTATATAATTTTGATGCTATTCCAAACAAACTTCAAAGAAAAAATTAAGTAAGATTTTTCTTCCATGGAAAGATATAAAAATACGATTAGAACTTTTTTTCATTTTTTTATACTTGAGTTACAATATAAAGATAAAAAATCAGATCACTGATATTTTGAAACATTATTCTAATGTTCTGAAATATACGCAATCTGCGTTTCAAGGATTTGTCGCTATTGATTTCTCCAGCGCGATCTTCTCCATCTCGTGGTTATGTCGTTTTTGTTCACTCAGATGTTCTTTGAGTGTGGCATCCACGGAAAGAATCGCTCGAGCTGATTGGCGCTGATAATGAACCAGATCACTCAAATTCTTGTTTGTGTTTTTTAACAGGGATTTCACATTGGTGTGAAATTTGTTTTGTTGCTCGACTTGCAGCTCTAATAGCCTCGTGGTAGAAGGTCTGGATTTTTTCGGCTGAGAGGGCTGGAAGTGAATGGTATTATTGATACCGTCACACTCGTCGGAAGTACCATAATATATAAAATTTTCCTGGTCTGCAGCTTGAGGTTCACCCGAAGGCGAACCCAACTGTGTTCCATGAGATGAGGTACCCGGGATTCCTTCCACGGTCGCAAGTAACCCAGTTAGTAGAACTGCCTGCTCCTCCAGCTCGGACAAATTGATAATTTTATTGGGTCCTCCACCTGTCGCCCTCTGCTCCCGTTTGTTGTGAGCGAGTTTTCGCTTTAATCCGGACTTATAGTCCGCCCAAACCTACACAGAAAACCAGGGCAAAAATAAGACTATAAACATATGTTTCGGATTCGTTTTAGTATATACCTTTTTCCATCCACTTCCATCGCGAATAGGCGGTCCCAAACTATTGACTTCTGCCGCCAGATCATCCCAGTAGGGTCCGGAATTTCCTCGGGAGAAACCCTTTGCTATGTCCGGCTCTTGCTCCAGAAGCAGCACAATCCGCTCGAACTGATTTTTAGTGGTTGTTTTGTTTTTGTTTTTTTCCCTGTTGAACGTTAAAATTAATTTAAAGAAAAAAATGATTAAAAATTAGCTTACATTTTTGCAGTTCACCGCTCATCCGCTGCGGAAATTATTCACTCCTTCATAAACAAAGTGGGTTTGACGTTTGGTTTGATTCGAATGAAAGATGTTCGAAAACAAAACAGTCCGAACGAAAGGTATTCGAATTTGAAAACACCTCGAACGAAACAGGGAATGGAATTTACCAAGTCGTTCGAAATATTTCGAATCGATTGAAATACAGAATAGACACCATTGATAAAAGAGTTAGGTAAAGGTTTGTATCAAGAGAATTTAATGTAATGTAAGCATTATACATTTGCGAATCGGAGAGCTAATATGGCAGTTCTCACATCCAAACAGGAAAACTGTGGAAGGGATCCCAGTATATTTTTTACGGTTAATATTCATTCTGATAAAGTAAAAAGTACAAAAATCAAGAGAAATCAGGATCACTTCAGAAAAATCAGGCAAAATTGAGTGTTTGTCAGGTAACGTCAGGGAACGTCCCACTAAAGTCTGGGGAATCCTGCAAAATCAGGAAGGTTGGCATCTCTGGTCGTAACCATCCCGAACAGGTTATTTGAACTGATTGAGAACTAAAGATGACCTACGAATTAGAAACTTATCGTAATTCATGTGAAATCGATTTTAATTTTGTAAAGGGGTGAGAGTTTTTCCATCTGGTTCTATAGTTATGAAACACTCGAATTTTAGTTTTTTTAATGTTTCGCGCCTGATCACAACAATAACGTTGAATTGACCAGTCTTATATTCTACACCATTTACTTCAATTCATCCGACTTCTTGTATATCTCTGGAAATTTAGAAAAAATGAGTGGTTCTATAATTTTGAAACGCAGTGTATGAGGAAATGCTCGAATTATAAGCATTCGAAATTTGCAGTCAATCATTGACGCGCACTAAGACAATACTGAGTCAATTACGAAAATGTTCTTTTCATAACGTCATAGAAGAGTTTAGATATTATCCACAACATTGTTTCGCCAACAAACCCAGTCCATGG
The DNA here is from genome assembly GCF_029784135.1 of Toxorhynchites rutilus septentrionalis. Classification (NCBI taxonomy): domain Eukaryota; kingdom Metazoa; phylum Arthropoda; class Insecta; order Diptera; family Culicidae; genus Toxorhynchites; species Toxorhynchites rutilus. The sequence goes on from NC_073744.1 coordinate 147,439,988, forward strand.
CTGCAGTTCTCCAACCCTGGACTAAACCAATTCTTACCAAGTCCTGCTCCACCTGGTCCAACCATCACATTCGCTGGACTGCTTCTTGTACCTGACTATCGCACTCGTGCAGCCTGTGTGGCTTTCTGAATGCTGGGTTCCTCGTAGAGTTGTACCAGTGCATGATCCACACTCTTTCACTCTATGCTCTGTTTTCCTGTACGTGTATTGTTCGGAGTACTCGATGTTCGAAAATTAATTTTTTTTGCAGAGTAAAATAAAATTACATCCGGTATTGTTGAAGAACAGAACAAATGAGGTTGCTATGCGTTGCTAGGAAGTATACAATGGAAGCGTTGCTTATTAACTTGCTTTCAACCCGATTGCTATGATTACAACATTCCAACCCAATCAGATTCTCGTTGTTTTCAACAAGACGGGTCTATGGTACTAGGTGAGGCCGTTTCGTCACTAAGTTGTTTAGGGGAGCGGTATATGAAAACAGTACGGAAGAAAGTAGAAGGGGAATTATTTGCTTGTAGCGTGAAAGAGACAGACTGATCACGAGCGAGCTCCGGCAATAGCGTATTGTGTTTTGTTTACAAACAAAACACAGTAGACTTCCAAGATGGCTGAAGAGTGGTTTTAGCAAGTTGGCCCACCTTAGTATATACTTCTAGGCGCCTTGGTTTTCAAGCTTCTATTTTGTCAAGGACTTCCATCTGCAGGATGCTGCTTCGTGTTCACATATTCTAGTTTGATTATTCTTTGCGCCATCACATCTCGGATTGAGTGGTATCTGATGTTCAGATGCATGGTTCGGGGATCGTATCCTTGGTTCCGTGAAATACAGATGACGGATTGGTTCTCGCATCGCAAACCGAAAAAACTGTGACTGAAGTAGTGCCACGAAACTGCTTCCTGTGAGGTATGAGAAAGCAAGTATTCCGCTTTGCACGAGGACAGCGCAACGGTCGGGTGCCGTTCAGTGCCGTTCCTCGACACAGCTCTTCCCATTCACATGAAAACGTATCCCGGATTTCCTGGTATCCGACTATCCTCCCCAATCGACATCGGTATGCTTGATCTTGTGCCTCACATGAAATCGTTCACGTGCCTTTCTCAGCCCATAGACTTGTTTCAAAGTGTCAGCAAATCCTCATGGCAGATAGCATCCATCTGTTCTACGTCGAGATCATGTTCAAGCCCAATCGTACCACCGGGGAATAAACTTCATCGTAATCGATTTCGGGTCGCTGCGAATATCCTTTGAGGACCGGACGTACCTTGTATTGTTGGACGTAAACAGTCGGTTCTGGTTTCATCTTAGAGACCCACCTGCTTCTGATTGACTTTCAGTCACTCGGAAGATTGGTAATCTCTCACGTTTCTTTCGTCTCCAAAGCAACTATTTCCTCATGCATGGTAGCTATCCACTGGTAGCAATTTGGTGTGTTTAATGCTTCCTCGTAACTTTGAGGATCATCCAACGTTTTCTCGCAGATCATCAGTGAGGAGTGGAGGGGAAACAACTTCGTCAGAAAACGAACTATATGTAACAAAATCTGAATACTTGCCAGGAAATCGGCGCTTCCGCTCGCTGCGCTTAAGCCCTTACTATTGTTCAACAGTTTATCCGCTAAATTGAGACGAAAGCGCAGGCTCGCATCTAGGTACTCAGGGTCACTTGTATCGCTGTTGAAAATTACAATTTTATCACCTCCGGCTTCAGTTTGGATTTCGACACGCCGCTGGAATCAGGCTCTTCGACTGAATGCGATTTCATGAATTGCATCTGCTGTTAATCCATATGAAGTTGCATATGAAGAATGAATTGATATATTCGGTTCCATTGTCCGATCTCAGAGCTTTCAGTTTCCTCTCTATTTGACGCTCGACCATGGACTCGAAGTACTCATAGGCTTCAATGTCTTGATTTTTCTATTCCAGGAAAAAGAGGAAAACCTTCCGGTTCGTATCATCGATGAACGTCATCACATAACGGCTACCACAGAGAGAAGCGACGTCGTTTCTGCCAGATGACCGTGCTACTCATCATCAGTGTTTATTCATGCTTTCGGTTCAGCATGTACAGGCCGCTACTAGATGCGATCACGTTGCCGTCGTTCTCACGAACTTGGCACCTGTCAGCATTAAATACCATCGTCAGTCCCTTCTCACAAATCTTGCATATTGAAAGAAGGTTAGTGGCCAGTTCCGGAATTTGCAGCACTTCCTTGGCCTCAATAAGATTTTCATTTAGCTCAAACTTGACCATTTCCTTTGCCACTGGCAGCTTGCTTCCGTTGTTCGCAGTATCTACCGCGTGCGCAATTGGCTCTTGCCGAATGAAATCATCGTCTATACGAGTCATGTGGCGCGTGGCACCGGAATCAAAGTACCACTTCTTTTTGCTTACCTCGTCCATCGCAAAAACGTTGCACAAAGCTTTACTAAACGTTTCTGGCGAATTTAGCTTCTGATGCCCACGCTTCTTGCAAATGTGGCACGTGTCGTCCTTCTTCTTCGAACCGTTATTACCGCACCGGCATTTTACCTTCGGATTTGCGTACAATGCATCGTCTCCGCCACTGTTCTTGGGTTCATTCTGCAGCATCACGTCTTGTAAAATTTTCGTCTTCACCGCGTCTGATGTCAACGCAGAGCCCGAGGGCTCAAGTCCCATTATCATAGGCTCATAGTGGTCAGGGAGCCCCATAAGCAACAACGCAGCCAGCCATGAGTCGTCGAGTTTGAAACCAATTACAGCAAGCATGTGCGCCGTGGACATCAGCTCGTCAACGTACGATTCCACACTGCCGCATTCGTCCAAACGAATCGATGTTAGCTTTCTCAGCAACGCGATTTTTCTTGTCAGGCCGTCGTCTTGGAGAGCGTTCCTCAGCATCTCCCCCTTTGGCCTTCTTTGCGTCCTGGGCGAGACTGTAATTTGTCATCTCCAGGCTCAAACGAATCGTGGTCATGGCCTGACCTTCTCTAGGTGAACCTGCATACCAGGAACCTTCGCGAATAAGTGTCATTTTCATCGCTAACAACCAAGTAGAATAATTTTCTCGACCTTTCAGCTTCTCCATGATCGGTATAGTGTTGCTTCGTCCACTCCCAGCAGCCGGCAATCCAGATCCGATTCTAGCAGCCGGCTCTCCAGCTCCGCTTCGCTGTTCAGCTGTTTCATCATCTTCAAGAAAATTATCTTCAGTTCTTTTAAACTTCATAAAGCTTATCTTCGAGCCAGTTCTTCTGGGCCCACAACCTTTTGCATAGCAGAATAATATACGTCTGGTAAGGTTGATGATCAGAAGAGTAATGAAAATTTATTTCGATCTCGAGCTGCGCGTATAATTTTTCTTTACCACCATTGCTACTAGCTAGAAGGGAGCTGTGGACGTTGATGTTGGTAATGTTGAACAAGTGGTCTCGCATCCTCAATCTGCACATTTTTTCGTGGATTGGTCACGTATCAGCATATCCTTCCAGCTTTGATCACTTTCTAAATACTGGGTTCACCTGTGCGTTGCATGAGCTCGTGGTTCGTCTTTCATACACCGTCCTCCTGTACACCGTCGAAGATGGTTCTCAACACCTGTCGTTCGAAGACTCCGAGTGCTCGCAGGTCCTCTTCAAGTATTGGGCTTGATCACGAACGTCACTTCACGATGAAAACGAAATGATTTGTATCGAAGGTTATATGCACTTCATTTCGTTCCCACCGTGAAACGACGTTCGTGATCAGGCCCATTGTCCACGTTCCGTGCCGTAGAGGACAACCGGTCCAGATTGCTAAGGTACGACTCCCATTGATAATGTAGTGTTCAACTACCTTCTCAAATGTTTTGCCGATAATGTCTACGTCATCAGCGAAGCAGATGAATTGACTGGATCTATTGGAAATCGTGCTACGCAAGTTAAATGCCGCTCGTTTCATAACACCCTCTAGCGTAATGTTGAATAACAGGCAAGAGAGATCATCACCTTGGCGAAGCCCCTTGCGGGACTTGAACGAATTAGATAATCCACCCGATATTCGCACACAGCAATGCTTTCTATCCGTCGTAGCCTTAATCAGTCTTGTCAGCTTCCCGGAAAAGCCGGTTTCTTCTACAATTCTTCATAGCTCTTTTCGTGTTATTGAATTATATGCGGATTTAAATTCGGTGAGAAGAATTTTCTGAAGAATCTTTCTTGAAGATAAGACAAAGAATCCCATCTTTCCACTCCTTCGGTAGCTGTTCTGTTAGTCGATGCAGGCCCGGTTCAATACTTTCTTTCCATTTTTTTAGCACCATATTCGGTGTGGTCTCATAAGAGTGTTTTCTACACCCCAACTGTTATGTTTGGTGTCTATAAAAGAGAAAAGAAAACGGACATCTTCAAGCATCACTTCAAGTTACCTTCAACAAATAGACGATTATCCGGGTGAAGTAAATGTAGCACACGATCATGATGTAGAACTGCCGGAACAGCTTCAGCTTGCGCAAGTTGATGGCCGCCTTCCCATCGGTTCCGGCCGCTTCCTGCAAGTGTCGAATCGACCACACCACCGGGAACAGAATCGCTCCGCAGCACAGCAAATCAACCAGAATGAAAATGTCCCTCCAGGTGCTGTGTTCTTTGTCACCCTCCTCGCTCTCGGCGATAATAATCTCCGCCACATTGGCTAACACCTGCAGGGGGATCACAATCATAAAGAGCTTCTTGTCCTTGTCCGCCAGGATGTGCTTGATGAAGGTCCAACCGGTGCCGATGAGAACGATCGTAATGAACAGAACGGCGCCCTTCAGTCTGGAAAGGCAATTTAACGATTTTTTTGCATAATCATCTCACAACTGTTCAAAGAGCAAACTTACAAATGGGTGATATAATACAGAATGGCCCACGCTTCCACGTGCTCTCCTTGGGTTTCGATGAAGTGATAGTTGATTGCATGGAACATCAGCGAGAGAGACTTCAGGAACACAAGCACCGCCATCAGATAGTGGATTTTGAAGACGGGATGTTTGCTCTTTTTCAAAATAAACACCCAGAACAGTCCGGACAGGAAGAACAGCAGTGACATCATGAAGTAGAGGGCCGGGAGTGGCATTTCCCCTGCCGACAGATAGTTTCCGCTGTTGTTCTCCTCGATGGTCACATCGAACTGGAGCGCGTACAGATTGTTCAGGTCGTAGTTGGGACAGCTGTGGAAGTACAGATTGTACAGACCCTCGTCGGATTTGCTGGCCACGTACACGGCAAACTGGGAGGATACAAGATCAAATAAATTGCATCTGGAACAGATCAAGATATTCCGAACTCACATTGAATTTGCAGTATTTGTAGATATCCACTTTCTCACAGGTCAGTGACAAATTAAAATTATGACACACCGAAGACTTCAAACCGGATGGATCGATAGCTGGAATCAAAATCTCAGTAAATGAGCTAGAAAATTGTACCACTGAGTACCTTCCCGTTTACGGCGCTGCATATACATTGATTTGGAGTCGCTGACCTTTGCGAAAGATTGCCGCTTCGAACGAAGCGCCGGAATTTGCTTGCGGTCCTTGTATATGTGAACATTCTGCCACTCACTCGAACAGTTCAAGTGAACCCTACGGGAGAGAAAAGAATGCAATGATAGTTTTCAAATTTGAAATCGCCATTATGCACTTACACGTCATGTTTAAGATCCATGCTGAAGAACACAATCGGTCCGCTTCGCAGCGAACCAATCGGTTCGCGCAAAATACAATTTTCCTGGTGAGTATCCAAGTAAGGATTCATCGCATCCGACAGGGTCCTATCCAGTGAGAGTCCGAACTAGAAAGCAAAACAATCAGTTACTCAGTGCCGCCGTGTTTCACATTCCAATTTCACACACAAGTCTATCTTCCGATCCCGGATCAACCCGGAATCCGGTCACCTTAACGTCCAAAATTCCCCCCGAGTAAAACCCGAACGTACTCAGTGGAATGTATCGTCGAACGTCGTCCTGAAAAACACAAAATTTGAAAACAAAAAATACAATTATTTGCTTACGCAAACACATCCGCGCGGATCCCTCCACAATTGTTTTTTTTTCATACTCGAACTTCCAGATGATGTCTTCGGCCATCGGTGAATTGTGTAAACAAAAGCATCACAGTTGCCCAGAGGGCTATCGGAACGGTTGTTGCCTTCATGCCTCGGTTGTGGGGGAAACACGATGCCGTCTGTTTAGTGCATTAGGATGCACTCAATTTATATGAAAATATTGCAATAGGGAGGAAATTTCCTGAAAAACTTAGCAATAGTGTAATGTTCGGTTTCGATTTTTCACTATACGTTGCTGTTTTTTTTTGTCCGTAAAAAAGACGTAGGAGTTGTCAAATTCAACGCAGTGCATCAATAAAAGTGTGGTCAACAAAATTGATACACTCAAAATGTATTTTGATTGTTTTTCAATCCATTATTTTGAACTATTGTGGTATGCCTAATTTTTTCCAAGGCGCCTCTATATATACCAGGTGAAACAATCATATGAAATGCACTTTCAGCCATATTGGAATTGCTGTCGGTATTGTTTATAAACAGCTGCCGGCGGCTCGCTACAAACTGCCACGATGCTTATTCGAACGATGCCTACTATGTTCGGCTTTCGCAAATTTATGTGAACAAGAAGAAGTATATTGATAATTTTACCATTTCATGATTTTTTTTGAGGACGATAGAAAAGAGAGCACACCATGAAAATGATTTAGGGCGGACTCGATTATATACAATTTGTGATTACTTTCAACTGTATATAATCAAGTCAAAAAAAAAAGTTTTTGATCGTTTTTTTTTGCATGTTTTTTTCATTTTTTGAATATGAAAGAGGAATTTGATTTTTGATTCATCCCCTTGAAGTCAGAAAACACCTTTCTCGCATAAAATAAATTTATCCAGGTTCTCTCAGGAGGTAATAGACGATCATATTTGATGAAAAAAAATCCTTCTACGCATATGTTCGAATTTCAACAATGAAATAGTTATAGAACTTTTTTTTTTGTTTCGAACTTTTTTGCCTCCAACTGGCTCTACTTTAAAAACTACGCTAAGGGAGACGATTCTGTTGCTTTCATTTGAAAGATGAGAAAATTTTGTGCAGGATATAGTAGTGGAACATCTAAATTAGTGGATTTTAATAACATTTTGGAAGTGGATAACTTGAAAGTTAATAATTTTTAATGTGGTATTATTAATTTTATCCTGAAAACTTATTTGGACTAGATCATTTCTATCAATCAAATAAAAGTTCTCTAACCGCTTTAAAATTTGTTCTTTGACACCCATCTTCTGCCTTTTTGATTTGGCTGCAATAACGATATTACGATATAACTGGTGAAAACTCAAGCAAAATCTTCCAAAATGACGATTTTTACCCCACGGTACATGTAATACCCACTTAAATTCCACCTTATCGTTAAAAGGTTACCTTTCTTCTTGAAATGAGTCATACTTAAAATATAAAAAAAATAATTTCCAAACTGTAATCGAGTCCAAAATTGTATATAATCGAATCACATATTATCGAGTCTGTATATAATCGAGTCCGACCTACATTTTTATTGCACCAACATAAAATTTTTGCTGTTCAAAATTATCTGTTCTTCGAATGTTGTTGAAATAGCTGATTTGTTTGAATATTTCTGATTGTTCCCTATAACTACTAGTTCTAAAGAAGTATATGTATAGAATCATTCACCACTAGTATGGTATATTTTCCTTGGCACTCTGAATTTGAATACTACTATTTTAGAACGGGAGCTGAGACCACCTTCTTCATGTCCGCATTTTACTCCGGCGGACCCTGAATTCTTTTTCCCAGTTTCCTCCACCACCAAGGAATCATTTTCATGCTTCAACCGTAAATGATTTAGCATATTCGATGAATTTCGATTTCGATTTTTTTTTGTTTCGTTCCACAAACAAAAAGCAAAAAAAAATATTGCAAAATATTGCAGATTGTTTACATCAAAATCCAAGATGGCTGAAAGGCCTTTCTCATAAGTTGCGCTACCGTATTGTATTTATCGTGGCTTCAAGCTCATCTACTGTTCATTGATGAAGAAGTAGACTGGAAGCTATAGCGAGATAGGTACCAATCAGGAATAATCTGTCTGATGAAACAATCCTGATCGGCGATACAGGCCAAACCTTCTTTAAACTCCAGAATATCCTTATCAAGGTGTTGAAGTCTGCGTTTTGTTAGAGCTTCGCAATTGCAGAGTAAATGTTCCGAGGATTCGCTTTCGACATTACAAAAGTGACAAATAGCATCTTGTACTAAGCCTATGTTTTTGAGATGATATTTATTCGTACAGTGTCCTGTTGTAAGGCCAGTGAATATGCTGAAGTCTTTCTCATTAAGACTCAGCAATCGTTGAGTAATTTGAATACTCGGCGTGATAATTTTTTTTTGACTGTTTAAGTTGTACAGCCTTCCTGTTGCCCGTCACTTCCCGGTCTTTCCATTTCTTCAGCTCACTCTTCAATACACAATCAGAAATCCTACTGAATGGTTCTGGACCAGTGAAGGGTGAGCTTGAACCGTGTTCACCTGCTTGTATCCTCTATACCGCAATGACCAGAAATCCAGTACAGTTATACCAAACTTATCTGACCTAGTTGCCGTACAAGGTAAATGTATTCCCAGACAATTTTTGAAGAGCATTTAAAAGCATAAAGAGCTTTAAGTGCCGCTTGACTGTCTGAGAATAAGCAGATGTTAGCATGTCCATATTTTCTTTTGAGACAGACGGTTATACACTCTATTATTGCAGCTAGTTCTACCTGAAAAACTGTTGGCAAGTTGCCCATAGCTACAGAATTTTTTATTCTGGGACGATACACTCCAGCATCTGTTCTGCTACCCATTTTCGACCCATCGGTATAGAACATGATTGAACCATTACGAACACTGGTACCACCTTCATCCCATATTTAACGAGAAAGTTAGATAACATTATGAATGTCATTATCAGTCCTAGGTTCATCCAATCACTGTTCATCTCTGAGGCTGATCCAACGGGTAAGAGATTGAATCTAAATGTGCGTTCCAGTCCTGTTTAGCATCTAGGATTACGCCAAGATATTTCACTGAAACGCTGCATTTTGTTTCCTCTCCTTCAAGATGTAGAGACTGCAGATGCAGTGTCTTCTTTTTGGTGAAAGGAACAATTGTTGTTTTTGTGGGATTCAGGCCTTCTTTGATACACCAAGATAGTGTGAGGTTTAAGGCGGCTCGCACACTGGAGCAATAAGCAACTAGCAAGCAGCAATACACAATATGCAACAGGCAACATATTTTGTTGTACTTCGACATTATGCAAACAATCTGCTTGATGAATGAAACTTGAACTGTTTTCAGAATGAAGACCTGAGAGATAATTTTACTCCAAGACCTGAGAGATAATCTTACTGCACGCCTCATCGAAGGTTGGTATCAACAATTGGTATGTTGGTATGTTGATACCAACCTTCGATGAGGCGAATAACATCAAATAATTCTTTCGTTGACATTTGATGCACATTTCTGCTGCAAACACAGACTGTGTGTGAATGTGTGTAAATCGGAGGCGATATTGATGATACGTGAACTAGAGATGGGCAAATCAGCTCATCATGGTGAGCGGCTCAGAGCCATTCAGCTCATACAAGTGAGCTGCTCATTTGGAACAGCTCTTCAGCTCAATTGATTTTTGCAGTTGTCCACACAATTGCATTACTACCAATACACATTTTATAGTGTGCATTTTCTTAATAGACGGAAAGCAGAAAAATAAACGAATGTAATTTGTAATTGTACACAAACTAAAACTAATATGAATTCTAATAATATAATATACAACAAATATTGAATGCTGAAATCCAACATAGAAGATGCTTAGGATATGCTGAACTTAAAAAACAGAAGAACCAGCAGTAGCCAAATTAAATGCCTTCAGAATAATTGGCCGAGACAACGTTTTTTGATAAAACTACTGAGATATTATTTTTGCATCCAAGGATATAAAAATAAATCCACTAATAGGCGCAACGAGAAATAATTCTTCGGGATGACAAAGGTAACAAAAGGACCATTATCAATCATCAGAATTTATGCCGGGTGGTTTTCTGAATTATGTTTGATTCAGCACGCGGAAATAAATTTATGTGTTTCCACAGTCATGTTTGAATAACAATATAATATAGTAATTGGCGATCTAACGTACAAATCTACACCTAGGCGGCGCTGCGGTGAAAGTGATGATGGTTTTTAATTTTGCCATGTGAGCTTATGGAAGGTTTGTAGTTCTTTCCATAAATTACTATGTTATAATCATAAAAGATTATTTGATTGCGATGAGTTTGAAAGAAATTTAATTCTGCGCAATTTTATATACACCATGTTATTTTCTTACCTCTTTCAGTCGTGAAAACTGTACAAATGTTGACAATGGTTGAATCAAAAAAGGAAATTCGAGAGCACAATAAAAAACAAGTTGAAAAATGCATGATTCCTGCATGTGAGAACTACCTTGCAAAGTCCGGAAGTAAAATATACGTGATTTGTTTTTGAGTTTTAGGTTACATTATCATCATTTTCTTAGTTCAAAAACAAAATCCAGATGTCTCTCCGATCGTTTACGTTTTGCGTTAGATCGCCAATTGCATTTACACGCATATAATAATGTTTATTATCTTGTTTGGCGATGTAAGAAAACTTTAATGAAGTAACGAACGATTGAATATCTTCAAAACAAAAACCTTTTTCCTATCTGGCATCTCTGCAAGAGCTAAAGAACGAAGAGGGAAGCACGAAAACAAACTGACGTCATATCATAAAGCGCGGGTGACGAAAAATTCTTTCGCGTCTCACAATTCACACTCTCTGCAGCTTTTGCGCTCCACAGCTATGCAGCTCTTCAACTCATCAGCTCAGCAGCTCATCAGCTCAGCTGCTCATCAGCTCAGCTGCTCATCAGCTCAACAGCTCAGCAGCTCATCTGCTCAACAGCTCTCCAGCTCCGTAATGAGCTGATGAGCTGCGTTGTTTTGATTGTGAGCCGATCCGAATTCGCTCACTATGATGAAGCGATTCGAATGAACAGCTCATGAGCGGATGGCACATCTCTAACGTGAACGTGAGGTTGACGATCTTTTCCGTGACGTCAACGTAAGGTCAACGTAAAGGAACGCAACAATTAATATTTTCCAATGGAAATCATATGTCTGCATTCACATACACCGTCAATGCACAAAGTGCAGAACCGTCAACTTCGACGTCGCCAAGACACAGTGATACAATTGTATTGGATTGGAATGCTTGCTTGAAGTTTATAACCATCAGATATCTAACAAAAACGACCTCAAAAACCACTTGATGGGTGAATTGACCAGCATTCCTCTCGAATATACACAGAAACCTTGTAGATAGTCTTCTGAAAAAGCTGAAGGGAGTTGCGATGAACAAGGGTTTTCATACAAAATACAGAATCATAAAATTGATCAACACTTTCGGAATCGAATTCAAATCATTTCAAATAAAGTTTGAGTCAATTTTCATACATTCGCCATTCTGAGAGAAAACAAAACATTATTCTGAAAATAGATAGCAAACCTTTGCACTTTCATATGATTCTATAACTTTATCTAATTCGCGACATAGAAGGTACAGTGTCACCGTCTAGCGGATTTTATGGATGTATGAGGAAAAAGTAAACAAACCGTGTGTTTTTCAACTATACTTTGAGTGCTTTTTTTCTCGGATTCTTTTGTAGTAAATAAATAAACGAATACGTAGTGATAGAGTGGAGTTTAGTGAAGCACTATTCGCTCCAGAAACCGTTCATTTACTTCGTTGACATACAATACAGAATCGAATAAGAGTACCTTCATTGAGATTTGCATGCTCAAAGGCCCAAAACTGACCGAAACCTTTGAAAACTGGACCTCAAAAGTTGGACGAATTGCCCTAACAATAAGGAAGTTGCTTTTGTTAGTCATACTGAAAAGTATGATCATAACACTGAACCTTACTGTAGCTCGATTTATATTGTCATCTCTGATTATAAATTAAGATATTGGCCAAAAAATTGTAACCTTTCATCGAAAACGAATGCAACCTGGTATCTCGAATAGCTTCAACGGCTCAGGACGGAGATTGAGCCGTTGATAACCAACCGTAGCTGAAATCTTCATATCAGTTCGTTGCATTTCCATCCAACAAGTGTGTAAAATTATCCTCAACGACCAAACGACTTCCTCCGGCAGCGAAATTAAAAAAATCTGCCAGGCCCAAAAAATACAATGTAGGTTGCGTTTTCTCCCAATAATGGTTCCTGAAAAATAACACGAAAAAAATCATTACTAGACACTGTTTTCGCTCACGATTTTTTACCACTTGCATAAACTCGTTACGCTTTTACTTACACTTAGAAAAATCCTCGGTCGAAAACTATCAAATACATTTGGTAATGCAAAATTAGTAGAATGTACAAATTTTTTGTACATATTGTCAACAAACCCGCATCCCTACCAGAGATTAGTATATTTTACTCGATAACATTAGTAAGCTTGGATATTGTCATATCTGAAAACTGGTGAGAAAAGCGCGTATTAACCATTTTCATTGTTCCCATAAGGCAATACGGAGGTATAATAAGGATATAATTCTGATACGTGCATTTTCGGCGAGAAAATGTAGCCGATATTGGGCTTCCGAATCATGGTTCTGCTTGACATATGTGTTTATTAGTACGGTCGAAAATGATTATAGATTGGTAGTATTTACCAAAAAATTCGTTATATTTACTAATTATTTCTCTCAGTGTAGAATGTTCATTTGATTCGGATGAATTGATTTTCATTGATAATTTTGTCCCTGAATATGTGTTTATTTTTCCCACCGCAGAGAAAGCGTCATTTTCTACAGTAATAAAAAGATGTTTCTAATGTTGCTAATTTGAGGGGCTTAGAATGAAAGGGGTGTAAGTGATTTGATCGATTTCTCTACATCGAGTCTCTCTTTTGGTCATAACTCAGCTGCAAACTCATTCCCAGCTGTATTTTACAATGTGAAAGGCAGGTCAGAACCTCATCTATCAGCTTCTATAGCAAACTCAAATTGGATCGTGTTTGCAGTTGAGTCATTAATCAAAGAAAAAGTTGACGAAGAGAAATCGATCAAGTCACTTACACCCCTTGCATTCTAAGCGCCTCATTTATATATTTCAACCTAATTAGCTCTGCAGAACATTATTCTTTCATTTAAAGCTTACCATTATCAAAACTACATTAATTACTATTGCGAAACTATTTGTTAAAATTCACCACTTTCTGCGTTGCGTTTTGTTTATTTTTGCTTCATATAAACTGTCTGTCAAACTCAGCTTTGATGTCCCGAACAGCGAATTCGTTTTTGTTCATAGCGAATTCGTTTTTGTTCAGTTTCAACCTCAGTGCCGCACAAACTGCTGTCAAAACGTTTTTTTATTCAGTCAGTTTCGCACTCAGTGTCGCACTGGTTCGCCCCGAAAGCTGTTAGTTTCGCACTGAGATGTTTCACGGGTTGGCACTCGGGTTCACCAATACAACTATACAGAACTGTCAAGTTCCGAGTATATTTTGGAAAATCTAAAAATAAAAACTATGAAGATGAAAAACCTGCTGCTTTTGCTTTTGTATTATTGGAATCGTAATCCAATTCGGATTCTGATTTTGAAAGTATATTCGAGCAGACGGCACTAAGCTACGTGTGCTTTCATTGGGAGGCGAAAATAATGATGGATATTCAGGTGGAATAAACCTGCTTTCAAAATCAAAATTATGAATGAAAATTTACTTTAACGTATCGAATATTTATTTCATGTGATGAAATAAGAGGGTTTTTTTCGATATCACAGAAACATATTGAACGAAAACTGTGGCTAATGATGATTTTATATTATAATAGTAATTATTTGTGGAAAAACCAGGAAATGCATCGACAAATGGTTAAGTAAGTGTCAGAACTACATGTTTTAAGTAATAAAACAATATGAAGTGAAAACATTCATTCAAACTTTTATATTTTTACACTGCACTTGGCCCTGCTGATCTGATAGAGAATAATTTACCTCCCAAGCATTAATATCGCCATTAGACGTCGACACTGTACATTTATCATCGCGAATATAAACAAATCAGACTATATAACGCACACCAACAAAACACCGCATTCGTGAAACTGAAAACGTTTTTTTATTACAGAGTCAGTTTGGCACTGACTCAGTTTTAAAAACGAATTCGCTATCAGTTTCAACCCCAGTGCCAAACTAACTGCTGTCAAAACGTTTTTTTACTTAATCAGTTTATACCTAGTTTCGCACTAGGTTCAACCCGAAAGCTGTTGGGTTCGCACTCGGGTTCACCAATATCTGATGATGATTTTATATTACAATAGTAGTTATTTGTGGAACAAACAGGAAATGCATCGACAAATGGTTAAGTGAGTGTCAGGACTATATGTGTTAGGTAATCAAACAATATGAAGTAGAAATTTTCATTCAAACTTTTATATTTTTACACTGCACTTGGCCCTTCTGGTCTGATAGAGCAAAGTTAACCTCCCAAGCACTAATATCGCCACCAGACGTCGACACTGTATATTTGTCTTCGCAAATATCAACAAATCAGACTATATAACGCACACCAACAAACCGCCGCATTCGTGAACCTGAAAAGGTTTTTTTTAAATTATATAGTCAGTCTGGAACTAACTCAGTTTTAAAAGCGAACTCCCTATAAATTGAATGTTCCGAAAGCTTGTTTTCGACTTTCAAAATAAGAGGGGGAAAGAGATCTGCATGGTGGCGTACGAAATCGAGTTTGTATCACTGTAAAAAGTGATGCTACCTCGGTCACCGCACTCCATCCTTCACGCGTTTCGTAATTTGTGTATGAACCTCACCATTAAGTTAAAATCGATTTGTTAATTTTTTCCTGACTGTAGAGACATCTTGTTCCATGAGTATTTTTTGTCTATTTCTGAGTGGTTTAGTTTTAGCGGGTGTTGTCAATTGATGTAAACAAGCGCACGTTGTTTTCGTTTCGTTCGGTGCGCTGAAGTAGTTAGTCCACGTTTGGTACGGTTGTTATAATTTCTTCGCCGATAACTGGTTCATCGATAAATTCAATCAATATGTCTTCGTTCTTTCTGAAAGGCAAGCCAAGAACGGCCACCAAACGTAAGGTAAGTCCAATACATTAGGTATCCCGTTTGGCAGCCAAAATAGCACGATTTTCTGTTTCAGTTCGACAAAACAAGGCCGGGTAAAAAATCCCGTACGGATTCCGCAGCCCTAGCTCGCAAGGAGAAGGAAGAATCCGAAGAGGAGCTCGACAGCGATGAAGAGGAGGAGCGGACCGTGAGTGGTGCCTCCAAAAAGTATAACTTTGGCGATGGCGACGATGAAGCGTTCGTCGAGACGGCCCAGGACAAGAGACTGCGGCTGGCACAAAAGTACTTGAAGGAGGTAGAAGAAAACGAACGCGCGAAGGAAGAGGACGCCGATTTGCATGACAGTGTGGCCGCAGCGTTGAGGGAGGATTACCTAGACAGCATAGGCAAACTTTATCGTGCGGTTGCAGAGTCGTATAAAGGCTATGATTTGGAAGCTTCGATCACTCTACGCTTCAAGCAGCAACGTTTGTCGCCGACCTGTCTCTGCTTGTCGGATGACGATAAGTTCCTGTATGTGGCGAACAAGAATGGGATCGTTGTGCGGTGGGATCTGGAAAAAAAGATACATCTGGCGTCCACGAAGCATCAGCGAACGGCCGTTCATTCGCTCGCTATTTCACACGATCTGAAATTCTTGGTCGTGGCAGATGGTACGAACGAGATCAAGGTATTGGATGGGGAAACCCTAGCAGAGGTGAATACTTTGAGCGGACATTCGGATGTTGTAACGGGCGTTGTGTTCCGTACAAACACTCATCAACTGTATTCCTGCAGTAAGGATCGAACGGTCAAAGTATGGTCATTGGATGAAATGTTATACGTTGAAACATTGTGAGTAAATCTGGGTGCCCTCTGCTTCACATTTCATGTTCATAAGTTCATCATTGTTTGCAGATATGGCCATCAAACGCCAGTAACCAGCATCGATGCTTTGTCGCGGGAGCGCGCGATTACCTCGGGAGGGAGTGACTGCTCCGTTCGTATATGGAAGATCGTAGAAGAGTCCCAGCTGATGTACAATAGCCCATCCACCGTTGGGAGCATCGAATGCGTTCGACTAATCGGGGACGAACATTTCATCTCCTGTGGAACCGATGGATCTCTCTCGGTGTGGAGTTCGGGCAAGAAGAAACCTCTTAACACTGTCCAGTGCGCCCATGGACAGACAGCGAATGGGGAGGCCAATTGGATCAGTGCGATTGCCACGCTACTGAACACGGATGTGTTCGCTTCTGGTTCGTGCGATGGGTTTGTGCGTGTTTGGAAGTTGGCGGGTAAATCCAAAACGATTGAGCCGTTGATGGAGATTCCACTCGAGGGTTTCGTAAATGCTTTGGCTTTTACGAGTGATGGAAAGTCGTTAATTGTTTGTACCGGACAGGAGCACAGATTGGGCCGCTGGTGGACACTTAAGCAGGCGAAAAATCGAACTATCGTAGTACCACTCATTCTGGCCGAAAATGAGAAAATTACCAATAAGAAGAAGAAAAAAGCTTTCGCTTTTTAGAAGACAAATAAATATCATATTTCCATTTTTTTTATTTCTGTAACATTTTTTCTGAACAGTGATTAAGTCTTTTTCTCGTAGTGGAATTCAAAAGTTGCCAATCAGGTGACAAAACGGAATTGCTCCCGAAGGACAACATCTTCAGTGAAAAACCATTGAATTTTATGTACACTCTAAGAAAAAAAATTATATATATCGAACTTTTGACGTGGGACTACGTCTAACCGGAATATATGGGGGTAAAATGAAAACCTAAACACAGAACATGCAGGAAAAATTGTAAAATTTGAGATGCTTATAACTCGTACATTTCTTAATAGATCGGAAAGATGTTTGCATCAATTGATAGGAAATATTTCTACGCGTCTATCACAAATAATAAAATGTTATTTTTCATGAGATAAGCAATTGAATAACTGTCAAATGTCAAGTGCTATTGAGGCGCTTTAACTGCCCCGTTTTGATTGGCCCAATTTGCGGTTTCCCCAACACAGTCATCAAAGCCAAGGTGCCTTACATTACATGGCGTTTTTTCAAATAATTTACTTACACAGCAAATATGTTGAATTCAATTGAATTCGAAAATTGTTTCATTCAATCAATAATTTAATCAATACAAACAAATGATTACTAAGGGAACGGTAGTCCAACGTCAACCTTGCGGTTGTATCATAGTTGTTACCCGAGATGAAGAATAGAAGGTGGGAAGATTCACGGGTTTTGGTTGTGTTAAACTTTGATTGTATGAGTAGCCTGGAAGATTGGAAGTTCACATATCAGGCATACCAGTCAGTTACTCAAATGTTACAACATTGAGTGTGTCAGCGCATAAATTTGAAAGAGTTAGGGTGCTGAACACTTCATTCGTCTAAAACTAAGACATAAGCGGAAAACTTTTCGTCTCAATCTAGGTCATACGGAGTCAATTAAATTATTTTTTCAAGTGCATTTTACATGAAAAAACTTGCAACCTTTTTTCCCATCCACTGTCAAATGTTTCTCCGTCAAAGGAACAAAAGATTCCGTGACTCTGACTTTGTTCATTTACGTTTTTGGTCGACGAACGAGAAGTAAAATTGAATTGAAATTAAACTTAGAATACTTCAATAATACAGAAATTTCAGTTTCTGCTAAAATGTCAGATGGGCTTTTATGATTTTGAATGCTAACATTTATTTAAGAAAACAAACTAGTTCGTTCATTTCGTCTGCTTATTTTCATTTTTAATAATAACACTTTTCCTATGTAGTGGACTATTATAAGAAAATTAACATGCATAAACAAAATCTAAGACGTCACAGATTTTAAAATCTTCCTACCTTTCATTTTCCATCTCGGATGTAACCCACCCATTTTTTTGGTAAATGCTATTTTTTACCGGACAAATTATTCGTACATATTACGCGATAAAAATGGCAAACAAATGTCAAACCGGCAGCAGAAGCCGTCAGTTCAACATTGGTTTAACACACGATAGATACAATACGGTAGCGCAACTTATGAAAAAAGCCTTTCAGCCATCTTGGATTTTGTATATAAACAATCTGCAATATTTTGCAATATCTTTTTTTTGCTCTTTGTGTGTGGAATTGTTTTGGTGGCAATAAGAGCATTGAGAAGTTGAAAGGTAAGTCTTTTACGATTAAATTTAGGTTTGTAATATACTCTATCTTATTTTTTGTTTCAGATCAAGAGAATAAATCGACTTTCTGTGTCGGTCGGTGATGGAGGTATTTTTCCCGCGTTTTGCAGTTAGAGACGTCGGTTAATTATTCGATTGTAAGGTTTCTGGAATTTCAAGTTTTCCTATATTTAATATTCTTTGTTTCTGTGTTCTTGGTTAACAAAAACTTAATGCCTGTTTTTGATGGGGCATAAAAAGATTTTTTTTTTTTTTATCCAAAATATATATTTTTATTAAGGCTCATATGGCGTCAACCTGACGGGGCCGGGAGTTCAATATTTCGACAATGTTTGCCTTATAACTATGTTAGTAATATGTAACCGATTACTCGCGGTTGGCTCGAGGTTAGTATTACAAGTGTTTTCGTAATTGTGATGTTGCTGTCTTCAATGATCTGTACCTGTGCCCGACACGGGATACTTCCTATTGGGATGCAGCTGACCATTAATCAGCAACGCCCCCCTAGTCTGTACCCCATATCTAGCGTGGTGCGTCTTCTCGAGGAATCCAGGATAGAATGGTCACTAGCCGGCGCAATCATCAGCTCGTGTAGAGTTGTCATGAGCGGTACAACCTTTGGCTTTTGTTAAATCATCAGTGGACTGCACAACCTTTGGCCCGTGTATCTGTAAAGAGTGTGTGTATGTATTGCCGCGACTAAGTAAAAGTTTATAGATCGGATAGGAGGGATACGTTGACATCGGCGTTTCTGAGGAACAGGTATAGAACAGGCATAAAAAGATGATATAAAAGGATTTCTAGGAATTTCCTACTACTAGTGCTCCCGTGGCCGAGTGGTTAGCGTCATAACTAACCTGCCGGGTGTTCGGGTTCGATTCCCGTTCTGGTCGGGGGAACTTTTCGTCAAAGAAATTTCCTCCGACTTGCACTGTGATCACGCGTATTTCTAGAGCTTGCCACTCAGAATGCATTCAAGGCGTGTTATTTGGCATAGAAATCTCAACTAAGTACTAATAAAAATGACGCAAGTAATACTACGTTGAGACGGCGAAGTTCCTCTAGGAACGTTAGTGCCATTGAAGAAGAAGAAGAAGGAACTTCCTGCGACTTGTTTTATCGTCGATATTGTTTAGCTCATATATTATAGAAAAAAACCGAAGCAGTAACTGTAAAAATAACCATAAGCCACCAATTAATTTATAACTTACAGTTTACAATTCTTCCGCAAGTGCATTTATTTCACAAGTGTGTATATGCGTGACCATTATATTTAGTGAACAACTATACGAATGTCAAACATTTGTACTTTACTTTTGCACGTATGAATCTAACGACGAGTATATCGACGAATAATCCGTTCAATCCGGTGACAAAAGGACTAAAATCAAATAAGAATAGTTCGAAAATGATATTATGCATTATATTTAATGAATATTCCACGCCACTGACATTATTTATACATTTCATTGAACAATATTCTAAAATAGGAAAAAAGTCACTTGTCCAAAAAAGTTACTCCTGTACGCGCGTCGGTGTCTCAGACCGAAGGTGGTGAAAAAGTGATATACGTCCCCTTCGTACCAACTTATACGATACGCTAAACGATGATGAACAACGAATGACGAAGCTAGAGAGAATCGCAATGTCGTAGTGTTGATGTTTTCTGAGAAATGAACGAATTATTGATTTCTTGGTCTCTCAGACCTATGCGCGAGTATAGGAGTGTTAACCGTCATGGTGTTTCGTCGAAATTCTCCGGATATGCTAAATCATTTACGGTTGAACCATAAAAATGATTCCCTGGTGGTGGAGGAGATTGGGAAGAAGAATTCAGGGTCTGCAAGAGTAAAAGGCGGACTTAAAGAAGGTGGTCTCAGCTCCCGTTCTAAAATAGTAGTATTCAAATTCAGAGTGCCGAGGAAAATATACCATACTAGTGGTCAATGATTCTATAAATGTACCTCTTTTGAACTAGTAGCCTTAAGGACCAAGCAGAAATATTCAAACAAATCAGCTATTTCATTCAACATTCAAAGAACAGGTAATTTAGAACAGAAAAAAAATTATGTTGGTACAATAATAATATTGTGCATCATTCTCATTATGTACTTTTTTTTCAATCGTCCTCAAAAAATTATGAAATGCTAAATTTATCAATATACTAAAATACCATTTCATTCAAAAACAATTATTCTGCACCATGTTTATTTCAAAATTATATTTAATGTAACTTTTAAAATTATGACATCATACTTTTTTATTACAAATATGTCTGTTCTTTTTGATTACAAGAAATAAATATTCGCTCGGTTAATCGAATACTGAAAAACAATTATTCGAATGAATCGAATATTTAAAAATGACCCCACGATTAATCGATAATTGAATAAACGAAAAATTTAGACATCTCTATTTGCAGTAAAATCCTTTTCCACAGTCCTCTGAATATTTATACCGTTTCCCCTCGCGCACTTATTGACGACACGGTCACACCTTTATTCCACACATCTTGGTTTAACATATACCATAAACAGGTTTGAAAATAGATTACCGTTATGTATTGTAGCTATCCGCAAAGCTACCAATACCGTGTAGTAAAATGTATCAATCGTTAATAGAGATGTGTCTTGCATCTGACATTCATTTTACATACGGTTGGTAGCAAGATAGTGGTATTGATAGGTGGTTCGTAATTTATGCTATTTTGAAAAGAGATATCCGCGTTGATTTCGTATTACGAAATGGAAGAGTACGCATGACAATATGGGTTTGCAGAAGAAATGAACACACTTTTAAAATAGAAATTATGAATGAAAATTATTTTTCCCAAACCAAAATAATACTCTATGTAAATGAAAATTACTTATGCTTGCAAGGAGTGAAAAAATATCATACAAAAATTGTGTCTGAAGATAATTTAATATTATAATGGTAAGTTTTAATATTTTTAATATCTAAAAATTCATAGAAAATAGTTTAAATTAGGGTCAGGACAACGTACTTCTAGTAGGTAAATAACGGCAAGAAAAAAAATTTATACAAATTTTATTAATAAAACTGCCTTAGGGCCGACTAATCTGATAGAGAAGAGCTGGCCTCATACAAACTAATGTCGTATCCAGATGTCGACACCATTCCGCCGTCAACGCGAATTGTCGGATATTGATATCAAATTTGAACCAACATCGTCTCGTCTCGTCTCGGCTTCAGTCACTGTCGAGACGAGCAAAATATCCTATTCCAGTACACGAGTTTCATTGAAATATTTTATTTGGTAGACTGGAGAGACTTCAGACACTTTTTCTTGGTATGATCAGTGATGTCAGATGAGATGACATGTTTTTATTTTGAGAAAAATAACAAACATTTTTAAAATTGATCAATCGATACTCTTTTCTCAGTGCCAAAAATTTAAAATCATTACAAAAAAAAAAATGGAATAAGTTTCATATATCTTTTGGTTTCATTGATATAATTTCTCGAGCATATGATTTCATCATTCAGACGTTTTCTTATAATGGATTTTTTGGAGCCAACGTTTGTTCAATATGACGTGAAGACACTTTTCGTGCCGTGTAAATATATTCAAAGCAGTCAACTGGCATCCCTGGATATGAGTACAATGTTTACATTTGGTTGTGTTGTTTGGAAAATGCCCATTAGAAAACCTATAAAATCTTGCAATTACTGAATTGAATTTGATGATTGGATACGACCGACCGGGAACTGTAAACCTAGGCGCCTAGAAGTATATCCTAAGGTGGGCCAACGTGCTAAAATCACACTTCAGCCATCTTGAAAGTCTACTGTGTTTTGTTTGTAAACAAAACACATCACGGTTGTGCCCAAGCGTGCTTAAAGGCGCCTAGATGTATATCCTAAGGTGAGGCCGTTTCGTCATTAAGTTGGTTAGAGGAGCGGTATATGAAAACAGTACGGAAGAAAGCAGAAGGGGAATTATTTGCTTGTAGCGTGAAAGAGACAGACTGATCACGAGCGAGCTTCGGCACTAGTGTATTGAGTTCTGTTTACAAACAAAACACAGTAGACTTTCAAGATGGCTGAAGAGTGATTTTAGCAAGTTGGCCCACCTTAGGATATACTTCTAGGCGCCTTGGCTCGCTTGTGATCAGTCTGTCTCTTTCACGCTTCAAGCAGATAATTCCCCTTCTGCTTTCTTCCGTACTGTTTTCATATACCGCTTCCTTAACCAACTTAGTGACGAAACGGCCTCACCTTAGGACATACTTATAGGCGCCTTGCTGTAAACCAGCACGCAGTGTTGCCACATATACAGATTTCTCTGTAATTGTACAGATTTTCAATATGCTTTCTGACCAAGAATCTGTATATACAGATTACAGATTATTGGACATCCATGTAGATTTGATATAGATTTTGTAACAAGGTAACCTTTTTAGATATTTTTTCAATATTTGATCATTTTACGCAACAATCAACAAACTTAATCAGACAATTCGAACGGTACTGAATAGAACTATTTTTGCTACTGTCAAATGTGTCAAATATAGTAATGATAAAAATCGTATTTTTCGCAATATGCGAACAAAACAAAAATTTAGAACCGTCACGTTACAGAAACTGTGAACGCAATTATCAAATCGAAATTATTTGTTAAAATCCGAGGGGGAGATGTCCAGTACAGTTGTCAAACGACAGGAAGGCTAAATAATGCTAGACCATGTATAAACACCACGAGGAAAGTGATGATTAAATGAATGTTTATAAAATCAATCAATAGAATTAATTTTAAAATGTTTTTGATTTTATGTTTGGCATAATTTTCTATGTATCTAAAACTCACAATCTAAGATATTCCACATTTTCTATCAAATTAGACCTCTGTGCAAGAAAGAATTGCACAGTAATTTTTTTTTGCAAAGGCCTAAAAACTGAAAAATTGGCAACATTGCCAGCACGATTTGAAAGGGACTTTGCCATTCCCTTAACTTTGTCACCTTTACCATGTCCAGACATTTTATTATCCTCGACTGTGCTGATGAAAATTTTCGGTTGATTCGGTTTGGTTTTTGTATTTACTTCCACTCGAAGCTCGGTTCGATTTGGTTCTTATTTTTAAGGGACTTTGACTCAAAGGTCATTCGTTCCTATGAAAACTTTTTCAGTGGACGCATTCGACGCATTGTTATAATGGCTCCTCAAACAACGAATGGAAAGGCGGCGAAGAAGTTCTGGAAAAGCCATTATTATCAAAAACCGATAGGGGAAAGAAGGTCCGTGGAAAGAAAAGGAACGCTATCTACATCTACAAAGTGTTGAAACAGATCATTCTGGTACTGGTATTTCATCGAAAGCTATGATCACCCGGAATAGCTTTGTGAATGACATTTTCGAATGCATTGCAATCTGATATATTATTCAAACTGATGATTTGTCCAATATATCAGATTGAATAAACTAAACTTCACGAGAAATTCCTCAGCTACCATGCGCACTGAACTACGGCACTTATTTGTATTCTGACATGCGACAGCTCTACTGAAGTACAGAGTGACTCGAAAGTCATTAAATTCTTCAAATATAAGGTGACTATCAATACGGCATCTATAGTCAATAGTTATACTACCAAACAAGCAGGTGTCCACTTTGCCCCCCATGACCGATTTGCCCCCACTACCCCTACTATATCGAATGTATTTAGGATGGTGGTATTTTGGTATAGCGTCAGTGTGCGCAGAGTTCGGCAGTAAATTTTGTTGTAAGGTAAAAATTGCAAGCAAACCATTTGTCATGACAATTGTCATGCGTAAATGCGAAAACAGAATAGAAACATACGGTATGAGGCATGATGTCGACGCCAACCTCTCTCAGTTTCTATTCTGTTTTCGCATTTTCGCATGACAATTGTCATGACAAATGGTTTGCTTGAAAAATTGTAATTGAGTGAATAATTGATGGGGTAAAACGAACAGTGAAACACTCTTCCTTCCATATATAAGTTGGTTCCATATATTTCATCTATTTTTTTGTCTATGATATACATCGTATTTTACAATAATTTGGGTCCGGTAATCTAGAAGCTCTGGCTCCGTGCACTACAAAAGTCTGTTTGATCGATGATATTTATTTTTGGATATATTCTGTTTCAGCTTAGTTGTATTTTGTATTTCCTTTTTTCGCTCACGTAAAAGGAAGGAAGATCTCGGGGGATAATGCTGGATATCACTTACTCTATTTTGGCTGGGATTTTATTTGTTCTGATAATATGGATACGTCTATTGGGAGAAAAATCACGTCTTTTTCAAGTATCTTTATCATAAGTTGTTTGGGCTTCTTTCAGAAATCGGTTGCACCGATTCATTCACCTTATCTTCTTTGTTCTCAACGAGAGCCAAGTCGAAAGATTGTCCTACAAAACACGGCTATTCATGCTATTATGTTCTCTAACCACTCAAACATTAGGGGAAACGGTATCCACCACTTCGTATTATTATATTTATAAGTTCATTCGTCTCGGATATGATTTTTTCCACTGCTATATACTATTACATGTTTTATGAAATGTTCCAAGGTTTCAAAGGTCCTCGTTATTATTGCATAATCAGTAGAGCTGATTTTTCTTCATTTTATGTATGACAAATCCTTCTATCAAGAAATATTTTCATGTTACACAAGTTTTTCTTCATACCACATTTTCGGATGGTTCTGTTGAGTGATTTCATCGATTGAATATGTCGGGTTACGTTTCAGGTAGAATATTATATTGATTTCACAAAATTAACATGTTTTTTGAACAAATATTAGTCGTACTAGTTTGAAATCAGTTTTACTTAAGCCTTGCTTGTCACTAGCCTCATAATCAATTTTTTACAAACACTTGTGATTTATCGTTACAAAATGTTTATTTTCAGTCAAGGTCTCATTGACTGAAAATAAACATTTTGTAACGATTTTATAATAAGCTGTTGGTTGAGTTTTTCATGCCATCGACAACCAATGATGTTTCTCTTCCATTGTTTTTTTACGTGTCAATAATCCAATCGTTATCATTTCTGACGTAAACTTTCAGTCAGCAAACGTCAGTAAACTGTCAGAAGTTCAAATAGAAGGTCTCAAAGTTTGGAAATTTATGTATCTATTACAGTCTGTCATTTATTTTGGATTCATGCGGTATTCTGCATTCCACGCCGAATGGAGCCGAATCTCTAATACCCAAAAGCTTCAAATTATAACTCAAACATCACTAATCAATTCCTCATCGTTGCTCCCAATTAGGAACACCCAAAGAGCAGCACGATGATTTCCAATTCCCAATTACAATAACCGCTCCAGGTCCTCACTTTCGGCATCGCTAGACCCTGTGTCGGTGTCGGTGTACTCATCGTCTCGCCGGTTCCGACGGCAACACGGCAACCGTCCGTCGTCCTCGAAGTCGCTCCAGTGCTCGAACTCCTCCTTGTGGTGCTCCAACAGCATCAGCGAGGGGAACAGACTATCGCAGCCGCTACATCTGCGGAGACGAGAAAAAAAGAATTATGTTAATTAGGTTGCATGGATAATTCGAAAGCTGAAATGACAGCTGCATGCTAATTATGGATTGTTTATTCCCCGAAAGGTCATGGGCAGAAGCAAGTATTTACATTCGTTTACTCCGCAATATGGTGAAAATTCTGGCGGACTTTGTTGGGCAGTTTTTACGCATGATCTACATTTGTTTCTTTGAAACCTAAACTGAAAAGACCATTTATTGGTTTGCAAATATCGCAAACTTAAAGAAGCTTGTTGGATGAATTGGAAAAGTTAATGATAGTAGCAGGGAATAGATGCATTGAAAGACTTAAGTTTTCTACTTTCAATGAAGGAAAAATGTTGGACAAATCTCATTGAATAAAATAGAGGCGAATGAACTGCAAAGTTTAAAGCCTATTAAAAACAAAGAAGATAAGATAAGATTGAATAAAATGGAGACACACCATAATTTGCGAAATAGTTTTTACTAATTTCTAGGTCAAGATTATTCTTCTCTGAGCATCTGAGTATTGATTTTTTGCTCGGTTTAGGTTTAGGTTTTTCGACGTTGTCGAACTGACGTATATTTCCCTGTATCTGAATTGGCACATTTGATCCTCCTTGTTGGGATTCTGTAATAATTCAACTGCCAAAATTTAATCTACTTAAATTGAGAAAAAAAATTGAACTTAAAACTAAACAATTTTCTGTGACGCGACCGATATTTAGTTTTCCGATTTGTATCTTCATAAACATTCTAGGATCAGTTTACAATACCATAAATTTCGTCCCATTTCAAAATAATATCTAAAGAAATTATATAATTTCATTGCCCAACGAAAACAATGCAGTCGTGTCCTGCATTTTCTGCGGTTCCAATTCACCGCATAAAATTTATTTTTCTAATTTTGCAGCGAACACTATTTTTTAAAGCTACTGGTGAAGTTTTGTAGTTTTTTTTGTGTGGTCCTTAACCTTCGCACAAAAGCAGGTTTGCCTGTATTCTGTTCCTCCGATTTCATTATTAAAATCACCGGTTTTGCGATGCACCATTAGCCTTTCGCTCAATTTGTGTGACACCTGAGCTTCTGTTTTTTGCTTACAAACAATGGGCAATCGCCATTCTTATAATGTTAAAAGATTTCTACTAACGGAGTTCTCTTGTGCATCACTACTGATCACAACTTTCAACTCGTGCATTATGGACAAGCGGGCGGCCGTGACAGAGTCCTGTCACGGTCGCCATATAATGTACACGGATGGTGAGAAACGACGTAACTCGATTTCTGGTCAAACTTCAGCTATATTCCGGCTGACCAGTTATCTTACGAGCTGGCTCAACATCTGTTCATTAAGATTAGCACGTGTTGTCGCACAGAACTTTTGGAACGTAGTTAATGAGGAAAACGAAAGGGTTCAGAATTGTTGGCACCTCATATTTCAGTGCTCAGCTTTGGGCTGTTATGTAATTTGTGGAAATGAGAGCGTGACAGATTTTTTCCGAATGATGATTATTTGTTTATTGCACCACAGGCGGAAATGATGCCTGATTTGTTTTACAGGTGGATGTGTTGTGAATTAAGGTATAAGTGGAAATGTTAGCGTTTGGGTAAATTATTCTGTGCTAGTTGGAAATGGAATTTAGGTAAGAGACAGTGAGTAGTTTGAATAACGAATTTAGATATGGGACAGATTGTATGCTACATTCGGGACATATTCAGTGTTTCTGCCAGTTTTTGTTGTTTTGAGATGGGTCAGCATACAACAACTCCCGCAATTTCTTATCTTCAAACTGTTGCACCAGGATGGTCATTGTCCTTCAGATCGAAATTATCACTTTTGAACGAGTATTCACTGCTGGAGCATGTTCTCCAAAAGCTCCCACAAACAAATGATGTGCTTCGACTGCTATTTTTCTTGAAATAAAAAAAAAACAAAAGAAGCGAAGGCTTTTTATTTGGAACGAAAGTCAGTAGTTGTAATACGCTGAATATCGAAGCTACTTTGTTTTTTTTTGCAGAATGACAGACACTAACATTTTTTGAATTAAATGTCAAATTAAAAAATTGCATATATGTCAAACGAAAGTGAGCATACAACCGTGCTAGCATAATCAAAATCATCAACCGGACAACTTCAAGCCGCACCCCTGGTAACGTCATAAAGAAGAAGAAGTAGGCACAATTTTCGCCCTACTTCCGTGCAGATTGTGTGCATCCAAATCTTACGCTTCGGAACGTATGCTCGGACATGCATAATGAACACTCAGTAAAGTTCAAGATTTGACAATAAGGAAACAATTGACAATATAGCCTGTGTGTTGTTCCCGCGTGAGCAGGACGATTGAATCAACCATCTTCAAACCTATAAAACAATTGATCTTCTTCAGGACCACCAAACTTCTACTAAAGAGTTAATTCTAAAACTTCGTTTCATTGTAGAATAATATATAATGCGATGTACAAGCGAATTGAATAAAATAATAGCGTAATTTCGCTATGTTCTTCTTCTTCTTCAATGGCACTAACGTTCCTAGAGGAACTTCGCCGTCTCAACGTAGTATTACTTGCGTCATTTTTATTAGTACTTAGTTGAGATTTCTATGCCAAATAACACGCCTTGAATGCATTCTGAGTGGCAAGCTCTAGAATACGCGTGATCACAGTGCAAGTCGGAGGAAATTTCTTTGACGAAAAATTCCCCCGACCAGAACGGGAATCGAACCCGAACACCCGGCATGTTAGTTATGACGCTAACCACTCGGCCAAGGGAGCACAGTTAATTTCGCTATGTTAACACCCCCTCCCCTTTTAGTCATATAGTTCAGCAAAATCGACGGAAGAAAAATTTTTCAAAGAAAATTTTGATCTTGCAAAAACTCTCGTCTGGAAATTTGACTTTATTACCGAATATAGTCATTGTAGAAATTTCGTATTTTTTTAGACGCTTTCCAAAAATGATATAAACTGCTAGGGCCAAACCCTAACTGTTTAGCCCACCGTAATTTAAAATGGTAAGATAGTATGCCGGAGGTACTTCTATTTCGAAATGCATATGTGCAGACCGGAATGTGTTTCTCCAGCAAGAACTTCAAAACCAAGGTGCCTGGGGAAATCATCTCCATTTACGAGAGGCGAATTCGGGTTTAACCCTTTATAAGGCCGTGGCAACTTTATTGCCACCCACAAAAAATATTTTTTGGCTGCACTTGGAATATTATTTCAATATTTTGCTTAACAAAAGACTTCTGAGTGTATCTGGGAATACTCCATATTTTTAGAGCTGCTAAAAATGTACGATATTAATTTGAGAGTCGTTTTTATGTAAAAACCGTGCCGGCAAAAAAAATCTGTTGTGCACATGTTGATAAGTTTTTCACTGGAAACGTTCTATTTAGGATCTACTGTGTAAGATCATGCAGTTTTTTCAACAAAATAGATAGTCTATTTGATGATAAATTCAAATTTTCATTTTTTTTGTATGTCTATATAAAAAAACATTTTTTATCACTGCACTAGAAATATTGTTTCGATTCTCGCATAACCAATGGCGCAATACAGTGAGTTGATTTTTTTTTCATTTCTTGTTTTTTAAATTTCCGAATAGATTTTTGACGTAGGATTACGTCTTTCGAGAACATATCAGGGGTGAAAATTGAAATACGAAAATCGATCGCATCGTAGGAAATGTCCAATTTCAAACGCTTCTTACTGAGTCATTCCATGGTGGATTGATTTTTGCATCAAACGATTTCGGCACTCCATAACCATTTTTTTTATATTCGTAAAAAGTACCCCAAACCTTATCAGTGTTATAGTGTTATGGAATATATTGTAGAGGGCGGACTCGATTCTATACTGTCTTCGATCCCTTTTCACTGTATATAATCGTGTCAAAAAATGTTTTCAATATGTTTTTTATACATATTTTTTTTTTTTATTTTTTGAATGTAAAAGAAAAAAAAATATTTTTGATTCATCCCCTTAAATTCGAAAAATACCTTTCTCACACAAAAAATCCGAACTGCTCCAGAAGGTTTCAGCGGATCATATTTGATGAAAAATATCCTTCCATATGCGTATTTCAACAATGACAGAGTTATTGCACGTTTTCTCTGTTTCGGGCTCTGTATGCCTTAAACTGGCTCTGGTTCAAAAATTACGATACATAGGAAAATTCTGTGACTTCCATTTGCAAGATGAGAAAATTTAATACAGAATTCAATTGAGAAGCTTCCACCTTAGCGGTTTTAAGTAATATTTAGTTTAACATTTTAGAAGTTAAAAACTTAAAAGTGGTTTTTAAGGTGTTATTTCTAATTTTATTCAAAAAGTACATATTAAACCTGCATTTTTCTAAATCTCTCTTCTTCCTAATCAATTCCTACAATTCGTTCTTTACACCCAACTTGTATCTTTTTTAATTTCGCTGCAGTATCATTTTGAACGATTCCAGGTAAATCTTCAACTAGAATCTGCCAAAATCTTTGAGTTTTTTTTTCCAAATTTTCATTCCCAAACCTATTGAGAATGGCGTGAAAAAAACTACGTTTTGCACCATAGCTCTTATAGTGAACCAAATAGGGATTCAGAAAAATTATCTAATTTTCTAATTCGGTATCCTATACAATATTTTACATACCGCTGATGATAAGGTTTGAGGGTACTTTTTACGAACACAAGAATATAATACAATCATAGGTTTTAGGAAAATAAAAAATATTACAAAATAAAAAAATTGAAATAAAAAAAAAATTATCAAAAATTTGTTAGATATTTCCGTACCACGTAATGTTCGAAATTTTCTGAAAAACACATAGGAACTTATAAAAGTATAGATTAGACCAGTACTGAGTCTCAAAATTCTAAAAAAAAATCTAAATTTAGAAATATGAAAAAAGATGCAACACTTTTAAAATTCCGAAAAAAACATGTTTTTTCGTGTAAATGCCACGCTTCTTTCCAATTAGGTCATCGCACAAAAAACATCAGCACAGAACCGTTTGAAAAGAACAGTTTCAATTAAATATTCCACGCTCCGTGGGGGATCCACATTCAAATTAATTGATGCGTTGCTGAGCGTAAATCAATTATTCAGTCGGGATAATATTCGTCATAATGAATGAATGAAGATTTATTCTCCATTACTCACTCTGAAGTTATGCCTGTGAAAATAATGTTTGCTTCGCATGTGCGTGAAAATCGTAAACCATAAAAACAGCTAAAACAAACAATTTCTCTGTGATTCCTCCTTTAATGGATAATTTCCATTCTTTTGAATGCTTTCGGATGATATACCTGCAGGAATGAAAGAAAAAATTTGTCGTCTCTCTCATACATCAAAGCCTATAAGAATAAAGTATGAAACAAACATGTAAAATAAAGCATTTTCAAATTAAAGCATTTTTCCTCCTGTCAACAGCATCGATTTTCATTTGTTTGCGTAAGCTGCAAACAACAGTTCAAGCGGGGACGAAAAGAACAATTAAAAACTAATTTGGGCAAATCCGGGCCCACTTATTCGGCCAAATTGGAACCCGGAAGCGCTGGGAGCGTTTACCTTCTCTCGCAGTCGGGTCGGAGGAAGCTAGCATCCGGAAGTCGACGGGAAAAATTTCTATACGGATGGCGATGACAATGTAAGGAAAAAATTTCACGTTTTTTGTCTGGGTGCGATATCCATGGCTGTTCTCGGGTAGTCAGTAAATCGACGGTGGATTACCTTCTCCGGGAGTGTTGAGATTTTTGAAAACTATGAAACCCTTTGACGGTATTGTTTCCCATTGATGTTCGGAACCGTGTGATTCATCGATTTTTTCTATTATTGACGTAGAACTACGTCTTTCAGAAAAGGTGCCAAATCAGAAAACAGGTCACGTTTTTATGAAATAACTATTTTCACTGTGAATGATTTCTCATAATTTGCATACCAATCTGTGAGGTGCGTGAAAGACACAACGTCTCATCCCTCGCAGTTGACAGTATAACAGTGATGTTGATATTATATACTGGCAACACTAGTTAGCCATACATTGGGCATCATTTCCTTTCACAACAGACAACTGTCGAGCCGGTAAGTCATACTCAATATTTATTCCCTGTGTCGGGTGATTTCACTGTAGGATTATACCGACTACATTGTGGAACCTGTACAGTAAATATATGAATGCTTCACATTGGCGATCCTGCCGGATATTTAAATATGCAGTGAAATCACCCGACATAGAGAAAAGAAATTCTAAAAATATGGCGTGTTGGGACAACCGTCTGTGAAAATAAATGGCGCGTCGGGACAACCGCCAGAGGTACTGCGTGTTGGAATTACCGCTTGAAAAATAGGCGTGTTGGAACAACCGCTTGGAAACATGGCGCGTCGGGACAACCGCCTGAAAACTGCGTGTTGGGAAACCGCTTGGAAGTGGCGTGTCGGGACAACCGTCTAAGAAAGCTGCGTGTTGGGACAACCGCTTCAGCAAAAGAATGGTGGCGGAGCAGCCACCCAATGTCGGCGAGTTGGAATGGCTGCAGAAGTGATAATGCGAGTTGGGTTGATAGTATATTAGCTTCCAACTCAATCATCAGGGTTTTCTCCAGAGAAAGTAATGCGGGAAGGAAAATCCAAAGGTTTTCGCCCCTATTAGACCGTGGAGGAGCACATAGTCACTGTAATGGTCGAGTGACAGTCTGAAACTAGGGGAAGTTCCGGATTTGACACCGAACGTTACATTGTGGAGAGCATTGTCCCCGTTTCATTAATGATAATCAGCTGGATATTTTTAAATCATGTATCCACAACTGACATGCCTGCACCAAGAAAGGTTTCAATTCTGTTTTCATTTCTTATTAAGATAGTTGGAATGTATGTATCTTCTCCCGGTAATAACGTGGATATTTGTTCCGGTGTGCAGCGTTTGGAGAAACTACGGATATTTTCGTTGCCATTTCCTGGTAGGTTTTTTGTATGCGAGTATTTATAATTTGACTCTGGAAATTTAGATGATACAGGAACAAGAAAAGAATAAAAAACACAAGCAATGAACAATTTTGACAGTTGCGTGTTAATGAGTGCGTACAGTACTTGCTTATATCTATTGAGTGCGTGCAGTACTTACTTAGATCTAGCCCATGATTATATATACAAGTGGAGCAACATCATTACTTCAATAGGAAGAGGATTACGGTTTGTCGAGCGGGGGTTGTTTGTTTTGTTATGGCTAGGGTATGCCATTTTCGCATTTTCACATGCGAGAGCGAGATACGAGAGATGAACTGTGTGAGAATGAAATTCTACAAAATCCTTCCTTCTCTTTCACATAAATTCGAGAATGCCACCTGATTGCTTCATCTGGTATATATAGGCACTAGCCAAAGTATACAAAACAAAGCAGTCCATTCCCGCAAGTAGACATCCAATTTGGATGTAAACATATTACGTCAGCATTATCGAACTGCATTTATGGATATCACCCAGAGAATTTGCCGCCATTTTTCGTTCCTTTAAAAAATCATGCTAGTTACAAAACACCTTTCTGAATTATAAACCGTTTTATAAGTGTTACGCAAATGGTAAGAATAGATAGAGTATGCAGATCAGTATAGACCGTTGGGATTGTAATCAGACAAAATGCACGCAGCAGTACATTTCTTTAATCCGTTCACACTATTTCAAGTATTATATAGCGTTGATTGAAGAAATTAAAATAAATTGAAATGACAAATCATGACACAAAAAAGTAAAATAACATAAAAAGAATAAGGGAGAAGGAAGGTGTGAGGTGCGTGAAAGACACAACGTCCTATCCCTCGCAGTTGACAGTATAACAGTGATGTTGATATTATATACTGGCAACACTAGTTAGCCATACATTGGGCATCATTTCCTCTCACAACAGACAACTGTCGAGCCGGTAAGTCATACTCAATATTTATTCCCTGTGTCGGGTGATTTCACTGTAGGTTTATACCGACTACATTGAGGAACCTGTACAGTAAATATATGAATGCTTCACACAATCGAATCGGAAATTCTCTAAGATTTGTTTGATATGCTATACATTACAATTCGCTAATCTCTAAACGGTTTAAATTCCTGAAAACTTGAAGAACTTCCTTTTTTCCCATACATTTGTTCTGACGATTTGTGTGTTAACCCTACCCGTATTTTGAATGCTCATAACTCGAACATTTGTCAACAGATCGGAAAGATGTTTGCATCAATTGATAGGAAATATTTCTACGCGTCTATCACAACTAATAAAAACATATTTTTCATAAGATGGACAATCGATAAAACTGTAAAATGTCAAGCGTTATTTAAAAGCCCTAACTGCCAAGTTTTGATTGGCCCGATTTACGGTTTCCCCAACACAGACTTCAAAATCGATGTACTTGTGGAAATCCGCTCTTCAAATATATATGCAAGTCGGCAAGGGGTATTTTTGTTCCCACCGAGCTGTGACACGGACCTAACACGGACTTCAAAATTAATGTGCCTGGGGGAATCCGCTTTGCAAATACATGCAAGTCGGGGGTATTTTTGGTGTTGGGTAGTTTTGTACTCGCTAGTGGTTGTGCAGACTGGAACATGTTTCCCTAAAACGTACTTTTAAACTGAGAAACCTGTGAAAATTGTCATTTCAGATACTAGAGGAGGATGAACTTTCGCGGTTTGAGAACTACGTAAACATGAGATGTGCAATAATTTCAGAGGAAAATGTAAAACACAATGATCGTTTGACAATTCTTCCGTTCACATATCTTGGTAGTCCTAGGCATCATATCAAACGTAAAAGGACGTTCATCAAATGTATTTGCAACGAGGAACATAATCTATTACAAAAATTTGTACACTTGCTCGATAACTTTCTCAAAAAATTATCTTTTGTTTTGAACCTCAACACATTTCTCGATGAATACTAGCGATAATCACCACGTCACGGAATTGCTTTAATGAAAATTGTACAAGAACACATTGATGCATAGTTAGTGTATGTCCCCCTTTTGGTCTCAACTCAGAGGCGAAAAAAGCGCAGTTGAACACATCGGACACGGTGTATGAACATCAATTACTGAAAAAGTCCCTACACCAATTAAACAAAGCTCATATTGATGGTGACCCACACTCATAGATTTATTTAATCCTAATTAGTTTTCACCACGTACTGATACACTGCACGAGTAGCAAAACAATCTCCAGCTGAAGGCGGCAGGAATATTTCCCGGGAAAATAATTTATAAAACGAAACTACATATATCCCGGAACTTCAAAGATGCATCTCTGCAAAGCGGGCCGATCGCATGCGGTGGCGGCGTTGGAACGTAATCCTAGTAGTGGGTGTCGACGAGAACATAACACATGGTAGAGACTTGCTTCAACTTGGAATAGCGCCCACTTGCACTACGGATGCTCGGATACTAGCTGGTGCCGTTCCCAAAGCTAGCTGCTGCACATGACGATTGCATGGCGGAGAGTTTTTCCATTTCATCCATCCCGGGGATTGGATGGGGTTTCGGTTGGTTGTTCCTGTGGAGGTTTATTTTTCCTTCGTCATGCAGCTTGAACTTGCCACCCGTGCACATGGCCTTAAGTGAATCTCCAGTCTCCGAGGGTTCAGAGGTTAATTCTCAACCTCAGCCAAGGTATATAACGAGTAAACCGGTTGTGTATGTGTGCTGTGAAGATGTGGGTGAATTTTGCATACTGCCTCTGTGGAGCAAAAAATCTTTGTCGTTCTTCTAGCCATTTGGATCCATTAGGTGTATTTAGTGCTAATATATTGTTATCGAGTAGATTACATCACGTTTCCAAGTTTCAAGTTTAAAATGTTCATTCCGTACGCTATTGAGTATCATACATCGTTTTGTAGTTCTGGTAACGAATTATCTACCTGACAACAACTCGTTGAACTGAAATCTAGTTTCCTGCCAGCTAACCTCGAATGACGTGTTAATTTTGATTCTAACATCTCTTCCTTGAAGTAATTGGTGCATAATTGTTGTACCAGATTTATGAGCACTGTTTACCAAATGTTATAATTATTCTGATTTCATCAAATCTTCCCATAAATTGACTTCCCCTTGCAAAATTTGCAATCATAATAAGAAGGCATGCGATCGCATTGGTTGAAACTGTTACGATGGAGCAGATTCTGATAAGAATTGATAGATTGCAAGAAATTCCAAGAAAAATGTTCTATTGTACTATGTGATTTATTTGAAAACCCATTCTAAATGGATGGGAACATATTGTTTGATGAGTGAAGAATGAATGAAGGAATTATAATCAATGAGATAAAAATATGAAACAAAGAACCCGTACCAAATAGCAAATCTTTGAGTACAATTATTTTCAGAAATGGAAAATAAATCTCTATTTAGAGTGTACGGAAGCTTAAGCTTGTTTTTCATTTCTTCACAACGAAGAAAAGTTCGCGAGAATCTTTACGTATTTTTTTCGCCAAACAATCATAACCAAGCGCGGGATCACTTTCGAAGAAGCGAAAAAAGATAGAACCTCCCAAGCTTTTGCTGCGAAAAAAAAACGCATTCGCGTTGCTTTGACAGTAGTCTCTACACACACCAGAAATTTGGAACAAGACAATTTAGATAGGTGGAAAAAAAATGAAAATGTTAGCTCAGCTTACATCGATGAAACGATGTAAGCAAGATTTAAGCTGGCTGGCTATTGCTGCAGGATAATAAATTATTTTTCCGAATTTCTATTTCGAGTTCGAGGTGTAGGGTACAGCGGGGCTTGTTGATCGTAGGGGTAGGTTGGCCAGCGACGATATCTTGAAATCTGAGCATCCAAAAAATTAGCGATCTATGGATGAAAAATTACGAATTGCTGTTGCAATAAAATAAGCAAATTGGAAAAACTTATTATTAAGTAGTAAAATACGAACATGGTGCCTATCTTTCCAAAAATCATTCACTGTTTGCGCCTGGGGTAATCCGCTTTGCAAATACATGCAAGAAAGAGGAAGATCTGTTCCCATCGAAGTATGTTCCCTAACACAGCCATCAAAACCAAGGTGCCTGAGAAAATTGGCATTGCAAATACATGTAAGTTGGGGAAATTTTTGATCCCATCGAAGTATGTTCCCTAACACAGCCATCAAAACCAAGGTGTGCGGGGAAATTAGCATTGCAAATACAGTAATTGACATTTGATGCGACATGTCGAGGCACCACTCAGTGTCGCATTGGAGGCGATTTTGACCTGTAATTGGACATTGGCAATGAGAGTGGTACGGTGTCGGCGTCTGTTGGCGACTTTCAATGTGGGGCCCTAATTTGGGCCCCGAACTCGATGTTTACAAAAATGTTCAATTAGAGGTAAAAACGTCCAATCAAACGTGTCGCATTACAGGTCTGTCCAATTAGCAAAATGTCGCATGTAAATTACTGTACATGCAAGTGAGTGGAACTTGTGTTCCCACCGGAATGTGCTCCCTAACACTGCCATCAAAACCAAGGTACCTTACCTAACATGGCATTTATTAAAATTCTTTACTTACACAGCAAATATGTTGAATTCGAAAATTGTTTCATTCAATCAAGAATTTAATCAATAAAAACAAATGACTACTAAACCAACGGTAGTCCCACGTCAACCTTCCGGTAATATCATATCATAGCATTGAAGCAACCGCCACACACACACACCCGCGCGATACTCTTTTTGTTTTGTAGTTATCGAATTAGTGTTAACCACTAGTGGGTGTCGAGCGTCCAGAAGAAACCGGAAAGGTGTCATCGTTGATAACAAATAATCTGGCAGTTCTCCTTGGAACTATAAATTACGTTCAAGCGAAAGGGTTTTTTTTTGTTGTCTATTCATATAATACTACGACCAAATACATTTTGTTTTGTAATTTTTCAATCAAGTACTATTAACAGGAAAACTTCTGAAGATTATTCTTCCCCAAAAGTGGAATGTTCAACTAAAAACTTCGTCAGTACATTCGACTCTATCAATAGTTTTCTTTCATTCTTCCATTCTTACATTCAAGATATTTTATCTTTCGAATGAACTGATAATCATGTCACTCGTTCAGCCAAATTGAGGCTCAAAACCTTGTTCCTCCAACGTAACGCTTTTGTTTTCGAAAACCCCCCTCCTCCCCACAAATATAAATCCATTCATTCATTGAGAATTATTTCAGGTGCACTTCAAACAAATGATCACTAAACCAACGGTAATCCTACGTCAACTATGCGGTTATACCAAAGATATAACCCACTTCCAGTTCTTTTTTTTGTTTTTATTATTTCCAATGTATGACCTGACGAAAGATTATATTGTTTGGACAGATTTGAACACTTTTTCATTTATGTTCTATGTTGGAAACAATTTGGAAACAAAATTTGTAATCATTTCTTTTATGTCTGTCATGATCTCGGTTATGATGGACTATTCTCATTTTTTGTTGTTATTATTTTTTTTTATTAGTTTAAAAAACAGCAGTCTACAAAAGTTTGGGTATAGCGCGCGTGGTACAAATATAAAGTTTTAATTTTTGACGTAGAACTACGTCTTTCATTAAGGGTGCCAAATCAGAAAACAGGTCACGTTTTTATGAAATAAAGTTAACGTTAATAACTATTTTTGCCGCGAACGGATTTTGGTGATTTACATAGTAAACGAATCGGAAATTCCCTAAGATTTGTTTAATATGCTATACATTAGAATCTCCTGGTTTGTTAATGGTTAAAATACATGAAAACTTTAAGCGTTTCCATTTTCCCATACATTTGTTCTGTCCATTTGTGTGCTTTCCCGAACAGAGCTGTGAATAACGAGCAACTTATCGACGAGCAGCGAAGGGGAAATCGTAGAATTTAAAGTCTCCGTGAACGAAGGAAAAGAAGAACGATGAAGGGGAATACTTGCCTAGAGTATAAACAGTGGATCTCGCTGAGGCAAACTTTCATTCATCGGACTGTTGAGCAATCCAGTTCACTTTGCTTTTGCTGCGCTTCGATCTAAGATTGGACCCCACCAGTGGTAATCCAACTTGGATATCGTCTTGTGGTTTTTTCAGTTCTATTTTGGCGTTAATCGTATCGTGTATTTTTCTTTCCGCGTCATAAATTGGACGCTTCGCCTAGTGTGTGATGAGGAAGAAGAAGAGGAAGGCTGCCTCGAGCACTGCAAAGAGCGAACGCATTGCCAGGGGCAATCAAATTTCGAGGCAAGCGTTATCTAGTGAAGCACGCGATGTTGGTGCAGTGAAAAGCGCTCGCACTGAACCAAGCCTTCGCGAGTGACACCGCATCGAACAACAGCGAAGTAGGCGACTTCGGCGTGTCGGTCGAAAATGTAAGCGCCGTTACCCAAGCTGTAACCAAAATCAAGCTCCCCCCACTGGTGGTGAAGGCGGTCGCTATTGACAAACTCATCAGCGAGTTCGCATCGATGGGTTTTACAGCAGAGTCGAGCTGTGTGACATAATTCAGTTTTTTTCCAAGCAGTTAACATTGTTTGTTTTGTTTTGTTGGTGTCTTTGAAATTGCATGAATGCATTAAACTGACGTTATGGCGAAGCAGGCATTAAGGTTGTGTGCCAAAAAATCATTTGGGGAATACCAAGCATCTTGAATGTCGTACTGGAATGTTATAAATTATTTGGGTTCGCGTGTCAGTCGCAAAACTGCCATTAACTAGGATTGCGCTAATCTTGATCATAATAAAGCAATGCTACTATTTTCGAGGTTGTTGATATTAACAAAAAGAGTTTATTTCGCTTGTTTAGATACCAAGAAAGTAAATGTCGTTCTGGAATGTTGTATGTGATTAGGTTTCGTTTGCCAGTAGAAAAATTTCCTCCACTAAGGGTTGGAGCTGCGCTTATCTCGAGCATGAGAAAGTAATGCAACTTTTTTCGAGGCCAGTGATATAAACAGAATCGTTTCTTTTGAGAATAACGTAAAATGATGAGAAGTGCTTATATTTCTAGTAGTTAGATATATTGATGTAGTTATGAGATGTGGAATAATGGTGCTGGTGCAACATGTATATAATCAACTGTAGCCGAGTCTATGTCAATTGTGAAAAAGGCCACCGGAATAGCGTTCAACGTAAATTTTCAATACATTGACATGAAATTAATTGCGACATATGATCAGCTAGTGTATTGTTCTGCGAGGCAAGAATGAATCATCAATCAATTATCGTCAACTAATTCTACAATGAAAAAACATTTCAGAGATTATTCTACAAAGCAGTTGTTTCTAAAATTTCACAGCACTATAGAATAATATCCGAAGGTATAAACAAGCGACTTATAAAAAATAACAGCTTAGTTCTACGTCAACAATGCGGTCGTATCTTGGACACAACCTCCTATAATTTTTTTAAGAGGTCTAGGAATTTCAAAGCAAGACTGGCGGTTCGACTTGTGCTTAGGTGGACCATTGGCTACAAGGGCCTTTTCGGGACCGTATCGGCTC
Source organism: Toxorhynchites rutilus septentrionalis (assembly GCF_029784135.1). Lineage (NCBI taxonomy): Eukaryota > Metazoa > Arthropoda > Insecta > Diptera > Culicidae > Toxorhynchites > Toxorhynchites rutilus. The sequence continues at coordinate 147,480,289 of NC_073744.1, forward strand.
TGTGGCGGACACGACTGGGTATCGACTTGGGTTGATTTTGACATTGCGATACTATATACGAATTTATATCTGTAAATAAAATCAGTTCGTTTTCCTTTGCAAAACTGGTTTCAATGCTGGGAAAAATAAATTATTTTTTAGATAACTCATCTCGCTCAACTCCCTGTAGGGGAAAGAGACGGGAAAGCATCATCATCATTTTTTTTACATTGTAGAGGACAAAGCAAGTACATCTAATAATGTTTGATTGTTTGGTTCTGTTTTAAGGACTATATTGTTCATTACGGGAACGCTTCAGAGTCTTTGTGCGAAAAATACTATAGCTCGTTTTGATAGCTGTTTCAGTTGTTGACACAGGTACAGATAACATCATGAAAACTCGTATAATAAAATTAGATCTATAAGTGCAACAACGAGAGGAGAAAATGTAAATTTTACCAGTTATTTAAACAGGAATGAGAATATTCGATAATTCACATTGGAATGGAATTCACAACATGGAATGTGCATCATCATCGATGACGAATATTAAATTAACATGAGCTACAAATCTCTGGCAAGCATGGAATCATCTCTTTTTTCACTCTTGGGAATATGAATGGCGAGATTTTTCGGAAGGAATGTCTCCAAAAGCGTGGGTTAACACTTATCCGAAAGCACATAGGTCTGATTTGGTATCATGTGACTATGAGCGTTCGACATTGGACTGGTGGTATCGTTAGAACAATGTCGATTTCGTGGAAAAGGAGATAAATCCTCAAAAATATCCGCAAATAAGGCTCGGTGGATGAAAGGACGACAGCGGATGAAGGACGAGGGAGCTGTTGACCTTGAGCAGTCCAAAAAGGACTAGATAATTGTGAGAAAACCCATCGATGAGACAGTTGTCCAGAAACTAATAAGGGACATAAAGAAACGATCTTTGGTTAAACTTACGGAAACCTGAAGATTTTTTTAATCTTAATTGTTTTTTGTATTCCTAAGGAATGTAATTCAATCAAAATATTTTTTTGTCTTGCAAGTCCCGTTTTTCATTGTTCACTATTTGGTTAGCCTGCGATGTGGCAATTTTGAAATGAAGAAGGAATCTCTACCGCGCCCCCCTGCTGATTTACATCGAAATAGAGTGGGCAATTTTTTCTCTTCTTTTCGCAATAGCGGAGAACGCAATCTGAGCTCAGGATAAACGTTTCAGTAAATAGCCCCCAAAGTCACTTTAGCAACTTCATTTCTCCTTCATGTGCCATATTCACTGTGCTTCCATTTCCCTACTATCATCTACAGCGCTGCAGTGTACATCATGATAGTCAAACAGAAAAGGAAATCCTGTCCGTAAACGACCCCGATGAGCTGGGAAATTACTTTATAAGTCTCATTTCCCACATTAGCCACTATTATGGGCTGAGCATATATCTACATTTTTTGTGTTTGGAAATGTACTCTCCCCCCCTATACATCGCCTTTCCGGGCAACTTTCAGGGCGGACAAACATCCAACGACGAATCTTGTTTTCTGTGACTTCTTGCAGCCCCAATATGGTCACAGTCGGGGGCTTGTCAAAGCGTTAGCCTTCGTTAAAGATGAGAGATTAAATCTTCGAATCCACGCAAAAAGTGAAACGATCTTTGGTTAGGGAAGCCAAAGGAAACTGTCATGAAACAAGGTAAACTCCTCCTCACCTCATGGTGGGTGGGAATTGATTCCAGAGGTCACTGAAGCAAGAATAAGCCAAATCAATTAATTTATCATTACAATTGTTGCCTCAATGATTTGTGCATTAGCAATGGAATTCTCGATAACTCCATTTGCAAAGGATACTATGAATATTAAAAAGCAATCTACTGTCAAACGTGCAAAATTGATGGCCCTGCTGGATCGTAAACAACTCGACGGCAATCCATTTATTCGAACGAGGTCGAATACGCGAAAATGCAGCGCCAATATAGCACGAAAGAACTGTTGTTGTGCATCTGTGCCATGTTACGAATCGAAAGCAAACGACGGTGCAAGACGGTGCTGCATCCTGCGAATTGGATACCTATATATTGACGTGGGACTACGTCTAACCGGAGTATATGGGGGTGAAATGAAAACCTAAACACAGAACATGCAGGAAAAAATGCAAGACTTCGAATGCTTATAACTCGAACATTTCTTAATAGTTCGGAAAGATGCTTGCATCAATTGGTAGGAAATATTTCTACGCATCTTTCACAATGAATAAAATGTTATTTTTCATGAAATAAACAATTGAATAACTGTGAAATGCCAAGCGTCATCTAAACACCCTAACTGCCTCGATTTGATTGGCCGGATTTACGATTTCCCCAACACAGACGTCAAAACCAAGCAGCCTGGAGAAATCGGCATTGCAAAAACATGCAAGCAGTGGGTATTTTTGTTCTCATCGAAATATGTTCCCTAACACAGACTTCAAAATCAATGTACCTGGGAGAATCCGCTTTGCGAATACATGCAAGTTGGGGATAGTTTTGTTCACAAGGTAATGTGTCTCCCTAACACGGACATCAAAACCAAGGTGCCTAGGGAACAGGCATGTCTAGGGGAGTCCGCTTTGCAAATACATTCAAGTTGGGGGTGCTTAAGGAGATTCGTATTGCAAATACATGTAAGTTAGGAAAACTTTTGTGTATTTACCTAACATGGAGTTGAAAACCAAGGTACCTGGGGAAATTCGCTCTGCAAGTACAAGTAGGGGAGATGGAGGTACGACGGACATGTTAAGAAAAAATTCAGTTGTATCTTTGAAAACTCATGTTTTCCAAAACTTAAAAGCAGTTTCTTACAGTTATATATACCGGTTTTCGAAATAATTCGCCAAATGTTTTAGAAAAATGTGTTTTTTACTGAAATTAAAACAAGCCGAAAAGTAGAATATTTTTATCGATGCGGGTATAATGGACACGTAGTGAAGGGAATATGGACACGTCAATAATATGCGAAGCGTAGAAGTTTATCGCTCGCGAGAGGAATAATTTCGCTCTCTCCCAGTGTTTGGACGCACAACTGAAATAGAACAAAAAGAAAAAGCAATATAAAAAAGAGTTCAATATTCTTCCCTTCACTTTCTATCATGCATCTTACCCGCGGTTCCCCTACTTTTCTATTCACTGTTCTCTGTGCAGACTAAAATATGTTTCCCTAACACGTAATACTGAACTGAGGAACCTGGGAAAATCGTCATTTCAGATACTAGAGGCGAATGAACTTACAAGATTAAAGTATAGTATTCAAAGTGAAAGTTGAAATTGTTGATCCATTTTGATTCATGCCGGGAGTATTTCTGTACCCACATTTTTTTTTGCACCCCGAAATATGTGTCTAACACGAACTACAAAAGCGGATACGAACACAACGCTTTGGCTCGGCTATTCAAGACTGCATTGGAAGATATGTCTTCATATCTTCTGATCACTGAATTTCTACGCATACCGTTTGATGATTAGGCAAAATCTTCTTCTTCTTCAATGGCACTAACGTTCCTAGAGGAACTTCGCCGTCTCAACGTAGTATTACTTGCGTCATTTTTATTAGGACTTAGTTAAGATTTCTATGCCAAATAACACGCCTTGAATGCATTCTGAGTGGCAAGCTCTAGAATACGCGTGATCACAGTGCAAGTCGGAGGAAATTTCTTTGACGAAAAATTCCCCCGACCAGAACGGGAATCGAACCCGAACACCCGGCATGTTAGTTATGATGCTAACCACTCGGCCACGGGAGCACAAATTTAAAATTAGGCAAAATGCTGTTATCAAATTTACTCGTAGCGAAAAACATAATCTATTACAATGCATGATTTGGTGTTAGATGGAATTTGTTCAAATTCTTTACTTACAAAGCAAATATGTTGAATTCGAAATTGTTTCATTCTATCAATAATCTAATCAATACAAACAAATGATTACTACGCCAAAGAAAGTCCCACGTCGACCTTGCGGTTATATCTTAGATATAACCCACCCATTTTTTTTTCGATTCTCACTTGACCCGCATAATGTAAGCAAATTTCATCGGTGCACTTGCCGGTATTCGGATGCTCCTCTGGCTTCACCGTAGTAAATTGCACTCAGGTGCACGTTTGCATTGCATCCGTTGGTTACGTGCAGCTCTCAGCGCTAAATGCTTCTTCTTATATACATGAATAGTGATAAATATTGGAAATTCTACGGATTCCATGCGCCCGATATTTCGTTTGTCGCTATCCAAAGATTTTTGCAAATTATGAATATTATTAGCAATTGCTGGTGCTATTTAAACATCTAATATATTTTATTGTAAGACTAAATTTAAGAGGTATGGGATATAAAATGCAAAGTTGATAATTGAACATGTAACGAAAAATTAATGTTTTTTAATGCTGACCGTTACCTGATAACTACTTGTCAAAATTGTCAAAATTGAAGGATAGTCAGCGGACTATGAAGAAATTCCCCTTTGTATTCAATTAGAAGCTACTTTTGGCTTCTTCACGCAGTTTTTCCGTCAACATGACTCAACAGTCAGTCTGGTGTATAGTCGCTATCTCCCTCTACGACTCGACTACGATCTCATTTCATTTTCCCCGTCGAATGGACTTCATTGCATTTTTAAGTGACTACCTTCAAAATGAACCACTGATAAATTTGTGAATTTGGTTGATATAAACCCGTTTTTCTGTATATTTTTTTCACAAAATTGAACTCGGAGACAATGTGAACTAAAATTTGTTCAAAATTCCTCCCAAACTGCACACTATTTACTAATATTAACGCGAGGACCTTTACAGCATACCTGATATCTATCTATGTTCGTTGGTTTGAGTTCACGGTGGGTCGATAATAAACCGTTCATTAACGGTGTAACTACTTTTTTGTATCTGAAATCAAGTTTTCGTTTGGCTCGAGATGGTTGATTGATGATTCATTCTTGCCTTTGTAAAACAATGTACAAGCTGGTTCTTCGTGCTGACGAGATAGGACTTCTTTTTCCGAATTTGGGAAGCGACAATAACAATAATGCATTAGGGCATCCATGTGTGACCTACGAAAAATATTGCCGAAAACAAATTGCGACCAGTTTGTGCATTGTTCCCGCAATAACAAAAGTTAGTGGTTAATCAATCGGCCACGAAATCTATGCCTTTTTTCAGGGTTTTAAAAACTTTCTACTGAAGAGTTACTTTTTTAAAATCGATGCATTCTAAAATAAGATTGAAAGCGATGAAAGCGGATTGAATAATCATGTCTCAAAAACGAAAAAAACTGCATCTCTGATATCGAGATATGTTATGTAAAAAATCCTCAGCTTTCAAGGAAAAATTAAAAAAAAGTGCCCTCTAGCCCAAAGCCATGACAACAACATAAAACAGTTACAATCAATAATTACGGAAACAAAATCCATTGTTTTTGCAAGGTCAGTACATTTTAATAAAAAGCTAGCTCATTGGCTTCAATTTGATATGTCGATCATCTAAATCTGTTCAGTGATTCAAAAGTTACAGCTTTTTTTAAAAAAGTCATTTTTGGGAAGAAGTTGAAAAAAATGATTTTTCGGACCACCCTAAAATGGAAATGGTCATCCTAACGAAAAAATAAAAAAATACGGGTCGAATACTTTACAATAAAGAACAAAACTAACACTTTTCATGGGAATCTGAGAACCACTATATCGGTTTGGCATGGAATGGTTGAAAAAGCTTATAAGCATTCCCTTTCGAACAAAAATACCTTTCACTACGATAAGGAACGATGGCCCTAATACATTTAAAAATTTTCATAGTGTCGCTACAAAACCCACTCAATGTGTTAATAAACCATTTGCAAACCTTAGTTGCGCACATTATTTTTGTGTCGCTCTTGGAAATGACAAATCAATATTGAAGAAAGTATGCGAATTCATCGATGATTAGACTGCATTAAAATTGGAGGGGGTAGAATTTATTGTTTAAAAAAAACATTTTTATAGTTTCGACGAACAGCTTTGATCAATCAACTCCCTCATTTCGAGGAAAAATAGCCTCAAAACAGGACATTTCAAAATGTAGAGAATGGAGGCATTCACAGAGCACAAACCGGAAAAAAGTCTTTCTCTTACAACTGTTACTCATGGCCAGAGCGTCAAAGCTATACCTTCCTAACTCAGGCAATCATCAATAGATGGCACCACTAGGACGTGCTATTTTGATAAGGTCCTGTTTATTTTGGAAAGTGGCTTGTAGAACCAGCATGTAGATGCTGTGCACGTCTACTACTGGAAATATAACGCCGAAGAAACATGGTTTCATTCCAGTGAACGCATCTTCAACACATTTCTACCACCCCAGGAGCGATAAAAACCATCGGCACGCTCAAACGATGTTCGGTGAGATCATCTTGTACATCATGACGGTATCCTTCGGATTCCTCTGACTTTCACAATCACGTAAGGGGTGGATTTTTCTGAGCTTACAGTTTGTGTGTAGGGCGCTAACATTTTCACGTACCATCAGAGCGTGAGCGCAGGATAAAAGTTCGTACCTTTCTTCGACAGTTTGTCTGGGTAGTTTTGTCATGATTGCATTGCTTCAAATTGAAATACTTCAACGAACAATTTTCCATCCCACTATCAGCACGCAACGGCAGTTGACACGGGCACAGAAGGATTGTTTTTTCCTCCCCCACCATTAAGGGGATGCTACGTGTCGGAACATTTTAATTACTTTCGGGTGCAAACTCGTGGAATCGGGGTCAATAATTCAGTAGAGGCGAAGTAATCACTTCGAATTCATTTTGAAGCGACGCAAAAAAAAGGGAAACAGATTACGAGATTTCATTATCCTGGTGGAAAATCTTCGAAGATAATGTGAGCAAGAAACAAAAAATTGTTTATGCCAGCTTCACTAAATCACTCTCCTTTCAGCAATTTGTCATTGCAGCAGTATTTTCGCCAGCGGTCGTTTCATAAGGAGCTTACCCAAAATGTCTCTTTTTCTGCTGATGGGAAGCCAGCTGCCTGTGGCAGTGAAATGCCCGATCGCAAACGTTGCAGGTGAGGGATTCGTCTGAAATAGAAAAAAAGGAATAGAAAGTAAATTATATAGGCTGTGGTATGAAAAATTGTGTTAACAGCATTAATTCCAGTCCAGTTGGGACAGCTTGCCGCTCAAATTCATCACCCAGTTGTAATCAATTCCGAATTAGTCCCGCTAATTTGAAAACTACCGATCGGAAAACGCAAATTGGCGCAATCCGGAAATTTGATTCCGAATTTGGATCAGCAAAATATTGATTCACATGCCTTCTCCTCCTCCACACACACACACACGTGCTCATACGGCACCGGTTTCGGTCGATATGGTCACGAGGTGATTTATATTATACCATTTTCACCCCCAAAAATAAGCAAACTCATGGCGTTCCGGATGAAATCTAATCACCTTAGTCCACGTTATCTTCGGTGGAGAACTCCGTACAGGCTCCGACGGTGGGAATTTATCGAATCGCTGTGGCAATATTATGGCAGGGTAACGGATATGTGCACATTTTAGTGTTTGCCCTCCTACAGCGCGCAGTTTTTCGGGTTTTCGGTGGTAACATATAAGTTTCCTTTGAGGGAAGCGAGAGAGGGAAATAATGTAGTGCGTGTTTCCATACGATATTGGATTTACCAGATAAAATATTTGCGAGTTTATGGCCGAATGTTGGCTAATAACGGAAACAAATAACTGAGATAACGGTAGTTACAAATGGGATGAACGCGTTTACTTCTAGAGCCTTTCTTGTTTAGTAGATTGGACAAATTATTATATTATAAATTATCGCATAAAGTACAGGTCAAGGAAAATGCAAACATTGGATTATATATCAGGTTTACGTTCATAGAAATCATAAACTATGTGTTGCATAATGGCTGAGCGCGTCATTTCTTTTCGTTTGTTTACGGAGACCTCAGATCTTATGACTCGATGATTTCGTCAGTCCTTCCGATTTGTAGTCAGTGTTAAATTCGTTTGTTTACGGAGACCTCAGATCTTATGACTCGATGATTTCGTCAGTCCTTCCGATTTGTAGTCAGTGTTAACGAATCACATTCCGATGTGCAGAAATGCATGCAAGTTCAAATTGTCACGGCTCTATAATACAAATAAAGAAATACCATCAATTATATGCCAAACAAAAACCGATGCAAGCTTGTATGTAATAATCCGAATTCGATCGGATATTAACTCACAGACACAACAAACACTTATGTAGTTGAAATTAATGTAAGCCTTCTATATCACAATGCCGATTCATTTGAAATTTCGAGAAAATCAATAGTTTTGACATAGGATTTATATATAGGGGGGTCACTCTACGAAAAATGTAACGATTCATGAGAAGTTTTCAAACGCATATTACTCAAAATCGTTATTGCGACATATGTTGTGTTATATACCATTAGACAGGAAATTTATCCAGCATTTTGTTTTACTGAAAACATGAACAATGAATATAGAAAATAAGTTAACAATTTGACGATTAAAATGGGTATGTTTACTCACGATTGCGCTAACCACACGCTTTCCTCTCCGACGCAACGAGCAATCTTTTTGCCTAAATTCGGGCGTTAACTCACATTGTGAGTTGATATTATGCTCCCCATATATGTCTTTCTAATAAATCCGCTTCACTTCCTCGAATGCACTTGTCCAATCTCCTTTCCCTTTCCTATACATAAGCAGAATTTTGCACCAAATGAGATCATTTCGCTACAGCAGCTACCAAGAGAAGACTTATGACCATAGAATACTCAATATATATTACCGGGCTATAAAGTTATTACAAATAATGTTCTGGACAACGTGGCGACGAAGGAGAAAATACTATTTTGACGTAGAACTACGTCTTTCATTAAGGGTACCAAATCAGGAAACAGGTCACGTTTTTATGAGATAAAGTTAACGTTAATAACTATTTTTGCTGCGAACGGATTTTGGCAAATTATATACCAAACAAATCAGAAATTCCCTAAGATTTGTTTGATATGCTTACACATTACAATCCCATAGCCTGTATATGGTTTAAATTGATGAAAATTGGAAGCATTCCCATTTCCTCATACATTTGTTCTGTTCATTTGTGTGCTTTCCCGAACAGAGCTGTCACTAACGAGCAACTTATCGACGAGCAACGAAGGGGAAATCGTAAGATGTAATGTCTCCGTGAACAAAGGAAAAGAAGAAGAGCGAAGGGGAATATTTGCCTAGAGTATAAACAGTGGATCTCGCTGAGGCAAACTTTCATTCTTCGTGTTGAATTCGATTGAACAACATCTTTGCTGGGCGAGCTGGACGGCGAGGGATCGAATGCCTTTCTCAAGGCAAAGGGGGTGGACGAGTGATATGTTGGATAAAGTAAAGTTTTTCAAGTGCCTTTTTGAAGGTTAGAGACGAATGAACTGAAGAAGTCTCATGTCTTAAGCAAGGGAGGAAGGCAAACTGTCAGTATCTGTCTGTATTCAAGGCAAAGAATATCGCTTGTTCATCCATGTTTTGCGTCATCACATGTCTTCGTTTCGGATTGAGCTGTGGACGCGACCAAATTACTCAATCGTTGATGTCTCTGGCATTGCAATCATTGCATCAAACTGACGCCATTGCATTAAGGTTCTAAGCTACACAATTGTGTGGGGAATCATCAAGCTAGGCTATCGTCAGCTCATCAAGAAAATAAATGTTCTGGAATTTTGTCAGTGATATGGTTTCGCATGACGGTAGCAAAACTCTCTCCACAAAGGATGACAGCTAAGCTGATCTAGACTGGCAATATTAACAGAAAGGATTTCTGTTGAGAAGAGCGCAAAACGGAGATGAGCGTGTGTATATTTAGTTGCTTCAATATAATATATCGATATGTGGATATTTGTGTGCGTACGTGCGTACGTGCGTGCGTTTGGTGTTGCAAATTATGCAGTTGCAATGATAAATGTAAACATGGAGGGGAGATAGCAAGAGGGAAATATTTACGCTAGGGTATTAGTAATGAATCTCTGCTGAGGTAAATATTCAGCCAAGCAGTTAACATTGTTTGTTTTCTGTCATCAATGCATTGAACTGACACTATGGTGAAGTAGGTGTTTAGGTTGTGCACCAAAAAATTATCAAAGTTATTCAATAAGTTATATGAATTTAATAATTAATTTGGGCTCGCGTGCCAGTCGCAAAACTGCTCTCAACTAGGATTGCATTTGCACTATTCTTTATCATTATGAAGCAGTGCTACTCTTTTCGAGTTTGTTGAGAATAACAGATAGAGTTTATTTCGTTTATTTAGTGACCAATAAAATAAATGTCGTTCTGGAATTTGGTATGTGATTTGGTTTCGCTTGTCATTAGCAAGTCTCGAGCACGTATTGATCTGCGAGCACAAGAATGAATCATCAAACAATTATCGTCAAATGATTCCACAATAAAAAAAATTCCAGGGCGACCAAACTGGTAGAATAGTTATTTCAAAATTTTCGTTGCATTATAAAACAATATCCGCAGGCAGTTATAAACAAGCGACTTGAATTAGCGTAGTTCTACGTCAACAATGCGGTCGTGTCTTGAACACAACTTCCTATAATTTCTCTCTCTCTCTCTCTCTCTCTCTCTATATATATATATATATATATATATATATATATATATATATATATATATATATATATATATATATATATATATATATATATATATATATATATATATATATATATATATATATATATATATATATATATATATATATATATATATATATATATATATATGTATTATTATAATATATTTCTGTAGTCATAGATTCACAGTCCTATGTCAAGGTCCCGCTCGTGCCCCTAGGCTCAGACCCATAAACTTTTTTAATGTAAAGGCGCGTCCACATTATGCCGAATGATGCCAATCGGCCTGTACCAGGCGACAGATTCGGTTCGTTATGTAATGTGGACGCCCCTTCGGTTGCCCGAAGCCATCACGATCACACGAAGCACAATGCCGTCAACCCGAATTTACTTCTTTTTGTTTTGGTTCGACTTTCTTGATCCAGACCGACTTGTTTCGGGTTGGGTTCGGCATGGTTCGAATTGGGTTTCGGCACGTCGGCAGACCCGGGCGGCACCTTCACACTTGTTCGGCTTTACCGGGCGGCCAAGGCCGATTGGCGTAATGTGGACGCGTCTTAAAAAGGTCTAGGATTAAACATTTTCATTTCTCTCTTTTTTATGTTTTATGGACTTCTAACTAATCAATTGTCCCCAGAGAAATATATTGAACCTCAAAAAATGCTTTATTTGTATCAATGATATCAAGGCATTCGAAACAGTTTGTACCATTTCCTATTTATTTCGATTTTTGTCGTGTTTTTCAAGAATTGTTAAGAAATTGGATACATGATTTGATTCTTTGGCAGCCGAGATTTGGATTGTTTGGCAGTTTTGAAGGTTTTGGTTCTATTTTTTAAATATTTTTTTCTCGAATTCGATATATCGTTCCCCTGATCTCAACAGAATAGTTCGTGTTACTATGTACTTCGGTGTTGTATTTAAACATCCAACATCCATTTTGCGATGAACAATGAAGTGGAAAAATAGACCCCCGAGTAATAAAAAGCACTTCACCGATTCCGGGTGAGCTAACAATTACTGTGACAGTGAAAGAGTTTCTGAAGTGGTTTGCCCTTTTCGCGATACACTCGCACCCATCCAACCTCCGCTCTGTATCATCTGTTCAATTGCCCGTGAAATTGCGCTCCGATCGGAAATGATTAGAGAAAAGCGAAAAGAGTATGACTTTATCGCATTCCAGACAATCTAACCGCACTTGACGGCTGCGACTAATCTCCAGCAATTAGGTGCGATTATCATCACCAAAGTTTCAGACCGGCTTCGGCGAAGTTCCAATCGTGAACAGCAAACACGTATCGGGGAATGATATTCATTACCGTCCTCCGTCACACCATCCGAACGCAAACGTGAGACTAAGGCGCCCGATGAAAATCGATTCTAAATCGTGATCATGAATATTTTATCTCCGGCTCGTTTGTGAGCCCCCATTTGCCTCCGGCTTATGGCCCCTCAGAAACGGTTTCAGAGCGGTCTAGAAGCAAACAGAAAGCTTGCAGTCTGACCAGTAGTGAAATTGATGGATTCTTCAAAAATTTAAATTTATGAGCATAATTTTGTCCCTTTTGTTTTCCTACCAGTGAGCTTTTGCCAATCGGAACCTTTTTTGGATTACAGCGTGGCTTTCAATGGCTGAACAATCAAAGTGGAAAATTCTCTGCAATGCTAGAGAAAAAAAGATGAGTTAGATGATGGAAGATCAATTTACATTTAGATCCTGGGCCTTGGGATTCCATATTATTCGCTGGGAGAAACCAGATTCGTAAACAAACACCTTCCATCCCGGGTTTGTTATTTTCCCGGAGGAGAAAGTCCTCCATTATTCATGCGTGTGATCCGTCGCTACCCGCTCTGCTGATCGAGTAGACTACCGGGCTGCCGGAGCTAGCTGAATTTTCATCTTCGATGAAGCTATCAGAATGGTAGTAATTTTGATAATTCACCACCCTCCTCGTCTCCCTCGGCTAGATCCCATGAGGGGGAGGAGGGCAGAAATCCCTCCGTGGCGATGGCGATGCGACGATGAAAAATGAGTCTCCTTCCAAAGTTCGAGAGCGATCCGAAGCCGGAGCGAAGTTGACGAAAGGACCCATGAACGAGATTTATGGCTGTCATAAAAAACTTGACATGCTGCTAATGTAGCAGATAATGTGGATTTATTTTCGCATGAATTTCTCTCCCCTGGCGAAAAGCAGTGCAATTTTGAGCTGTTTCATCGTAAAAGTTACTGTAGCAGGGGGTTTTCCCTTATTCGGGGTGCTATTCTACCATAATGACTATACTTGGCTGCAGGTTTTTGTCATACACTTGGTACACCGTAATCTCGTCTGAAATTTCTATCATGCTGTTATTTAAAATCAAGGTTTGATCGGGTTAAATTTTCTGATCTAACCTAGATTTCAATAAACCAATGTATGAAATTGAAGCTTTATGGCGAGTTTTCATTAGGGAGATCTATAGCTATAGATGGATTTATTCACGTGAAAATAGGTGTAAACGGGTGAGAATAAATATGATACACTTATTCGAGGTATATATAACTTGAATAAATTCAGCATATGTAAACGCTTGTGAATTTCTCACTGGTGAGAAATCTCTAAAGTTGGATGCAGTTCTAGTTCAGGTGAATAAATTCACCGAAAATATGAATATATTCATTATAGAAGTTCACCTAGTGTAAACGGTTGATGCGATTTCTATAAATCTCATCATATTTCTTCACATGAATATATCACTAGTCTAAACCCACCCTTATGGCGGGTTTACATTAGGGATATCTATAGCTATAGATGGATTTATTCACGTGAAAATAGGTGTAAACGGGTGAGAATAAATATGATACACTTATTCGAGGTATATAAACCTTGAATAAATTCAGCATATGTAAACGCTTGTGAATTTCTCACTGGTGAGAAATCTCTAAAGTTGGATGCAGTTCTAGTTCAGGCGAATAAATTCACCGAAAATATGAATTTATTCATTATAGAAGTTCACGCTAGTGTAAACGGTTGATGCGATTTCTATAAATCTCATCATATTTCTTCACGTGAATATATCACTAGTCTAAACCCACCCTTATGGCGGGTTTACATTAGGGAGATCTATAGCTATAGATGGATTTATTCACGTGAAAATAGGTGTAAACGGGTGAGAATAAATATGATACACTTATTCGAGGTATATTTAACTTGAATAAATTCAGCATATGTATATGTAAACGCTTGTGAGTTTCTCACTGGTGAGAAATCTCTAAAGTTGGATGCAGTTCTAGTTCAGGCGAATAAATTCACCGAAAATATGAATTTATTCATTATAGAAGTTCACACTAGTGTAAACGGTTGATGCGATTTCTATAAATCTCATCATATTTCTTCACGTGAATATATCACTAGTCTAAACCCACCCTTATGGCGGGTTTACATTAGGGATATCTATAGCTATAGATGGATTTATTGGTGATAGATGGTGAGATGGTGAGAATAAATATGATACACTTATTCGAGGTATATATAACTTGAATAAATTCAGCATATGTAAACGCTTGTGAATTTCTCACTGGTGAGAAATCTCTAAAGTTGGATGCAGTTCTAGTTCAGGCGAATAAATTCACCGAAAATATGAATTTATTCATTATAGAAGTTCACGCTAGTGTAAACGGTTGATGCGATTTCTATAAATCTCATCATATTTCTTCACGTGTATATATCACTAGTCTAAACCCACCCTTATGGCGGGTTTACATTAGGGAGATCTATAGCTATAGATGGATTTATTGGTGATAGATGGTGAGATGGTGAGAATAAATATGATACACTTATTCGAGGTATATATAACTTGAATAAATTCAGCATATGTAAACGCTTGTGAATTTCTCACTGGTGAGAAATCTCTAAAGTTGGATGCAGTTCTACTTCAGGTGAATAAATTCACCGAAAATATGAATATATTCATTATAGAAGTTCACCTAGTGTAAACGGTTGATGCGATTTCTATAAATCTCATCATATTTCTTCACGTGAATATATCACTAGTCTAAACCCACCCTTATGGCGGGTTTACATTAGGGATATCTATAGCTATAGATGGATTTATTGGTGATAGATGGTGAGATGGTGAGAATAAATATGATACACTTATTCGAGGTATATATAACTTGAATAAATTCAGCATATGTAAACGCTTGTGAATTTCTCACTGGTGAGAAATCTCTAAAGTTGGATGCAGTTCTAGTTCAGGCGAATAAATTCACCGAAAATATGAATTTATTCATTATAGAAGTTCACGCTAGTGTAAACGGTTGATGCGATTTCTATAAATCTCATCATATTTCTTCACGTGTATATATCACTAGTCTAAACCCACCCTTATGGCGGGTTTACATTAGGGAGATCTATAGCTATAGATGGATTTATTCACGTGAAAATAGGTGTAAACGGGTGAGAATAAATATGATACACTTATTCGAGGTATATTTAACTTGAATAAATTCAGCATATGTAAACGCTTGTGAATTTCTCACTGGTGAGAAATCTCTAAAGTTGGATGCAGTTCTAGTTCAGGCGAATAAATTCACCGAAAATATGAATTTATTCATTATAGAAGTTCACGCTAGTGTAAACGGTTGATGCGATTTCTATAAATCTCATCATATTTCTTCACGTGTATATATCACTAGTCTAAACCCACCCTTATGGCGGGTTTACATTAGGGAGATCTATAGCTATAGATGGATTTATTCACGTGAAAATAGGTGTAAACGGGTGAGAATAAATATGATACACTTATTCGAGGTATATTTAACTTGAATAAATTCAGCATATGTAAACGCTTGTGAATTTCTCACTGGTGAGAAATCTCTAAAGTTGGATGCAGTTCTAGTTCAGGCGAATAAATTCACCGAAAATATGAATTTATTCATTATAGAAGTTCACGCTAGTGTAAACGGTTGATGCGATTTCTATAAATCTCATCATATTTCTTCACGTGAATATATCACTAGTCTAAACCCACCCTTATGGCGGGTTTACATTAGGGATATCTATAGCTATAGATGGATTTATTGGTGATAGATGGTGAGATGGTGAGAATAAATATGATACACTTATTCGAGGTATATATAACTTGAATAAATTCAGCATATGTAAACGCTTGTGAATTTCTCACTGGTGAGAAATCTCTAAAGTTGGATGCAGTTCTAGTTCAGGCGAATAAATTCACCGAAAATATGAATTTATTCATTATAGAAGTTCACGCTAGTGTAAATGGTTGATGCGATTTCTATAAATCTCATCATATTTCTTCACGTGAATATATCACTAGTCTAAACCCACCCTTATGGCGGGTTTACATTAGGGATATCTATAGCTATAGATGGATTTATTGGTGATAGATGGTGAGATGGTGAGAATAAATATGATACACTTATTCGAGGTATATATAACTTGAATAAATTCAGCATATGTAAACGCTTGTGAATTTCTCACTGGTGAGAAATCTCTAAAGTTGGATGCAGTTCTAGTTCAGGCGAATAAATTCACCGAAAATATGAATTTATTCATTATAGAAGTTCACGCTAGTGTAAACGGTTGATGCGATTTCTATAAATCACATCATATTTCTTCACGTGTATATATCACTAGTCTAAACCCACCCTTATGGCGGGTTTACATTAGGGAGATCTATAGCTATAGATGGATTTATTCACGTGAAAATAGGTGTAAACGGGTGAGAATAAATATGATACACTTATTCGAGGTATATATAACTTGAATAAATTCAGCATATGTAAACGATTGTGAATTTCTCACTGGTGAGAAATCACTAAAGTTGGATGCAGTTCTACTTCAGGTGAATAAATTCACCGAAAATATGAATATATTCATTATAGAAGTTCACCTAGTGTAAACGGTTGATGCGATTTCTATAAATCTCATCATATTTCTTCACATGAATATATCACTAGTCTAAACCCACCCTTAGACAGCTCATAATCTCCTTCCAGCTCGATACATTTTCACAAGCGGACCATCTAAGCCTAGTCTCGAGAGAATTGTTTTTGCTTCGCACTGGTTCCACTCCTGGAATAAAAAGCAGGCACAAATGGTGAATATGATAAATCATATTATAACTCAAATTATAATTTCATAGCTTCATCCAATCTGCGAGGATGTGTAAAATGGTAAAGTTTTTCCATTACCCAACTGGTGCACACTTCTGCTCACGTATGCTCTAAGTTCCATCCTACTGCGTTATCATTCAGTCAATCGAAAATTCTAATACGAAAATGCAGGGTGGCAACGTGAAAGTGATACACTTTATTTATGCCATAAAACTCAAACCAGTTTTTATTTCTCTTCGGAATCGACTTCAATAACATCTATGAGTAGTAAAATTACAATGTACTTACCGTTTCGAATCATATTTCGGACATTTTGTTCTGATATCTTGAAATTCTTAATGCACTGATGATATAACAATCAAATTAATATCACAATTGCTTCTTTAGAGTAATCCCTTGGTTTCAATATCATTTCACATGAGAACTACATTTTAACTATAACATAATCGGCAGAAATCTTACAACACTACTCATTATCATTTGTGTTTGACGTTTCCTTAGCGTGAGCACGTAGAATTTACCCGTTCATAAATACTTAAATTTTTCCCGTGTTTCATCAGTTCTCATCATCGTTAACAGTTTACTGTGATTGCTTGGTAAGTATTTCGAAGTTGACTATAAAATATAATCAAGGGTAATGTAATTTCGTCCAAACAATTACAAAATAAAGTGTCCGAAATTTGAATTCAATCTGTGCGAAATTTGATTCTTTTTCGTTTCATTTGAAAAGCATTTTATTCGATGATTTTTTTATGTTTTCAATAAAATAGGTACCAAAGTAGAAAGCTTAGAAGCATATTGAACTAATTTATTAAACATATCAACCAAATGAAAATATAATACCTGTGCATATAGCTTAGATCTGTTTTCTGCATCATATGCCTTAAGCGTCCGAAATATGATTCAGATATGATTCACTTTTTTGCATGTTCTTCCATTGGATAGAATGATGTCTGATGGTAGCTACGGCAGCTGTTTTCCAAAGGATATGGATATATTCAAATTGCGCCTTGGTGCTACTTCATTTGCGGTTCTTAGACGACAAACTGTTAGGCGTAGGTCTACGTCAAAAGTTAAGTTGAGTCTAGACGTGAATTCGAGAAAACATTGAAAAGTTTCCCAACGAGTACAAAACTTGGAGCTAAACATATTTTATTGCAATAATTTTCCTAATTATAATCATAACGAAAACATTTTAAGTGAGTTTCTATCCCTGCGGATGAAACTTCAATAATATTAGGCTGTCAAAAAAGTCCTGCGGTATTTTTTTGAATTTTCATTTGTTCATAAAATTAGTTACAATCTGTTTTAAGTCAAATATGCGCCGTTTTGTTCGATGACTTGTTCCCAACGAGATGCCAACTTCATAATACCCCTGTTATAGAAGCTCGCTTCCTTATTGGCAAAAAACTCGGATAGCCAATTTTCACAGGCCTCTTTTGTGGCTAACTTCTGACTACCTAGCTCGTTCGCCATGGACAAAAACAGGTGGTAGTCACTTGGTGCAAGGTCCGGACTATACGGCGGATGCAAAAGAACCTGCCATCCGAGCTCCCGGAGCTTCTGGCGCGTCACCAAAGAAGTGTGTGGCCTGGCGTTGTCCTGATGGAAGACAATGCGGCCTCTGTTTATCAAAGATGGCCTCTTCCTCATGAGTGCTACCTTCAAGCGGTCCAGTTGTTGGCAGTACAGGTCCGAATTGAGCGTTTGGTCATAGGGAAGCAGCTCATAATAGATTATTCCTTGACAATCTCACCAAACACACAGCAGAACCGTCCTGGCCGTTAATGAGGGCTTGGCCACCGTCTGAGCCGCTTCAGCGGGCTTCGACCACGACCGTTTGCGCTTCACGTTGTCGTAAGTGACCCACTTTTCATCGCCAGTCACCGTCCGCTTCAGAAACGGGTCGATTTTGTTGCGATTCAGCAGCGATTCACATGCGTCGATACGGTCAAAGATGTTTTTTTGCGTCAACGTGTGTGGCACCCATACATCGAGCTTCTTTGTGAATCCAAGCTTCTTCAAATGGTTAATAACGGTTTGATGACTTATCCCCAGCTCTTGCCCGATGCTACGGCTGCTACTCTGCCGGTCTTTCTCGGCTAATTCAGCGATTTTGTCGCAATTTTCGACGACAGGCCTTCCGGAGCGTGGCGCATCTTCGACGACCTCTACACCATAACGAAAACGTTGAAACCATCGTTGTGCGGTGGAAATGGAAACTGTATCGGGTCCATAAACTGCACACATTTTATTGGCAGCTTGAGATGCATTTTTGCCTTTGTCATAGTAGTACTGTAAAATATGTCGGATTTTCTCTTTATTTTGCTCCATATTTGCGACACTATAACTCACGAACGACTTAACCAAACAAAACACTGTCAAGGACTATATTATAGCGCGCAAAATACCTTTCCAACAAGCTATAGTATGACTCGATACAATGAATACAACTAGAACTACGCGCTTACAACGACACCTCGCGGAAATACCGCAGGACTTTTTTGACAGCCTAATATTTCAACAATCGAGAAATCGTTCTTCGTGGAGTGATTTTAATTAAATTGTATAAATTGCCTTTCGGCAAACAAATTACCGGATTGGAGTGCTTTTGGGAGTGGATGCGGCTTTCGATGCGTACCTGCTTGCTGTTTGCGTATTCATGTGTGTGTAAATGGTTTGGGAAAGGTGGGAAAGCAACATTTTTTACCATTAATCGATTGTTGGGTGCTGTTCGGTGGAGTTGTAGGGGCGGAGCTGTTGAAGAGTTTGAAAAAGTTTTCATTTACCCTTCTTTCCCCCGTAATCACATTGGATGACTCTCTAGCATCATCAATTTTCGAACAACTCGTTGAAAGTCACGCAAAACTGTACTCACCGTACACCGAGAGCATATGGGCGTGGGTGAATTGGTTGTTCTTTTTAAGTGCTTTTCCCGTGGTCCGATATGCTGCTCACCATGCATCTGTGGGCAGGGACGGACTTTTGTGTATGGAATGTAAGCTTAAATTGCTCAATCTGAAGGATAGGTAGTATTTGATTTCATTTGTGTAATGTGAAATATAATGCACCAGAATATACATTGTTTCTCGTTTGACTGACTTCTGTTTCATTTGAAATTAACGAATCACTAATGGCACTACCAACAATCTCAACTCCAGACTCCTTTCAGTGTCATTTCCAGTGGCATGTTTTAGGACACGCGAAAGTTTCTCTTTGCGCTCCGTATTCCTCGAACGAGAGCAAGCGGAGCAGCGTTGGGTTAACTGATGCTGAAAGGGGAAACTTTCCGATGAAATGTGAAAAGTTTGGGTTATTCTCGTTCCAAATGTAATTAATTATTTCGAACAACAGTGCCGGCGGAAGAGAATTCAGTTCCTTTCGGGCGTGGGTTAATGCGACAAATTTTATTTCCTATACTCTGCGTCATAATACAGGGTAAAGTTTGCAAGTGCCGCAGACACGCTCTGTTTCGTTTGATTCACTTGGGAAGATTGAGCTTTAACGAAACTATTTAGAAACAACCAACAAGCTTTCAGCCGTTTGATTCGGTATTGAATAGCGGTGACGGCGAACCGCGGGAAATAGCAAATAATTTCATTCAATTTATAAACTCAATGGAACATCTGTTCCATTCTTGTATATGTCGGGAAATTCCGAACATAAAGCAAGAGCACATTGCCTGAACAATCTAAAAGCCTGGGTGAAATGGAGTTGATTTACTCTTTCTGGCAGGGGGCATCCGTCACTATGATGGAAAGATTTCATGATGGTAAAATATCCCATCAATCGTGCTGTTTGCTGTAGCTGGTGTTGGGGATTCCGGGCCGGGAACAATTGCTGTTGTTAGTCTGAATCTTGCAGCATGACTCACAGACATTCGAATCGAATGGTAGAAATCTAATAACTCCATGTACTCTACACTGTACTGTTCTAGTTTCAACGGCCTGATTATGATGCAGTAGCTCTTCCATTGTCGTGACACTTGTTCGTTCTGATTTCTAATCCAATCGATTGCTCATCATCATAATGTGCGGAAGGATCATCGGTAGAGTGTCAATCATCGTGGTTGTGAATGGTTGTGAATAATGGAGACGAAGACGGGAAACTATTCATCTTCTAGTGATAAAATGTAATAACGTTCGCCCCTGCTGAAGGATGCCAATTCAGTTTTGATTTAGTTCAAGGAGGAAACTTAATAAAGCATAATTAGATTTTTGCTCTCATTCATTGAGGTTGGTCGAGATTACTACGAGTACGGAACAATTTTTGTACTTGAAGTTAATTAATCTTAAGTGGGCATGCACCAGCAAAGAAGCAGAAAGTCTAGTCTGGTCAGCATCTTTTAAACCTAGCAACAGCACAGATACGAGAGCACTTATCGAGAAATGTACGAAGTAACACTTTTTAATGTACAAAGCTCTTCAGTTTATTGAGTGGTCCTCTGATAGCTATTCGTTTCCATAGTTCTACACACAGTAGCTCACTGCTAGCTTAATGAAGTTAAATTCAGAAGAAAAGATATGTCTAAATCCATGTTTCTTTGATAGATGGAAACCGATGTCTGATAATCAAGCAATCATGGAGAAGTCTGAGTTCCAGCAGCATGTTGCGATATTTTATCAACCTTAAACAATGATGTATATTGATCTTGTTCCCTCCCCCGTTATCAGTTAAATGATCAAGCTTACTCTCTAACTGAGTAACACTCAGTAACGTATGTGATAGCAGTAGGAGGCGAATAAAAAGCAGAATCATCACTCGGAAGACTGCTTCTACAAGGATTGTGATCGTGACATATGTCATTATGAATGTCATTTGAGAGCTGAATGTCCTAAGAAGTCGAGTGAACGTAGATTTCGAAACAATTTCTTCACAGATTACAGTGCTAACGACGAGAAAGGTGAATCGTCAAACAACAATAAATTCTCAGCAGCGACACTAATATTATCTAATTGCAAAAAATATTCGAAGCTTTTTAACGAAGAGTCAGGACGTTATCGATATCAAAACGTGGAATTACGTTGACGGTCGAATGCGTGTCCAGTTTTACATCATCTACTCCAGACCGGACATAACCGGAGAGACGTAAGACTACTTCAATAGCAGTCAATTTAAATATTTTGCATTATTTGATAATGTAGTTCGTGTGTAAAATAATCTACCCGGAAAATGAATTAGTTGACTCGGAAATTCACACCCTTCATGAGAATTTTGGTTGTTCTCGAAAGAACCTATAGTGTTGTCATTGGAGTTAGTGGTACTGGATCATAACTTTGGTGCTGTCGATGGTGTTTCTGGATTCGATTTTGATAGGATTCTGATGTGTTTTTATTTCATTTCTACACAATTTCTCATTTCGTTGTCACTTTTTTATTCTTCTCTGTTTTGTTTTTTTTACAGAGGCTTTGCACTTAAACTTTCATTCGATGGGGACTAGCCTTTAGCCTTGAAGAAGGACAATTCGGAAAACTAAACCTGAGCTATCAACTCTCGGCCTCGAGAAAGACTATGTAGACACCATCGTCGGATGACTGTGAATGATGTTTTGAAGAGTGAGTGAGAGTTTGATTGTAGAAACCTTCAGCTTTTGCATTTTATTCATCTCTAGCCTTGAAAAAGGCCAATTTAGAAAACTTATTCTAAACTCACAATCTTGGAAAAAAGTCATTGCTCTCAAACGCTCTCAAATGCTCTCAAACGTTCAACCATAAATACAAAATAAAACAATGAAAAATATACTCAGCGAAGATAATCAGAGAAAAGTGCAACATAGGAAATTTACTAGGAATTTGCATCTGCATCCCAACAGGAAGTATCCCGTGTCGGGAGACAGCAACATCCCAATTACGAAAACACTTGTAATACTAACCTCGAGCCGACCGCGAGTAATCGGTTACATATGACTAACATAGATAATAAGAAAAACTGTCAAAATATTGAACTCCCGGCCTCGTCAGGATAACGCCATATAAGCCTTGACAAAAATATATACAGGCAAACCTTTTTCTGTGCGGGGGATAGGGACAGGGATAGGAACCGCACAAAAAAGTCGCATAAAAAAATCGTGTAAAACTTCACCAGCAGCTTTAAAAAATCGTGTTCGGTACACATTTTGAAAAAAAACTTTTTTTGTGCGGTAGATAGGGACCGCATAAAAAAAGTTTCCCCCAAGAAAATAACTCAAATCCACGCCATTCACCGTTCAATTTCCTTCCTTTTCCCTGCTTTGTGATGGGACACTTTGCCTTTTCCGGTTGCGCGTGGCTGTTTCGTGCTTTTTGTTGCATGTCGAAACGTGTTGCTGCTAGAATTAATGTCATGCAAAAACTTAGAAAAACTTAGAAGCATTTGATGAGAGGAGAGGAATGATTGGAGAAGTGGATAATTGAGATGCAAATATGCTTTTTTCACACTGAAATGCATATAAACCATCGAAAAAAACTAAATGGACGATAACTTCTTTTCATACGCGGAGCCGATCTGGCGTGGAGGTAACATCCATACTTCTCACGCTCAAGATCACGAGTTCAATTCTCACTCCCGACATTCTTCCAAAATGGAAGGTAAAAGTGACGAACCAGCCAGAAGCGTTGAAAGTCACTATAATACAGAGAAAAAAAAAATTCTTTTCATACACCGCACAAAAAAAACCGCACAAGAACAGGAAATGGAACCAAAAAAAAAATCGCACAAAAAAAAACCGCACAAAAATAGGTTTTACTGTATTTTGGATAAAAAAACTCTTTCTAAGACACTATTTCGGTAAGACTCATAGTTTTTGAGATATAAATTATCGAAGATTTCTCTTACTAAAATCGATACGCCCTAATGAAAAGTTACACTTTTTTCCTGTTGGGTACATTTTCCACTACACTTACACTTTTTTGGCTCAAGTTACACTTGAGTCAAAAGTCAAAGTACTCCCAATTGCTGTGAAAATCTTTTATTTCCAAAAGAAACTCAAATTTCTGCATAATTCGAGAATTAATCAAGCAAATGGAACCAAATTTGGCATATGGAGGATTAAGGGGGCAATAAAAGAATCATTGGTGACTGGACACTCCTACCTCTCTCAAAGGGGGGAAGGGGGTTGCATAACTCGAGGAATAAACAAGCAAATGGAACCTGATTTGGCATTTGGAGGTTGAGAGGGCAATAATTGTTTCTATGGTGGTTCGGGACTCCTCCCCGCTCTCCAAAGGGGGGCTGCAATTCAAATGAAACAAAAAACGACCTGGCCGGGTAAGATAGTAAAAAGTGTCTCAAATCAAATCACCAGCTTTATGTCAAATATCGTATAGGATATCAAATAATAAATTTTTTTGAACCCCTATGTGGTTTAACACAGGGTATATGGAAAAAAACGTACTTTTTCCTTCATTTCACGCCATCCTGAAAAGCTTCGAGATAAAAATTTGAAAATAAAACTGAATGTGCATCTTACTAAATTTCTACGCATGATTCAAATTTCTACGCATGATTCAAATTCCTAACACTTCATTTTCAAATGCCAATTTACTGCAATTTAATGTTATAAATAATTCAATAATCAAAACCCTGAAATTCTTTGAGTTATAGCCTTCATTTTAATATCATTTACAGGCATCGATAAAGCCTATGCAGAAAAGTGATAGTCAAAACCAATGATTAAATTTTTACGTTAGCAAAAAAATCTGTAGAAAACGAGCATCGTTAATTTTTTAGTTTTAGTAGTTTTTTCAGCTATTTTGTATGTTGTTTTAATGGTAAGTGCTAGAATTTGTACGAATCTGTAATAAATGGATGAAAGAAAACGATATTTTATGCAGAAATCTTCATTCAAATTAGTGTTCGGAATATGAATCAAGTTTCTACGCATGATTCAAATTGCGAACACTTCATTTTCCAATGTGAATTTACTGAACTTTCATGTTATAAATAATTTAATAATCAAAACCTTGACATTCTTCTGGTTATAGACTTCATTTTAAGCGCCCTTAGTCCCGAAACCATGTAAACTGTAAAAAGCAAATACAATCAATAATTACGAGAGGAATAACCGATTTTTTTTGCGAGTATAACATTTATCAAAAAAAAAAAAAAAAAACTAGGTAATTGACTTTAATTTGATATATCGATCATATGAATCGGTCCAGTAGTTCAAGGCTTTTTAAATACATGCATCTTTGCTGTTCGGAATTTGAGACAAAAGTGATTAAACATATTTTTAGTTTTTTTACCATGAATATTTATTTGTGAATCAATTTTGTTGTATTAAAAAAAATTAGTGGGTTATATCTATGATATAACCGCAAGGTTCACGTGGAACTACCTTAGCTTAGCAATCATTCGTTTGTATTGATTAAATTCTTGATTGAATGAAACAGTTTCCAAATTCAGTTGAGTTCAATATATTTGCTCTGTGAGTGAAAAAAATGAACAAACGCCGTGTAAAGTCAATTCATTTATTGTGATTGATTGTTCTTCGTTACAAGTAAATTTAATGACGGACCTTTTACGTTTGGTATGATGACTAGAACAAAATATATGTACGGAAGAATTATCAAACGTTTGATGAACCAGCCTAAGGCTGAAAATCTTTCCAATAAAGACAAAAAAAAATTATCAAACGATTATTTTATTTTACATTTCCCTCTGAAGTTTACATCCCAAAAGTGTACATACTTCTCGAATCTCGAATTTACTTGATACTGGGAAGTTCATTCGCTTCTAGTGGCTGCACGATTTTCCCAGGTTCCTAAGTTTAGAAGATCATGTTAGGACAGACATATTCCACTCTGCACAAAGGCAAGCGAGGACAAAAGTACTCGCAGTTTGCATTTATTTGCAGAGCCGATTTCCCCAGAAACCTCGGTTTTGAAGTCTGTGTTAGGGAAACACATTTCAATCGGAACAAAAATACCCCCGATTTGTATGAATTCGCAATGCCGATTTCCTCACGCTTCATGGATTTGAAGTCTGTGTTAGGGAAACACATTCCAGTCGGAACAAAAATACCCCCGACTTGCATGAATTTGAAATACCGATTTCTCCAGGCACCATGGTTTAGAAATCTCTATTAGGGAACACATTTCGGTGGGAACAAAAGCTCCCCCTACTTTCGTGTGTTCTTTTTCTTCATTTTGGCTTTAAGAGGGTTTAAACTTTTCAGTTCACTCGCCTCTAGGCTCTTTCGTGTGTTTGCAATGCCGATTTCGCTGCTTGGTTTTAAAGTCTGTGTTAGGGAACATTTTTCGATGAGAACAAAAGTCCCCCTACTTTCATGTATTTGCAATGCCGATTTCCCCAAGGCTGCTTGGTTTTGATGGCTGTGTTAGGGAAACCGTAAATCGGGCCAATCAAAACGATGCAGTTAGGGCGTTTAGATAACGCCTAATATTTTACAGTTATTCAATTGTTTATCTAATGAAAAACAACATTTTGTTAGTTGCGATAGATGCGTAGAAATATTCCCTATCAAGTGATGCAAACATCTCTCCTATCCAGTACGAAATGTTCGAGCTATAAGCATTCGAAATCTTTCATTTTTTCCTGCATGTTCTGTGTTTAGGTTTTCATTTTACCCTCCATATATTCCGGTTAGACGTAGTCCCACGTCAAAAGAAGGCTCTATTGTATCCAAAAATCAATTTAACTTCGTGAAAGAGTACCATTTTAAGTAACGAGACACTGTTTAATGCCCATCAAAGCTTAAGTGTTCGGAATTTGAGACAAACGGTATCAAGAAAAGTTATCAAAAAAAAATCATTAAAAATTGAAGTACAGTACACTGTACACTGTATATAATCGAGCCAAAAAAATCATATTTTTTTATTGGTTTTTTTTTGTTTTTTGAATAAAAAGAAAGATTTCATTTTTGATTCATCCCCTCAAGTCAGAAAACACCTTTCTCATATGAAAAAAATATTTTACCCAGATTCTTTCAGGAGGTGATAGATGATCGAATTTGATGAAAAGAATCCTTCTACGCATATGTTGGAATTTCAACAATGACAGAGTTATAGAACTTTTTTTTTTGTTTTGGACTCTGTTGCCTCAAACTGGCTCTACATTAAAAAATACGCTACGGAAGACGATTCTGTTGCTTTCATTTGAAAGATGAGAAAATTTAGCACAGGATATAGTAGCGGAATATCTAAATTGGTGGATTTTAATAACATTTTGGAAGTGAAAAACTTAAAAGTTAATAATTTTTAATGTGTTATTATTAATTTTATCCTAAACAATTATATTAAACTAGATTGTTTTTATCAATTAAATTGAAGCTCTCTAACTGCTCTATAATTTGTTCTTTCCTTTCCTTTCTTAATTTGGCTGCAATATAGATATAAACCATTCCTGGAGAAAATTCAAGCAAAATCTTCGAAAATCACGATTTTTATC
Organism: Toxorhynchites rutilus septentrionalis; assembly: GCF_029784135.1. Lineage (NCBI taxonomy): Eukaryota > Metazoa > Arthropoda > Insecta > Diptera > Culicidae > Toxorhynchites > Toxorhynchites rutilus. The sequence goes on from NC_073744.1 coordinate 147,507,419, forward strand.
CCTCTGTACATGTAATATCTACTTAAATTTCAACTTAACGTTGAAAGGTTGCATTTCTTTTTGAAATAAGTCTGAAATAATAAAAAAAAATCCACGCTGTATATAATCGTAAATATATCCAAAATTGTATATAATCGAATCACATATGATCGAGTCCGACCTATACTTAAAAAAAAATGAAATTTTGAAAAATTATTTTTTGGGATTTAGAGATTCAGTACTACTCTAATTCATGTTTAAATGTGTTCCTATGGCTTTTCTAGATATGTGTGATTTTTTTCAGTGTTGCGCGGTACAAAACAATATTTTTCTATATTTTCAAAGGGTCTGGCTGGCTAAGCGAGTAAAAAGTGCCCCCAAACCAAATCACCAGCTCTATGGAAAACATTATATAGGGTACTAAAAAAACATTTACCATACACCATAGGATCTGTGGTGAAAAATGCACCTTTTCGTTTTTTTCACGCCATTCATTCACGCTTTGAGACAAACATAAGAAAAAATACTGAAAGTACATCTTACTAAGGTGTATCGATAAATATCTTCAAACAATTTTTTTATCAAAGAATCTAACAATAAAAAAAATTAAATGCACGGTACAAATAAAAATTATATATTTTCTGGAATTTCGAAATTTGAGACCCACTTCTGCCTTATTTTTTTTTTGAATGCGTTCGTACGTGTCTTTTTTCTACAAGTGGCGTAATTTTGTCCTGAATTTTCAAGAGCATTGCGAGACACAACAATAATTTTGTTCATGCATTATTTCATTATTTCTATTTTCTTGAAATCGGTTATTTTGTTGTATTCGTGGTTTTCAATTGTAGGATTAAAATAAAAAATAATAATAATTTGGATTTTATTATATTTTTATATTAAACATATATTCCATGAAATGGAGAAACATATTATTTGCAAGTGATTGAAGAATCTTGGCGAGTTTTGGTAGAAGTACTAGGAAACTTATAGTAAAAGGAAATTGTAAAGGGTCAGTAAGAACGTCACTAAAAATCTGCGTTGTTTTTTTTTCTATTATAGTGACTTTCAACACATTTCGGTTGGTTCGTCACTTTTACTTCCATTTTTGAAAGAATGTTGGGAGTGAGAATTGAACTCGTGGTATGGATGTTACCACTACGCCAGATCGCCTCCAATCTGTGTTGTATTTTGTTCCACTTTTTTTTCGGGTCTACAGTGGTAGACATTCGTTTAGCCACACCCTATTTTTCCTCAATATTTTAAAAAATTCTTTGTACAGTTTTGCTCATAAAAGACGATTATTGTTTATTTTCATCGAATTCATTCTAAAAAAAATATTAATTCACTTTTTGTTTCCTAATTCAAATTCAAATATGTGGAATCAGGGTGGACATTCGTTTAGACGCATCCTAAAATTTCAATAAAAGAAAATTTGTGCGGCAAATTTCGAGTTCAATCGGTAGCTAATATTTAATATGTCCACCTCTATTTCGGATCACTTTGAAAACTCGATTTGGCATCGAGTCAGACAGCTTTTAAAGTGTTGCCATATTGATTATAGCCCAACATTCCTGAATTACTGCCTTAAGACTGGAAATGTTGTCAAATTGTCATCCGTTTGCATAGACCATCTCGGCCAAGATTCTCCATAGATTCTCTATGGGATTGCAATCGACTGCCAGCAGGTCATTCAAGAAGCGGAATGTCCTTCTCGGCAAATCATGCCTTCGATTGCTTGGAAACGTGAATCTATGCATAATCCTGCTGAAAAAACGACATCCTCGGTAGCGTTATTCCCAATATGGCCAATCAAAACGTCCTCCAGTAATTGAAGATACTTTTCGGAGTTCATTCGGGTGAAAATGAAACAAATGAGAAGCTTGCTGTGATAGGAAACGGCTCCCCACACTGTCAAACTTCCGCCCCCAATGTTTCGCTTCGATCTCACGACATGCCGTTGACTTAAATTGTACCAATAGCAACTGTAACAGTCCGGACCATCCAAATGGAACTTTTTTCGCCGGAAAATACAGCATTTCTCCATTCTAGATAGTTTCCATTCCATGTATTGCCGGGTGAAAATGAGATGGTTCTGCTTATGGGTGGCGGTCAGTTTCGGCTTCCCTTGAAGTTTCTTCCACATGATGTTTGGTGACTCATTCAAGATGCGCGCAATATGCCTCTTCGTTACTGGAACAACCGATTCTGCCTTGATGTATGAGCAGGACATCGTTTCCTTGTTGCTTCGTGTCTTATTCGACCTTTAAGACGCAAAGTAACTTTGGTGTTCCCATTTGTTGGTCGTTATATCCCATATTTCTGGCACTATTTAAAGAAATTCCGTACCACTTTCTCAGATAGACCAATTTTTGTTACGATCGAGCGATTAGAAAACTTTTGTTCACTGAATATCTTTATTATTTTCCGTCCCTCTTCCGTCAATGGAATACCTTTCTTAAATTCTACGTAAATCACTAATCTGACCAACTTCTTACGTTGCACATTTAATGTTTATCTCGTAAACTGAACATTCCCAAGTATTTATTCAAAAACCACAGATAGAGGCTTGGTGATTATGCGAAAACTCGATTTTTATGCCCTGCGGCTAAACGTATGTCTCGGGAAAAAACGACGTTTGAATGTTCAATCCACCGATGCCGCCTTGTGTGTGTGTGTGATTGTGACGCACGTCCTTTCAATAAAATTGACTTAAATATACTATCACTACAGCGAAAAGGATCCCGATAATAAGAACATTCCTAGTTGTTTTGTAAGTGTTTGAAGTTTTTTTTCAAGTGCGGCTAAACGAATGTCTATCATTGTATTATTTTCAAATTAAAGTTGCTCGATAGTTTTTAAGATTCAGGGATCTGACTTAAATGAAGTTACGGTCGTTGCAAAAAAATTAAACACACCTCCAATGTGCGACTATTTGAACAGGCACGTGAACGGAATTATAGCCACACATTTGTAGACTCAATGAGTGGGCGATATTTTTTTTTGGATACACATCAATAAAAATATATTCCGGCGGGAAGCACTCAAGAGAATGCGATCCTATTGAAATGATTTTGTTTGTGCGAGACAGAGAAGCGGCAAATAAAAGTTGGTGTGAATTTTAATTTCAAGGAATCCCTGTCAGTTTGCTGACACGTTGCTTGAACGACAGTTTTGCGTAATTGGTGGAGCGTGCAAAACGTGAGATTATTTTTAATTATGGTCACTGTCATGGTGCTGACTGCTCGCTTGTCCCAACTGATCAGACATTGTTCGTGGAGCTATTTCTCAGTGCTTAAAAGCAAACGAAATGTCATCTGCAAGGTAATCTAATTTCAAATTTCAAGTTATTTGATATTGCTTACGTTTGGAACTATTCACATTGCAGACGTTCTCTACAAAATTTGAATTGTTTCCCGCGCTTTGAAATGCGTCACTCAGTCATTCCACCCACGCCGACAGCGAATCGGTGGAAAGGATGTGGCAGACTTTGGAAAGCAACAAACATAAATTCGCACCTTTCTCCGTCCTTCACACCCTCTCAATCCCTCAAGGTACTTACCATATTCGTCATCGTCGGAAAGTGCCATCGCTTGCAGACGCGAAATGGCTCTTTCCTCGAGGCGCTGCTCCTTGATGGTGGCGTCCAGCTCTAAATCCGAGTCGGTTTCGTTGCAGTTGGACTGATTCCGGTTGACATCGTCGATGCCCTCGATGTAGTGACCATCGGTGGAGATCAGATGCGTGAAACAAGCATTCATCATTGTCTCCGTTGGCGGCGGCGGAAGCTGTGGTGAAGCGGTTGTGCTAGACTCAATGCGCGTTCCTCCACCTCCTCCTCCTCCGCCACTGCTTTTGGTGACATTGTTTTGGTTCTTCACCCGAACGCTGTTGTTGTTATTGTTGCTCACGTTCAAATTGGCGTCGACATCAATCAGATTGTCGTTATGCTCGGTATCACGTCGCAGTGATTGGGCATCGTCGGATTCCACGCTGAGACGTCCGTAGGCTCGGCGGGGCGGCCGGGAACCGGGCTTGACTGTGTGGAGAATAAACCAGAGAAATGGGAGTCAGAAAAGGGAACACACCTGAACGGTTGGGAGTCGACCAATGAGGGTGAACGATAAATGGTACTGGTTTAAACAAACCGTGGGAATTATACGTAACGGCTGATGGGAGGCGTTAAAAGGCTCTAAAATTAGCTACCATCAATCTTACTCCCCTGTGGTTTCTCTACTAGGTGTTTGGAATGTAAATCGTTGTACAAATTTGTTGTAATCAGCCGTGGAACGCAAATGACTTGAAGAACAATTGAGAAGGGTCCTGTTTTTCTTCTCACTCAATTACTGATCATCGTCCATCTACTTCCGCTGAATAATGTTTACTCCCCCGACTGCAAACTGTTTGGATAATAATGTTTCAAAAGTTTCTTTTCCTTCGTCCCGGAAGCAACAGAACTCGGAAAAGTAATCCTCTCGACAGAGGAAAACCCTTCTTCAAATCACTCTGAAAACAACTCCTCGCTGCACGAACGCCCCCACACATGGCACGGATTATTCGGTTCAGCGATTGTATCCGAGTGCACAGCAACCAGAGGAGGGAAGGTATAAAGATAAAGCTGTCGAACTCGTTTCTCGACAAGGACCTCATTAATCTGCGCTGGGTTAACTCGCGAAAGGCGGCCATAAATGTTTGCCATCGGAAGCGAAACAGGGTCACAAGCGGCGGTTGAGTTCGCTGTGTGTGATCCTTCACCAAAGCATGTTACTCATCACTCATGCATAATTCATGCCAGCGCTGAAAATAGACTTCGGGACCATAATGCGGTCGCCCCAATCGGAGGGCGGATCACTACCCTGAGCGGCAAAATGAAAATCGGAAAGCGTAAAGTCATCGTCGATAAGCGACAATATGCCTGTCACGAACGAGATAACTCGGGGTCTGTTCAATTATAGACCCTGGCTGAAGAGAAAATTTGAGTTCGATGATTTGGGGTTGACAGTGAAGATTTTGTCTTTTCCGCCAATTTTTAGCCGAACAAATAGCAGCCACAAAAAGAGCGCCAAGTGAGGCGGCATTAATCCGTCTGGCTGTCGCATCAAATTGCAATTTATTATCGTTCGAGTGCTCACCTCATTTAACGATAGCGTTACTAATCGACGGATAGCATGTCCGTTTATTAATAAGAGCTGTCAGCAATCGAATTCAATTTTTCGATTCGACTTTCTTTCGAATATGAAGTGTAGCTTTTATGGTTCATTTGACAGGTTGTATTTATTTCTGTAATTGAAGGTAAATAAGTACTTTGGAAAGTCATACTTGCGCAGCGTACGAAAAATATTATACGGTATATCATAATCCAAAATATCTATGAATCTGTCCTCCTGTTAATGAATAAAAAGATATTACGATATCGATCTGAAACTCCATCACAGAAAGACTCGTCGTGTTATTCATAAGCTCGCAACATTTGCCTGATTAAAGTTCGAAGAATATTCAGTTTCAAATACCATCGCAGCACTCAACCCCCAATGAATCATATCATATCTGCTGAGATGTGATTTGCGTGCGTTTATTGCCAGTAGAACACTCGATACCTGCACACGAGTATATTTGCTCATCCAGCTTTGCAATCGGAAAACATGAAAGGTGATGAGATCATATCAAAATTTGAATCACATTCACATTTATCTGTGCACTCGAAGATTAAAAGTATACACTAGGTAGAAATGAACACGTGTAGCTCTTTCGATTGAAGTTCCGAGGAACTTCAATTTGCAAATTGATCTTTCTTCGTTTACAAATTGAAACTTGATATTAATTCAAGATTCATGGAAATGCTTCAATAATTCTTTTTCTATCTATCGCACATGATATTATATTTCCTATTTGCCATTTACCTTTTTTTTTTGCGAATAACTATATATTACAAAAATTTAGTTATTCTTATCAATATTTGAGATTCAGACCGTATCTTTCAGCACTAATGACCTATCGAAAGCGAATTCCCGCATATTTTCCCCCGCACTTAGAATATTGATGAAGATGATGCAGAATTAATGAACACCGGCGGTTCGGCTCCTGGTTTATGAAGAACACGTGCCTCGACGCAATAACGATAGTGGTTCGCCAAATTTCTGCTGACCTCTTGGCTGGCGAATGACTCGAGACTCAGTGGGTCATTATTTTTTCCCTCCACATCATGGTGAACCAGCAGCAGCAGCGCGTCATCATCGTACCGTCGTCGTATGTCAATTAAGAAGCGGCATAATTAAGGATGCTCCCATCGCATGTTTAGTGGAGGATGAAAGATAGGAAGGTATTTACTAATTTCCTTTTATTTTTCTGCTCGATTAAATTGCAATCGTTGTAAGAATCTCCCGGGCGTCTTCGAGCAATCATTTCAATTATTCCATGATTGGGGAAACCGTGAAACACAAAAAAGAAGTTAATCATAATTCGGTAGCCATCTAATCGATAGTACCGCCCAGCTCTTCGCTCTTTCAAGTTCGTCAGAGCGAAAATCTGATGCCTAAAATGACAAAGTTATGGGGTACAGAAATGGTTAAGCTTCCGCATGCAAACAAAGTTGAGTCAAGTCGTATAATTGAATGTGGCGGAGACCTTCTTCCAATGGCACTCGTGCGAAATGGCAAATAGACATGAGAAGCGAGAAGTACTGTGAGTTAACCACGCGACAATGACTTCGATGAGATGTCAATAAGTGACAAAGTAATTTACTTTTGACGTAGGATTACGTCTTTCGGGAACCTATTGGGGTGGTACAAATTGAAAATCGAAAATCGAGCACATCGTGAAAATTGTCCAATTTCAAACACCTATTGCTAAGTCATTTGACGATGGATTGATGAAATGTTTGCGTCAATCGATTTCGGCACTATATAACACTATATTTTTATATTGGAGAAAATAATATATGTCATGAAACTAACTATAGAACAATTGAAAAATATCAACCCCTATCCTAGCGGAATTATCTGTTTCTGATTGGTCGAAATTGACGATACTTTCGGTCCCTAACAGAGACATCAAAACCAAGCTGCCTGGGGGAAATCGCCATTGCAAATACTTGAAAGTAGGGGGAACTTTTGTTCCTACCGAAATGTGTTCCCTAACAGAGACATCAAAACCAAGCTGCCTGGGGGAAATCAGCATTGCAAATACATGCAAGTCGGGGGCATTTTTATATTGCAAGTAAGGTGAGTGATACGATTACTTCTAGCTAATAAAATTTAAATTTGGAACTTAATGTTAGTTGCTTCGTGAAATTTCATATCAATGACCGATCATGCATTGTGAAAGATTTAGCACAAGTGTAGGTGTAAAATTGTATATGGTAGCAGTTGTGTTAAAAATGACTTGATATATGAAAGGATTTATTTCAATTTTCATACATAAAAACCAAGGTGTGTTCCCGCTTGAGAACGGGTCGTTTGGTTTAAGCTGTCTGTTTTGTTGTGTTCATTCTCACCCGAGGAAAGTTTATACGAAGAGAAAAATTAGAAAAGTGAAGAAATATTAGAAATTTGATTTCCGATATGCTCTACATATGGCATTAGGTGTTGTTAGTCCAATTAAAATTCGGATTGGGTTGAATAAATATCCAGAAAGTATAAATTATAAAAGAAAATTACCTTTTCCATTTCAAATATGTTTTCAAATATATTAAAGTACCATTTTTATACTGATGAGAAAAATGGTTAATTGTGTTCGGTATTGGTAATTATCTTATATTACATTGGTGAGTTTTGACGTAGGACTACGTCTTTCATTTCTATACCGGGGTGTAAAATCAAAGTTTCGAAAACGAAAGCGTTACGCCGGAGACCGAGATTTTGAGCGTTAATAGCTCCTAAACAACTGAACGAAATGGTATGATAAACACTTCATTCGAAAGATAAAATGTCTACGCGTTATATACTTGTTACTTTTTGATCCAAAAACTTGTTTCAATAGTCTTAAAATTGCTTTCAAAACAGGCTATTGAAATCACCAATCGGTATATAAGCGAGCGGCGCTCGGAAATCCACTCAGTTCTAATTGAACAGCGATTGGAGCATGTTGTCGCTGTTGCGGTGATGCTCTTTATTTATCATGAAAGCGCGTATGAACGGTGTCACCAAGAGCCTGTTTGTGCACCCTAGGCCAGAAGGGAATCTATCAGGAGAAGAGTGATGCCACAAACGGTTCCCTGGGAAGACATCGCTACACACACATACACGCGCGGCTATTAACAGGTGGTTATCGAGTTGGCATTAACCACTGGTGGGCTTCCAGTATCGAGGAAAATGTGGAAATATCTAATCGTTACTGAAAATAATCTGCCAGTTCCTCTGGGAATTTTCAAAATATATTCATGTGAATGAGTTTAATTGGCTGTTTTCTATCCATGTTACACTGTGACCAAATATGTTTCAATCAAGTGCTATTAACAGGTGGTTATCGAGTTGGCATTAACCACTGGTGGGCTTCCAGTATCGAGGAAAATGTGGAAATAACTAATCGTTACTGAAAATAATCTGCCAGTTCCTCTGAGAATTTTCAAAATATATTCATGTGAAAGAGTTTAATTGAATGTTTTCTATCCATGTAACACTGTGACCAAATATGTTTCAATCAAGTGCTATTAACAGGTGGTTATCGAGTTGGCATTAACCACTGGTGGGCTTCCAGTATCGAGGAAAATGTGGAAATATCTAATCGTTACGGAAAATAATCTGCCAGTTCCTTTGGGAATTTTCAAAATATATTCATGTGAAAGAGTTTATTGAATGTTTTCTATCCATGTAACACTGTGACCAAATACATTTGGTTTTGTAGGAAGGAAGGAAGGTATTGTATATATTCATGTGAAAGAATTTAATTGAATGTTTTCTATCCATGTAACACTGTGACCAAATATGTTTCAATCAAGTGCTATAAACAGGTGGTTATCGAGTTGGCATTAACCACCTGTGGGCTTCCAGTATCGAGGAAAATGTGGAAATATCTAATCGTTACTGAAAATAATCTGCCAGTTCCTTTGGGAATTTTCAAAATATATTCATGTGAAAGAGTTTAATTGAAAGTTTTCTATCCATGTAACACTGTGACCAAATACATTTGGTTTTGTGGTTTTTCAATCAATCGCAATTAACAGGATAGCTTCAGAAGATTATTCTTCCCCATCAGTAGGATATTTCCGTATCCAATATTGTATGCGCCCGCAATCGATTATTGCTCAGTCGCCGAAAGTTCTGAGCTCAGAGAGTTCATTCCCCTCTAGTTTGTCTTCCAAATTGCCATCGTAAACCACACCTTCTCTCGATTCAATCACACACAAAAAGCATACTTAAGCGATATTCTGGTGGTGAGACACATTCATTTTTCGTGAGGACATCGACAAGACAACATCGTTGCCTAACGTGCTGGAGGAGGTGGACGGCGAAGGATCGACACATACACGCGCAGAACTCTTTCCGTTAGGATGCCATTCAGATTCGAGAAAGTTCCGGAAAGATCTAATCATTGCTGGAAAATAATCTGCCAGTTCCTTTGGGAATTTTCAAAATATATTCATGTGAAAGAGTTTAATTGAATATTTTCTATCCATGTAACACTGTGACCAAATATGTTTCAATCAAGTGCTATTAACAGGTGGTTATCGAGTTGGAATAAACCACTGGTGGGCTTCCAGTATCGAGGAAAATGTGGAAATACCTAATCGTTACTGAAAATAATCTGCCAGTTCCTTTGGGAATTTTCAAAATATATTCATGTTAAAGAGTTTATTTGAATATTTTCTTTCCATGTAACACTGTGATCAAATACATTTGGTTTTGTGGTTTTTCAATCAATCGCAATTAACAGGATAGCTTCAGAAGATTATTCTTCCCCATCAGTAGGATATTTCCGTATCCAATATTGTATGCGCCCGCAATCGATTATTGCTTAGTCGCCGAAAGTTCCGAGCTCAGAGAGTTCATTCCCCTCTAGTTTGCCTTCCAAATTGCCATCGTAAACCACACCTTCTCTCGATTCAATCACACACAAAAAGCATACTTAAGCGATATTCTGGTGGTGGGACACATTCATTTTTCGTGAGGACATCGACAAGACAACATCGTTGCCTAACGTGCTGGAGGAGGTGGACGGCGAAGGATCGACACATACACGCGCAGAACTCTTTCCGTTAGGATGCCATTCAGCATCGAGAAAGTTCCGGAAAGATCTAATCATTGCTGGAAAATAATCTGCCAGTTCCTTTGGGAATTTTCAAAATATATTCATGTGAAAGAGTTTAATTGAATGTTTTCTATCCATGTAACACTGTGACCAAATATATTTCAATCAAGTGCTATTAACAGGTGGTTATCGAGTTGGTATTAACCACTGGTGGGCTTCCAGTATCGAGGAAAATGTGGAAATATCTAATCGTTACTGAAAATAATCTGCCAGTTCCTTTGGGAATTTTCAAAATATATTCATGTGAAAGAATTTAATTGAATGTTTTCTATCCATGTAACACTGTGACCAAATATGTTTCAATCAAGTGCTATTAACAGGTGGTTATCGAGTTGGCATTAACCACCTGTGGGCTTCCAGTATCGAGGAAAATGTGGAAATATCTAATCGTTACTGAAAATAATCTGCCAGTTCCTTTGGGAATTTTCAAAATATATTCATGTGAAAGAGTTTAATTGAAAGTTTTCTATCCATGTAACACTGTGACCAAATACATTTGGTTTTGTGGTTTTTCAATCAATCGCAATTAACAGGATAGCTTCAGAAGATTATTCTTCCCCATCAGTAGGATATTTCCGTATCCAATATTGTATGCGCCCGCAATCGATTATTGCTCAGTCGCCGAAAGTTCCGAGCTCAGAGAGTTCATTCCCCTCTCGTTTGTCTTCCAAATTGCCATCGTAAACCACACCTTCTCTCGATTCAATCACACACAAAAAGCATACTTAAGCGATATTCTGGTGGTGAGACACATTCATTTTTCGTGAGGACATCGACAAGACAACATCGTTGCCTAACGTGCTGGCGAAGGATCGACACATACACGCGCAGAACTCTTTCCGTTAGGATGCCATTCAGCATCGAGAAAGTTCCGGAAAGATCTAATCATTGCTGGAAAATAATCTGCCAGTTCCTTTGGGAATTTTCAAAATATATTCATGTGAAAGAGTTGAATTGAATGTTTTCTATCCATGTAACACTGTGACCAAATATGTTTCAAGCAAGTGCTATTAACAGATGGTTATCGAATTAGCATTAACCACTGGTGGGCTTCCAGTATCGAGGAAAATGTGGAAATATCTAATCGTTACTGAAAATAATCTGCCAGTTCCTCTGGGAATTTAAAAATACATTCATGTGAAAGAGTTTATTCGAATGTTTTCTATCCATGTAACACTGTGACCAAATATTTTTCAATCAAGTACTATTAACAGGTGGTTATCGAGTTAGTATTAACCACTGGTGGGCTTCCAGTATCGAGGAAAATGTGGAAATATCTAATCGTTACTGAAAATAATCTGCCAGTTCCTCTGGGAATTTAAAAATACATTCATGTGAAAGAGTTTATTCGAATGTTTTCTATCCATGTAACACTGTGACCAAATACATTTGGTTTTGTGATTTTTCAATCAATCGCAATTAACAGGATAGCTTCTGAAGATTATTCTTCCCCATCAGTAGGATATTTCCGTATCCAATATTGTATGCGCCCGCAATCGATTATTGCTCAGTCGCCGAAAGTTCCGAGCTCAGAGAGTTCATTCCCCTCTAGTTTGCCTTCCAAATTGCCATCGTAAACCACACCTTTTCTCGATTCAATCACACACAAAAAGCATACTTAAGCGATATTCTGGTGGTGAGACACATTCATTTTTCGTGAGGACATCGACAAGACAACATCGTTGCCTAACGTGCTGGAGGAGGTGGACGGCGAAGAATCGACACATACACGCACGGAATTTTTTCCGTTTGGATGCCATTCAGCATCGAGAAAGTTCCGGAAAGATCTAATCATTTCTGGAAAATAATCTGCCTGTTCCTCTGGGAATTTAAAAATACATTCATGTGAAAGAGTTTATTTGAATGTTTTCTATCCATGTAACACTGTGACCAATTATGTTTCCAGCAAGTGCTATTAACAGATGGTTATCGAATTAACATTAACCACTGGTGGGCTTCCAGTATCGAGGAAAATGTGGAAATATCTAATCGTTACTGAAAATAATCTGCCAGTTCCTCTGGGAATTTAAAAATACATTCATGTGAAAGAGTTTATTTGAATTATTAAACTCATGTGAAAGAGTTTATTAAACTTCAAACAAATGATCTCTAAATCAACGATAGTCCTACGTCACCCTTGCGGTTATACCATAGATATAACCCACTTCCTGTTTTTTTTCTTTATTTCATTCATACATAACACAGGAGGCATCTCTTCTAGGATCATAGAGGGCGGTTTTCTCAATCTCGTTCCACTTCGGTATATTTTATCTGATTCGCACCGTCCAGCGACTGTTTACCATTTTTTTTGTGCTCATCACTCGGTAAACACTAGTGGAGTGAACAAACAATACTCAACAACCAAACAAAACGGCCCTTTACATGGTCACCAAATCACTATCAAAGAGTTTAACGATGTAATTCTTCAAACATATCCAAAATCAACAGATAGCCTAACGGAATCCTACGTCAATTATGCGGTCGTGTCTCAGACACAACCCTCCTGTGACGTTTTGGTATTGTCTTCTTCTGGCATTCAGCGCCGGAAGAATTCCTTTTATTATATCCGATGACAGAGTACACATTAGGGTGGCAGCAAAAATGGTCATGTAAAATTTCAAAAATCGATCATGTACATTTTGTTTATTGACCCAAAAAATGATCTGTGCAAAGTTTCAGCTCAATCGGACATGATTTGGGGGTGCCTCAAAGCTCTCAAAGTTTTCATCCTCGAAAATCTTCCAAGCGGGAGAATAAAAGAAATTTAGAAAATCGAGATTTTTCTCTCGATGCCAAATGACTTTAAAATGCATAAGATCTGGTGTTATCTCGAAAAAAAAATTTTTGGCCGAAAATTGACTTTTTGGGACTTAGCCTGAGTGGCTAAAAAATCAAAACTTTGAGTGCTTTGAGGCACCCCTAAATCATGTCCGATTGAGCTGAAACGTTGCACAGGTCATTTTTTGGATCAATAAACAAAATGTACATGGTCGGTTTCTGAAATTCAATGATGATTTTTTTTTTCCATACATCCATTGCCACCCTAGTACACATATACAGCCATTCCATGTCAAACCCATACAGTGGTTTCCAGATTTTCGTCGAAAGTTGGAGTTTTATACTTTTTAGTTAGAGTGCCCATTTCCATTTTAGGGGGGTCCGAAAAATCACTTTTTCCCAAAAATGACTTTTTTCAGAAATTTATAACTTTTGAACCACTGAATCGATTTAGATGATCAACATATCAAATTGTGTGCACCCGTGGCCGAGTGGTTAGCGTCTCACATTATCATGCCGGGTGTTCGGGTTCGATTCCCGTTCTGGCCGGAGGATTTTTCGTCAAAGAAATTTCCTCCGACTTGCACTGTGGTCACGCGTATTCTAGAGCTTGCCCCTCGGAATACATTCAAGGCGTGTTATTTGGCTTAAGAAATCTCAACTATGTATTAATGAATGACGCTAGTTAATGCATATGTTGAGACGGCAAAAGTTCCACAGGGAACGTTAACGCCATTCAAGAAGAAGAACATATCAAATTGAAGCCAATTAGCTAATCTTCCTTAGAAAACTATTTACACTCGCCAGAAATTTTGATGGTGTTTTTGTAATTATTGATTTTATTTGTTTTTTGCAGTTTACATGGCTTTTGACTAGAGAGCGCTATATTTTTTCTTGAAAGATGAGCTTTTATACTGTTACCGTTGTGGGTAGTTTGCCCTATGACTCCTCCAAGATCGCACATAGATGACACTGATAACAATTATAACAGTTAGGGAGACAGAGAGGAGGTTACACAGAAACACATACAGACATATATTATGGGGCAAGATATGATCGACAGGGTGGACTGGGAGGCTGGATGTTGGAAGGGGGCAATGATGAGGCTGGGAAAAATACTAGGAAGGTTGCCTAGTTCTTTTCCACTGCGACCGCCAAACCAAAAGGACCTGGAAAAAAAGTTAAATAATTTATTATCGAGTTCAGTGAAAGTATAAAAGTTGAAGTTGAAGCTGAAATTGGATGAAAAAAAAGGCAGAAAGAAAAGACGACAGTTGAAGGAAACTGGAAAGTAACAGGTAGAAGTTTGATAGAGAAAATTTAAGAAATTGTGCTTAAACGCATACTAATTGGTAACAGGATCAGGACCCATTGTACTAGGCTTAAGCCTTGAACGCCATTGTGAATATTCGCAACAAGCCAGCAACGCGCGATCCAGCCCCCAGCCCACCAGAATCATCGACCAAAGAAACGACGAGAACCAGAGGACCAGCGAAGCCGGCCGGCCGACGAACACACACTACACACAATTACAGATTGTAAGTCAGATTATTTAAAATATATTATAAAAACGGAAAGTTGGTGTTTTGTGTGCTTCCGGAAGTGTCCATGTGAGCCGACCTTGGGATCTCCGAATCCCACGCTCGAGCTAGCCAGGAAAAGAGGTGTTGGAACCCGCCTCAGACAGTCCCCGTGGCTAGACCAGGGACTAGAGGTTTTGTCGAGGTCCATCTGACCGAGAGTGAGCAGTAATACTACATAACATATCCAACAATCAGAGAGGCTTTATTTTTTGTCTCAGAGTTATGATTTTTCAAAGTTAGCCAATGGTCCGAAAAATCATTTTCCCCCTTTTTCACCACACAAATTTATAACTTTTGCACCACCTTACCGATTCAGATGATTGATATCAAATTAAAGCCTATGAGATAGTCTTCTTTAAAAAAAAATCACAGGAGGGTTGTGTTCGACACACGACCGCATAGTTGACGTAGGATTCCGTTTGGTTATCTGTTACATGTTGATTTTCGATATATTTGAATAATTACATTGTTAAACTCTTCGATAGTGATTTGGTGGCCCTGAAAAGGACCGTTTTGTCTAGTTGTTAGGTATTCTTTGTTCACTCCACTAATGCCCATAACCGAATGATAATGATAGAAAGATGGTGATTAGTCATTTGATGGTGCGTATCACTATATAAGATGCCTAAGTGGAATGAGATATGATGAAAGCCTGTGGCCCAGGACGAGCTGGCTCCTGTGCTATGTATGGAAGAATTAAAGAAAAAAACTCATCAATGTAATATAAGATAATTATCATTATCGAACACAATTATCAAGTTTTCTCTCCAGAAAAAAAGTGTTATTTTATTATAGAAAAAATATATTTGAAATGGAAAAGGTAATTTCATTTATAATTTTTACTTTCTGAGTGTTTACTCAACCCATGTCCATTTTCGCTTTAAACCCAACGAAACACGATGCTACAGGCCTCAATGCGAATTTCAATTGGACATTGATATCGATCATTGATATGAGATTTCACGAAGCAACCAACATAAAAGTTCCAAATTTGATTTTTATTTATATTCTGTCAAACATAAGTTCTGTTCAATTCATTGAAATATCATTCCTCAATTGATCCATCCAAAGATTCTTATTGGAACAAAAATTAAAAAAAAACACTCATTCATTGCTCCCTACTTATTCGCCAGCACGTATGCAATCAGCAATATCCGCGCTAGTTTGTTTGTTTCTTTGTTTTTAAGAGGCTTTAAACTTTGCAGTTCATTCGCCTCTAACACACCGCGCTAGTTATAATGAGCACTATCCATTTGTGCGCGTCGTTAGTTAAACTATCGACCAGTGTTGTAAACGGTCGACATTTCTCTCAACCATCACATACTGCTCTTGCGCTAGAGTCACAGCTCAATATGTATTGCGAATGTGACCAAGAAAGCATTGCTCGGTTCCAACAGTCACCTCTGAAATAAACGCACAGCCGCAAACACGACAATCAATTGAACGTTTTGTATTCTCTCTTTCTGTCGAACGTACCCAGAAGAGCGGTGAAAATATGCTATTTCCATTCTACCATTCGTTCTCATAACCATTCCTTAATTCCGGCTACTTTGACTGTAGTTTTAATGTCATTTGTCATTTGACATTAAAACTGCAGTGGTATGCATTCTTCTTCTCTCTTTATTCTGCATTCAAGCATAGTTGCTCACATACATCCACCTCCTCACTCACACATCCATACACGATGGATGATATTTAGACGGATTGTTTAGATCAAAGCAACCGACAAACTATCCCCTATCAAGTGCGAATGTGTTGAATGAACGTTTCAAGCGGTGAGCGTTCCCCGTGAACACTGTTGTTTAATTACGGGACGATGAACAGCTAATGAATAAGACGGAAAAAAACCGAAATGTCATATGACATTTTTAGGTCGACGGTACTTTGACTGTTCATGTTCTGATGTTCATTAATGACACAGCACATACGTCTCCATAATTAGTGATACGATGGTAACCATTAACAAGACTGCTATCGACCACAAGGGTATTAACATGCTGATTTCCCCCAACCACCTTGGATTTGAAATCTCTGTATTCCCAAAATGTCGGAAAAAACAAAAGCTCCCCCTCCTTCCATGTAATTGCAATGCCGATTTCCCCCAGGCAGCTTGGTTTTGATGTCTCTGTTAGGGAATACATTTCTCTATTTCTCTCAAACTATGGTTACTATGGTTGAGATTAGTTAGTGACCTTACCAACATATTTTGGCCTTCTTGTCGTGTAACTTCGATGCGCTATCGAAATAGAGCTGTCCCCTTCTGTTTGTTTTTGCAAACAGGGTTTGTTTTTGTTATCGACGATTTTAAACATGTAATTTGCAGGATTTGTAGGCCGGTTTTTAATAATATTTCCCAGAAGAGTATCATCGAAGAAATGGCTTGGGTGGAAAAGCCTTTTTTGACACAGAAGTGTCAAGTTCGCGAAGAATACATTTTTATTGATTAAAAAAGCGATTGCTCGTCAAATATATAAACCCTTGATTCAATCCATTTGATCAATTAGGGGATCATAAAGTATAACATACGAATTTTTAGAAAATTTTCTATCCGATTGGTATGCAAATCATTAACATCCGACACATTAAGGACCGAACGTTTAGGGGCAAACTTGAACACTCTATTTGTTCGGATTCCACGAAGATCGTTTCCTTCGATGTGGATGAGACGAAGGCGAGCCATCGGTAGTTCTTGTTAGATTCTTGGCAAACCAAGGATCTAACCTTCAAGTGTAGAAATCACGGGTTATTTCGTAATCCATTCGTAACAGACGGAATGCGAAACACGAGAAATCTCGTGAGCGGTCCGCAATGTGTTGAAACTATTTAATAAAAACGTGACACTGACCTGACCTAGAAAACATAGTTCTACGTCAAAACTGGTTGATTCAATTAAAATACAGGAGACTAAATTTCTAAAAACAGCGACAACTTTTACGATACTGCGTTGGAGTACATTGAAAAATGAAAGGCTAGACTGGCAGTAACATAACATTATTACATTAACACGTTGACTGCCACGTCAGTCACTGGTGACTGACATCGAGTTTTCACTCAGGCTGCGTCAATCACAGGTGACTGACAGTATAACATATGATAATAAAGGTCACTAATATAACCATATAAGCTTATAAGCATTCCCTTTCGCGCAAAAATACCTTCCACAACGATAAGAAACGATGGCCCTAATACGTTTAAAAATTTCCATAGAGTCGCTGTAAAACCGTGGCACTCAACGTGTTGAAGAACATTCCTGAATGGCCAGATATAACAAAGCAGCATTTGCTACTTTCTGTTCAGATTACAGGAATTGTTATAAATGAGATAAAAAGTTGCAACAAGCAATCCGCAAATCGTTGTGCGCAAATATTTTCAGAAATGGAAAACAAATTTCTAGAATATAAGAAATTCGTGAAGCTTAACGTTTGCATTAAAAAAATGGACAAAAATTTCCGATTTTTCATGGGTTTACCTTCACACGCACTGACGAAACTACCCATGCCGCATCAATCATAGGAACCGATGAGTCAGCAGAAAAAAAATTGACAGCTCTATCAGTCGAACTTTAACCGTGATGGCGAAAACAGTGAAGCTCCTCCGTTCAGAAGTGTGCGCGTTTAAAGAACGGTACCCCGCCGCGTCGAAAACGGACAT
The DNA here is from genome assembly GCF_029784135.1 of Toxorhynchites rutilus septentrionalis. Lineage (NCBI taxonomy): Eukaryota > Metazoa > Arthropoda > Insecta > Diptera > Culicidae > Toxorhynchites > Toxorhynchites rutilus. The sequence continues at coordinate 147,525,652 of NC_073744.1, forward strand.
CGTGGGGCACTTTGTGGACGCCGGATACGCCCGTTCCGGCACGCATGTTTTTGTCCGCCATGGCGAATGTTCCGGTTAAGTGCCGGAAGGCCGGGAGTTACTTATCAAACTCACTGTCTGTCAATTATCTTAGTTTTTTTATCACTATCCGAAAAAAAGTCATTTTTTTTAATGCAAACGTTACAGACTTAGTTACTATACATTGTACTAGCTGACCCGGCAAACTTCGTCCCGCCCAAAATTTGCTTTTTGTTAGCAATACCTTCAAACATTCACGTTTTCTTACTAAGCGCATGATCATGAGTCCAATCGCAGAACTGTTCATTGATTGATCTTCTAATCGACCCCGTTCCATTTACCTTTTACTATAAAATTCCTAGTATTTCTACCAAAACTCATCATTATAATATCAGATTATTTTCAGACACAATTCTCGTTCAATATTTTTCAACCACTTGCAAATAACATGTTTCTCCGATACATGAAATAAATGTTCGATACAAACAAATACGAACCCTCCTCTCTTCCCCCCTTAGAAAGGGGAAGGAGGGTCTATTCACCACAGAAACGTTTCGTGTACCCTAAAATCTTCACATGTTAAATTTGGCTCCATTTGCTTGATTAGTTATCGAGTTATGCAGAAATTTGTCTTTCATTTGTATAGCAGCTCCCCCTTAGAGAGAGAGGTGGAGTATCTAACTACCGTGAAAACATTTACTGCGCCCTAAAACCTCCATGTACCTAATTTGTTTTCGTTTGCTTGATTAATTCTCGAGTAATGCACAAATTTGTGTTTCATTTGTATGGCAGCCTCCCCCCCCTAAGAGAAGGGGGAGGAGTATCCAACTACCGTAAAAACATTTATTGCACCCTAAAATCTTCACATGCCTAATTTGCTTGATTAATTCTCCAGTAATATAGTAATTTGTGTTTCATTTGTATGGCAGCCCCCCCTTAGAGAGGGGGGAGGGGTCTCAAACTATCATGAAAACCTTCCCCGGCCTTAAAAACCCCTATATACCAATTTTCTTGTCGATCGGTTCAGTAGTTTCCGAGTCCATAAGAATCAGACAGACAGACAGACAGACAGACAGACAGACAGACAGAAATCCATTTTGATATATAGAGATAGATTTGTCTAGTGGTACCGCATCAGTTGAGAAGATTTCTGTGCGATGATTAATATTCGGACATTGAGGTCACGACTCGATGTTTAAACCATAAACGGTTTGAAAGTCACATTCCAGATCATAGTTCTGTTTGCCAATTTTGTTCTGAGATGTGACAAATTGTTTGATAAAATTTCCAAAAATCATAATGTCCTTCGCAAAGTGTTCGAATATTTCTTCATAGTAGAGAATAAGCAGATACCGTAAACCAGAGGAGAATTGATCACGATTTTCAGAAAAGTGTGAATATTTCCGATTTTTTTTTTGCTGAATTTATACCCAATTACTTTAAAAACCAGTGCTGATGCATAACACTTTATGAACAATATTTAGCGGAAAATTTCAAAACATGGTTTCGGGGTGAAATTGGTCGATCTATTTTTATATGATTTTCTAGTGTAATATGCACAAAAATGTATAGATATTCATTCTTTTTTCACCAAAGTCGAGAGACCATTCGAGTTTTCTTTTTTTGGAATTTGATGGTTCTAACTTGTTTCAATAGTAATTACTGCTGTTTAACAACTATTTCAACCCGTAAAGTATCGGCTGAGTGTGACTTGCTATGTGGACCCTCCAAAAAAAATATTTATCATTTAACATATGAAGTTGAAAATATGTTTCATTACCGTGCTTAAAAAAGGAAATGAAAATGTTTTTCAGAAAAATAATATTTTTTTCCCCATTTTATAAGCGATTCGTTTAAAACTTTTGATGAAAATGAACTTCAGATGATTATTGAACATATCATGAAAAACGTTTTAAACTTGATTACATAAACCCTCCAAAAATTTATGTTTGTTTTAAGTTTGACCAATTTCACCCAAGTGATCTATTTGCCCCCGGATGACGGAACGTCTAAGAATGTTTGCTTGATTGATTTAATTCACCCAATAAAATGCTTCAAAAAATATTATGTTTTTTCGATTTATTTGCCTTATGAGCCTTGTTTTCACTTCTGAACTTTGGTCAGCCTGGATGGCAGAAATTAAACGGAAGGCATTTCGAATTTAATTTCGAACTTCAAAAAAGAAAATAACTTTATTTTTCAAACAAAAAAATCAATCAATTGAAAGAACGCGAACGCGTATTTGATTGTAAAACCCTTTTCATGGAAATTTTTAGGTTTTAAAATCCGATCGAATAAAAAATGCTCGAACGGATTTAATTTTTGCATTCTCTAATCTGATCGAGTCAAATACAATCGAGTTGAAGCAACTCTTCCATGCAATTCTACATTGAGCTTTGTGCCGCATTTCTGTGAAGCGAAAATGGTAATGAATTTTTGTGTGGAATGGGCGAGCTTTCAGAATAAAAATTATAAATGAAAATTTAACTATCAGTATCAAATAAATTTCTTGTTCAGAAATTTGTCCGAATATGCCCATATAGTATTTTTTTATGTAAGGAACTCTAGTAGATCTTAATTCGCGTTAGGGTCACTAATTTGTGCTTTAAAATTTTTCAAAAATGCTCTCTCCTTTGCCTTCTGGGCATAGAATTGCGCGATTATAATTTTTGCCACGTCTCTCGACGACAAATTAGGCCCCGTTTAGAAAAAGGTACCACTTTTGAATGAATTTCACGATTAGTTGCCTTTGCTTTTAATGACCTGTTCGAGTTCTCTGTCGATGGTTAGACGTTTTCCAAATTGTTTCGGGACATTGGAAACTTGGATTCTATGCACTTTTAACGAAATAATGTGAAATTCAAAAAAATCACTCATAAATAAAGCACCCTTCATAGTTAGTCCAGATTTTTTCGTGCTCAAACTTTACAATTTAATTCGGCGATTTGTTTAGAAGCGATACCATTTGGATGTTATATACGAACCATTCTCAGTCCAGCCGAGATAGAGTAAAGTAAACTCATGTAATAGCAGCCTCAACTTCGCCCTAGGTTTCGAGTGGTGCTTCGCAGTTTCCAGCGAAATGGAACCAAATTTCATGAACTTCACCATTGTTGATTTCTCGGCTGACGAAGCACGGAACAAAACCGTTGTCACAGCTTACACAGCTGGAGGAGAATCTTCCAGTCAACAGACCGAGAATGCAGATGAGAATTACGGTACGCCTGGATGCACTGATGAGACTGTTTTGCGGACTCACTACCATCGTGTTGTTGGGAAATCAGCTTACCTGGAAATAAGCTGCTGAGCTGTTTGCCGTTCAGACGCTTCGATTCCGGAAAGTCCACTCGATGGCTGGAACTTGTCATGCTGGAAGAGAACATGTAACCATGGATGTGGAATCAACTAACAGAGTGAAATGAAACTTGCGAAATTGATTCCCGCGAACGCAAGATGCCGTGAGTTTTATGAATTTTGTTTGCTAAACTGTTTTTCTTCTTCTTTCAACTGCTTTCGGTGGAAGAAGTTCTCAAACAAGGTAGAAGTCTAAGTGGAAAGGTGAATAATAGACATTTGAAGTTTTTCACTCGCAATCTTCCGCTGATCCGGGCATCAAGTTACGTAGAGATGTTTATTTTTATAATACCATCCGCGGTGTTGTGTTATCTTTTCTCAAGTTTCTGTTATCATGCTAACTTTGCGATAGCGCCAGTGTTTGACTTGATAGGAATTTACAATCGAAACTTACAGCAGCTGTAAAAGTTCGCGGCTGGGATCTCAACCAATGGACCATAAATTCATTAAATTAGAATCAGTACGAATTTGCCGCTACCATTTCCCATTACTGGGAAACCTCTCGGGCAGATGCGCTGCTATAGTAATCATCATTCTCAGATTCAGGACACATCCGTCTCCTCCCCAGTGAGCGGGGCTACCTCATCCGATATCCGAAAGTTTCTGATGCAGGAAATTTGATATTTACTGGAGCTGCGGTCTTCCTTATTTTTCAGAATCCTCGGTGGACTGTGATTGAAACGGATCAGTTCACAGGGAAAAATGGGAAAAACGAAAGTTTCAGGCTGCTCGTTAGCTTTAAAGCTGTGATTTCGAGCTGCCATCAGTAGAGTCTGACCCTATCAGAACCTGATTCGGGACGGCCGCTGGAGAGCGTGAAGTCATGGTTCTGTGGAAAGATTGGATGGTGTACCAAAATAATTGGGTAACCATTAAAATAATGATAGCGCTGTATGATATGAACACATCTTCGTCTGTTTTCGTTGGGAAGAAATCCGTTATGATGCAACCTTCCAATCATCCCAGGGATGCTGCAATCATCAAATATTCATCCATTCTGCTTGGTGTCAGCTTTGTCATGCTGGGCCGAGGTGGATTCTTTCGTTCTAGTCATGACAAATATTTTTGTGCATTCGTTGCAGCAGCTGGCCAATGAAAGTGACGCCCTTCTTCTTCACGTGGTATGAAAGTGGTATCCAATAAAGGTTCTGTAAGCCTAGGGCACACCACAATCTTCCATTTCCTCACCGAGGCAATGAAACACGACAAACGGGTGCGATTTCGGATTGTTGTTTGCTTTGGTTGTCGGTGTCATAAAACGGTCCCATTCCGGTTGACAATTTTATCTGTGTTTCCTCGAAGGTTTATGTTTGATACACGTGTGACATTCACTTCAAAGATGTGGGGTTGACTGCGGATAAACGAAAATTGAAAAATATGGTAAGTTGCCATAAACCGGACAAACCCCTGTCAGGAGCAATTTTTACGTATGATTGTGGCTATCATTCCTTGTCTTTTATTAGAAAGTGTTCTTGCACGAACAAAGTCGTCATAAAGCAAAAGTTTACAAACGTGGTTCTGAACATCGACAGAAATAAAATTGAAACCGATAGAACGATCCAGTAAAACCTTTAAATACCTTTGAATAAAAAAATCCTTTTGGTATTTGGTTATCAATATTTCAATAAATAATGATTACTCAAAAAGTCGTTGGCAGTTTTGGAAAAATTAATAAATTCTGCACAAAATAGAATTATGGCATTGATTATTTTCATTTTGTGATCGGTCAAAGCTTTGAGCAAACTAGAGAGGCGATTCATTGCAAATTGTGCTGTGATATCACAGTACACGTTTTTGAGGAACTTACGATTGGCAGCAACTGAGATGTGACTACAGAGTGCGTTCTTTTTAAAAGGACTTTAACCCACAAATTACCTCCAATCTGAATATATCAAGATAAATGTTGAGAAGAAGTAAAAAAAAGGGGCAAGATGAATGCTGCAGAATTGAGATAGTAAAATTAAATGACCACTCAGAATGACTAACAGTTTGTTTAATGACTAATGTAACTCAATGCATTTCAAGAAAAGCTCTTATGTTTTCAGCAATATATTCTTGGAATTGCTATTAAAAACTGTGTTTTGATGCCACAATGATGTTATGCATATGACTCTATGCCATCTTGCTACGTGAACTAAGGCCGAGAGTGTTTTCGAAATGCGATATTGCATATCTGAATAATGCTTAATCACCATAAATAAGCGTTCTCTGTATTGAGATGTTTTAAAAAATTATGAGAAAAAAAACAAAGCAAAGCTGAATCCCTATGAAATCAATGTGATGATCTGTATTTGATGGAATCAGATCAGTGTCATCCATAATGAATAGCTGCAACCGGATCAGATGACCATGAAAGAATTTCATAGATATTATAATATTAATTAATGTTAGAAACGAACATTGATCGAAAACGACTCAACATGACAACGATCGAAATCTTGTCGTTATACCGATGAGGAGTTATTTTGAAAATCGTGGGTAAGAAGTATTCCTTTGTCACATCTCTCTATCACTTGCTCAGAAGCACTTTCATTGAGATATGCTTAATTTTAGAATGATGATACACTTTCTAGAGAAGTCAACCGGGAGAGATTCTCTACAAGAAAAAGGACCGAAGATGTATTTCGTGGCAAATTGCTTCGTGAGATCTCAAATGTTTCAAATATTTTTGCAGTTGGCGTTAAGCGCATTTGCATCACCTATAAAATATAAAAGGCCCGACGATATATTTCGAAATTCATTGGGCAATTAACTCTTAAATATTTTAAAAAGATATTTATGATTTGTAACAATTGACGATTCATGATTAATGTTTATGCGATTTTTCTGTTTTTGATTTACGATTAATGATTCATACTACCTACGATTTGCGAAAAACGATAAACGTTTTACGATGTATGCATTGAATTTGATTTATATATATTATAAATATTATAAATATTATATTATATTATATTATAATTATTATAAATATAACTATATAAATCCAAAATCCAAAAATCTAAAAACAAAAAACAAAAAAATTTAAAAATCCAAAAATCTAATTTTAAAGACGAATTTCATGTCAACTCGATTGATCATTGACAGCACCATCTCAGATTGCTGTGAACGTTGTGGGTGTAAAAACATTCATCATTTAAGCAACTTTTCATACTAAAAATCTCCAAGAAAATTAGTTTGCGTTTAAGGGTCAAAGTATTTTTTCTCAATTTTTACAAACATTTCTAACTGGAAAACTTTGAAACCTAAAAAAATTTGGTCAGAGAAAGAAATGCAGGAAATTGCTCAAGTTTTCATTTAACAAATATAAAACATAAATAAAATATAGTACAAAAATCAGGGTAGACATGAAAAAGTTGTTGATATAAAAACTTTTTCTCTGTAAATGTATCCATCTTCCGGTGTATAGATGATTTTTTGATTATTGTATTCATATTTTTTTGGAATTTGAAAAAAAGAGAGTGTTTGAGAAAAATGAATTTTTATTTTAAAGATATTTTTTTCCAGTGTAAATAAAAAAAAATTCAAACAATATTCCACATTTCCTTCTTCGGCCATTTTTTTGTAGGTCCCATGTGTTAGAAAATTTCGTAGAAACAAGCGCAAAAAATTAGAAAAAAAAATAAAAAAAGCAGTCTCATTTTCTTGAAGATTTCAATTTGCTCAAACGACCAATGACCAACAGCGTTCACTGCAAATTAAAAATGGTGTTGCCTACTCCTAAGATGAGTTCGTTAAAAACAAAACAAAAAAACTCAAATTACTAAACATGTAACCAAATTTAATGCTTTCATCTGAGATCCAAAAATCTGGAGATTTAAAATACAAAAACATAAAAAATTCTAAAATCCAAATACACTTGGATTGGATTGGGAATCTGTAGAAGTGTAGATTTGATTTGTAGATTTTTAGATTTGTAGATTTGTAGATTTGTAGATTTGTAGATTTGTAGATCTGAAGATTTGTAGATTTGTAGATTTGTAGATTTGTAGATTTGTAGATTTGTAGATTTGTAGATTTGTAGATTTGTAGATTTGTAGATTTGTAGATTTGTAGATTTGTAGAATTGTAGATTTGTAGATTTGTAGATTTGTAGATTTGTAGATTTGTAGATTTGTAGATTTGTAGATTTGTAGATTTGTAGATTTGTAGATTTGTAGATTTGTAGATTTGTAGATTTGTAGATTTGTAGATTTGTAGATTTGTAGATTTGTAGATTTGTAGATTTGTAGATTTGTAGATTTGTAGATTTGTTGATTTGTAGATTTGTAGATTTGTAGATTTGTAGATTTGTAGATTTGTAGATTTGTAGATTTGTAGATTTGTAGATTTGTAGATTTGTAGATTTGTAGATTTGTAGATTTGTAGATTTGTAGATTTGTAGATTTGTAGATTTGTAGATTTGTAGATTTGTAGATTTGTAGATTTGTAGATTTGTAGATTTGTAGATTTGTAGATTTGTAGATTTGTAGATTTGTAGATTTGTAGATTTGTAGATTTGTAGATTTGTAGATTTGTAGATTTGTAGATTTGTAGATTTGTAGATTTGTAGATTTGTAGATTTGTAGATTTGTAGATTTGTAGATTTGTAGATTTGTAGATTTGTAGATTTGTAGATTTGTAGATTTGTAGATTTGTAGATTTGTAGATTTGTAGATTTGTAGATTTGTAGATTTGTAGATTTGTAGATTTGTAGATTTGTAGATTTGATTTGGGATTATTGAAATTAACACTGACACTCAACTCTTCAAAAAATTCAAATAATAAATAATTATTCCCATAACATCATAACTTTGATTTGTAAATTTCAGATTTTCAAAATATAAAATTGGCAGATTTTTGGATTTTGAGTTTTAGAATTTTTGTTTTAAATTTTAATTTTTTTACTAATTAATTATTTTTTATTTTTTTTTACGTGAACGTATCAATCGCGTAAAATTTTGGCTTTCTAGATTTAAAGATTTGGGAATTGTAGATTTTTTTATCCCATTTGTTTATTTGACTTGACTTTAGATTTGTATTTGTGTTTTAGATTTGTGGATATCAGATTTTTTTTTTCATGTTTCATCATTATCAGAGTTTCCGTTTTTAGATTTAAATTTTGGATAATAGATTTTTGGTTTTTGTTGATTCATTGGAGATTGTAGATTCAGATCTTAAGTTCTCATCACTGATTCCAAATCAAAAAACTTATAAATAAAAATGTTTACGGAACGATTTCCGGATTGAGATTTGAGACCCAGATTTTACATTCTGATTCCAGATTCAAATATATTTTTTAGATTCAGATTCAACGAATCGGATTGTAGAGTTCAGACTAAGAATCCAGACTCAAGTTCTAGTTATTTATTATATTTTAGATTCTGGTCCTGATTCTGATGCAGATTAAAAGATGTAGAGATTGGGAAATTTCAACATTCAGGGATTTAGAAATTTAGAGATGTGTGGCTCTCATGGCCATGTGGTTAACGTCACACATGTCATGCCGTGCGGCTTGGGCTCAATTCCCAGTTTGGCTGGAGAATTCTTCGTTAAAGAAAATTCTTTCCAATTTGAACCATGGTCACACATAATCTAGGGCATGCCACTCAGAATACATTCGTGGCGCGTTGTTTGGTATAGAAATCTCAACTAAATACATATAAAACAAATCGTTGAGACAACGAACGATTTCTATGAGCGTTGATGACGTCTAAAAAGTAGAAGTAGATTTAGAAATGTGTATAATAGTGGAATGTTTAGAGGTTAGGATTCAAAGATCGTAGATTCTTGTATTTAATATTTTAGATTTTTGAATTCAATTTTCGGATTCTTGATTTCAGCATTTCTGCTATACGGATTTAATATTTGTAGATTTTCGGATACAAGTTTTAGAGATTTTTTAAAGTTTTATGTAGTAAAATTTTAGTTTCTCGGTTTTTTGATAGATTTTCGATTTATGTGTGGTCTTGAGATGTGTGGATTTCAGATTATAGGATTCTAGATTCTGAAATGTAAGTTTTTGAAATTTGTAATTTTTTTTAGGTTTTAGAATGTTAGTGTTAGGTTTTTTTTTGTTTTAGATTATTGATTTTTAGAATCCCAGATTTTTGAGTTTGATACTTTGAATTTTTGAATTTTAGATTTGTTTCATCAATGGATTTTTGAATTTCGGAATTTATACTGGTTTATTTTTAAATTTATATATTTGTCCGTAGATTTTTTTAATTCTTGGATTAAACTTTTCGAGATTTGCGGGTCTAAATTTTGGATTTTATTTTGAAGGATTTCAGGTTTTGAAATTTTCGATTCTCAAAATTTTTGTTCTTAGATTTTTAGATGTGAGATTTTCAGAATTTAGATTCGTTTACTTAAGACTTATATCAAATTCATTTTTTTTCTTTTTGAATTCTTTGCATGAGTAATAATATTAATATAACAATTCGCACTTCGCTTGCATTCTGTCTGTTGTTCTATTTTTTGAATGAAGAAAAAACAACATAACGTCAATGCTGTTGACTGTGGCTATTAGTGGGTATTCTTGGCGCATTTCGCAATAAATGTGCAAAATAATCAATCGATCGATCTGACTGAACTGTGAAATCGCATTGAAATTTGATAATTTTCAGAGACTTTCATGAGTATAATAATAGTATGGTATATGAATTCGAGCTTGAATTCAGCAAAACATTGAATCTGAATCAGTTGTCTCCCTCATTGCACCAGGAGTCCCGCTAGCGCGAATTTAATCGCACTTTACGTCGCTTTAAAAACCCGTCCATTTCTTATCGTCACTCTGCAGCGTTATTTACCCCGCCATCAAAGAACTTTTCTCATTTAATAAGCTCCCACAGAGACGGTGGCTGGCGAACAATCTCTCGGCAGCCAGCAGCGTGGTCACCGTGTTTGGCACTGGCCTTGCGCAACATGATACTAATGAAGTTTTCTAATTTTCTCACAGTTGTTGTCTTTAAATGAGACATTGCTTGCTCCCACCGGCTTATCAGGCGGCGGGCGCTTTTTGATTTAATTTGATTCCCGACTCCTTCCCATCCACCTCCCACAGACTGGGTTGGTGGTACTTGACGCCTTCTCGCTCTCGGAAGTGCGGACGTTTTCGCGGGTCACGGTGCGCGCCAATTGCATTGCCGTAATTACGTTCGGTGACCTTTCTTCTCGTTCTCAAGAATACCCCCCGGAAGCACTCTCTGCTAGCAGAAGGAACATATTTGGGATGGTATCATGCTGGCTCGATAAAGCTATTTAGGGGGAGGTTTATTTTCTTTTATGTGGGTATTCATTGACTGTTGAAAGGGCATCGGGCTGCGTGTGTGTGGGGTAGGTTTATTCGAATAAACATGAAAAACATTCGATCTGGAACTATTTCTTTTCCCTCCATGAATGTCAGTCGATAAAACTGCTTGGCGGGGAAGGGGTGTTTAAACATCAACAAGAAATCGTTTGTGGGAACGGAGTTTGTATTTACCCGAATGATGAAGAAAAACACTCTGCACGGATATATTTTTATCCAAACTCGACCCTGTATCGAGACAGCAACCACAAGGATCACAGTCAACGGGGGGCAAAGTGTAGGGCAGACTCTCCAAGTTATAATTGATTTCGGCTTAATGGCCCCCCACACATGGCTGTTGATGCCGTCCAAAACTATGGCGAAATATAATGGATTATGTGCCAGATCATTGAGCCGATTATTGACCGAAGGAAGATGAACTTATGGGGGATTGTAGGATTTTTCCTTCCATTCATGGGTATATTTCAGGCCACAGAATAAACGATAATAGCTTTCATTAATAGGATGTGTTCAATATATAAACCCAAGGCCATGGGTGATTGAATGCGAAATTATAAGGTGTCGCTAATAACTGTCACGTTAATAAATTCAGCTCAGTGAAAATCAAACGTATAGTTCTGTCTATGAAGCAGAAGGTTTTCAAAGTTTGTTCCTTTTAGAATTTTGCCGCACAAAATTCCCAATTTCTCCACGAGGAAATAAAGTACGAATTTTCTTTAACGAACTTCAAGCAATACAATCTATCGTTGTGATCGGAATTCTCGCACCAGCTCATTTCAACGCGGCGGCGGCGTTTTGATTGCTGTCAATCCCAGACTTAATTGCAAATCTGTGCATCTGTTAGACAGTGAGAACCTTGAACAAATTGCCGTACAAATTGTTCTTCTACATCGATCGCTCTTCCTATGCTGCATCTTTATTCGTCCCAACAGCCATCTGGATATTTATACCAAACACGCCGAGTCTGTGCAACAACTTATAGATATGGCAAAGCCTCATGATTCAACTATCGTCGTGGGTGATTATAACCTACCAAATTTAGTGTGGAATTTCGAAGAAGACATCAACGGCCTGTTGCCACTCAATGCATCGTCTGAACAAGAACTTGCTCTTGTCGAGTCCATTTTGTCCGTTGGACTCAAGCAAATCAACGATCTAGTCAATGTGAATGGCAAGTTACTTGACCTGGTATTCGTTAGCGATTCAGACGGTATTGAGCTGTTTGATCCACTATCTGCTATTTTAAAAATCGACGATCATCATAAGCCGTTACTTTTAAAACATGACGTCCATTCGCCTGGCCAGATCCGCCCGCCCGGTGTTCCAGCAGCTCGCAGTAAGTATGACTTTGCACGGTGTGATTTTAACGCTATCAACGAGCGAATCGGCTCGTTGAATTGGACAGAGCTTCTTGACCTCTCTGACATTGATGCAGCCGTCTCTGCCTTCTACGACAACATATATCAAATAATTCAAGACACCATTCCTGTTAAAAGATGTAAGCCCTCCCTAAATTTCACACAACCATGGTGGAATTCCGAACTCCGTAATCTGCGTAACCGTCTGCGAAAAGCTCGGAAACGTTATTTCCGCTCCAAAACAGCTGCAAATAAAACTGCTGTACAGTTGGCTGAAGCCGAGTATAGTGGTTTACATGAACTTAGCTTTCGGCAGTACATTGACAATTTGCAGAGTAGTTTCAAGATAAATCCATCATCTTTCTGGAATTTCGTAAATTCCCGAAAAGGCTCTGCACGTATTCCAGTGGACGTTACATACTGTAGTCAAAGCTCCTCTGACGCTGCTAGTTCTGCTAATCTCTTTGCGGAATTCTTCCGAACCGTTTACGAAGTCGATCAGGCTCCGACTCCGCAGGATTACATCGATAACTTGCCGAGTTTTGATATTCGTCTACAGCAAATCACCTTCAGCCACGACGATATTTTCAAAGCCCTCTCTTCTGTTGACGCCTCGAAAGGTCCTGGTCCGGATCGAATTGCACCTTCCTTCATTAGGAATTGTGCTGCATCATTGACCATCCCTGTGAAGTTTATTTTCAATCGATCACTTCTTGACGGCGTCTTTCCTGAGTCATGGAAGCTAGCATCCATAACCCCGATCTTCAAATCTGGAAACATTCACAGCGTGGAAAACTATCGTCCAATCTCGATATTGGACTGTTTGGCGAAGGTCCTGAAAAGACTGCTACACGATAAGCTGTACACGGCAGTCCGATCGTTAATCTCGGAATTTCAGCACGGGTTTATGAAGAAACGCTCCACCATTACCAATCTGATGACCTTCACTGACACTCTGGTTGGTGCCATCGAGAAGCGTCGTCAAGTTGATGCCGTGTATATCGATTTCTCCAAGGCGTTCGACAAAGCTCCGCATGGTCTCGCTATCACAAAACTGAGCCGCCTCGGTCTTCCTTCGTGGATTGTTCGCTGGATAGAATTGTACCTTTCGTCCAGGAAAGCTTTCGTGAAGGTTCACGATGCCACATCGAATGCGTTTCAACTACCGTCCGGGGTTCCTCAGGGTAGTCACCTTGGTCCTCTCATCTTTATACTTTTTTTAAACGATGTATGCGACCACCTAAGCTGCTGCAAGCTCTTGTATGCAGATGACCTAAAACTCTACCGCATTATCAGGACGACGGTTGATTGCCTGGCTCTGCAAGCTGATATTGAACGCTTGTCATCGTGGTGTAAGATGAACGGAATGTTGGCAAACCCAGCCAAATGCAAAATCATCACCTTCAGCCGAAGTCGAACACCGGTCACGTTCGAATATTCGATGAATGAGTCACCGCTTGTGAGAGTATGCTCTATCAAGGACCTTGGGCTACTTTTAGACAGGAAATTGGGATTCAACGAGCACATATCGATGACAGTCACTAAAACAAACTCCATGCTTTGCTTCCTGAGAAGAAATACAGCGCAATTTGACGACGTACATGCCATGAAGTCACTGTACTGTTCTCTGGTTCGCAGCGTATTAGAGTATGGAGTGCAGATCTGGGCTCCGTATCACAGTGTGCACGTAACACGTATCGAAAAAATCCAGAAACGTTTTATAAGAAGTGCATTACGGCGGCTCCCATGGACAAATCCCGACAATCTACCGCCTTGCGAACATCGATGCGCGCTCATCGGACTCCAAACTCTGTCGAGCCGGCGTAGTTTTCTGCAAAGGCTGTTCATCTACGACGTACTAATCAACAACATCGACTGCGGCAGCATACTGCAAAATATTAATATTCACGTTCCGAACCGCCAACTCCGGAGCACTTCCTTTCTCAGAGTTCAAGGACACCGTACTACATACGGATATAACAATCCGCTAGATAGATGCTGTAGGCTTTTTAACGATGTGCACGATATTTTTGATTTCAACATAAGTAGATTAGTTTTTAAAGATAGAATTAAGAATGTCTAAATAGTCTGTGTGGTCTGTGATCAAAGATGGTAAATAAAACCACAAAAAATACAAGAAAAATTATCCTCCTGCTTTTCTTGTGAACTTTAGAACTTTTCGGTGAATACTTTCCATAATTATTTGCAGAGTGACTTTGTCAAACGTATCTGCCACCTTTTTCCACTTTTTGGAAAATAAAACTACAAAATATTCAAACAATTTGTTTAAAAACGTGTTTATTTTTATTACCAACATTATTAACAAACTGTGTGTGATGACAGGTTTTATCACAAGCATTTTCCCGAAACCTATCGATCAAAAAAATTGCCTATAGAGTGTGGAATAATACAATGATATCCGTCATTCACCAAGATTCTCTTCCTCGAAAACCTCGGGCGATGAACCTCTTGAAATGGCCTCGAAAACTCATTTCCATCCAGTGTTGCGTAGCAACTGCGGAGAGCAGCTCATCCAGATGCCATATATCGCCGGAAACATCACCTAATCAGTGCTGTTACCCAAAATGCCTATTTGCGTTGTTATGCCGTGTGACTATGCGTTAACACGTATGGAAGCCCTCTGTTAGCGCCATGTAATTTGAGATTCCGAGAAGTGGGCGGATTTCCATTTCCATTTCTCACAAGAACGTTTCTTCCCCGTCAGCTTCGGTGCAGCAGTGTGCGCGACAAAAGAGAAGCGATTCGTCTGAACCAAATCAGCCCGGATAAAGCTGATGTATAAGGTGTCCATCCATCTGCGAGCTACACACCCACATGAGTGAGCGAGGCCCAGAAAGCTTTCGACAAACGGAAATTCCAGCAGTGCCGTTCCGACCGGAGGAAGTAATTTCCATATTTTTCCAGTTGCTGTTTTCAACTAGAACAATTAAGCCTGGAACGAATTACTACTAGTAGGTTATAACAACCTCCGACGAAAACCATCAAAATATGTAGATTGGTTTCCCTGGGCCTAATTTGCCCCCTCCCACAATTCCTACTGAGGAGGCACGACCTGTGTTCGGAGAAAACCGTCTCGTGAACGAGATACGCATTACCGGGAAGATTAAAAAGGTATTTTTGTTGACTCATTCCAACATTGCTGTTTGCTAAGTGAACCTAGGGGAGTGAGAGCATGTTTAGGGAAGGGAATGTACGACAAGATTATAATATTGTTTTTTTTTTAAATTCATTAGATTGTGCTAAGCGGGAATTCTTTTGTGCCTTTTCTCATAATTGAAGAAACAGATTCTGTTTACACGTTTTAGTACCCTAACTTATTTTCAGGTTGAAAAAGGCCGGGTACGCGATCCATCTTTCTGGAAACTGGCCGACACCATCTCGATAAAATGATGCCGCATTCAAAGCAATTCATTCGCCCACCCGTTCTCGCACTTCTTCAGCAATACGGACGCGTGTTCCACCCAAGCAGTGCTGCAACGATCTGAATAATTGATCTTTATGATCGAGCCCTCATGTCTGATGGGTGCTCGATGCTTCTTCCATTGTATGACCGAGGGTTGCTGCGGAAGAGAAAAAATTTGGGTAACATCTCTTCCTTTAATTCGTTCAATCTACGTTTCTACGTGTGTAGATATTGGCAGTAAAAGTTCCGTTCAGTTTCAGGTTTGTAATGAATCTCTCTACCTGATCCCACCAGATCGGAAGTATTTATTTATGACAGTGGATGTTCCACTGTATGTTTGGCTACGACATTGGTAATTGTACCAATCCGCAGTTGCGAATTGATAAGCGAAATTTTTGTTACTTCTTGATAGTAACAGCTTACGGAAGAGCCTACTGCCTTTTCCTGAGCAAAATATGTTGGATTGCCTATTCTAATCGAACTTCCTGCCACTACTGCCACTACTAGGGGAAAGTCGGGAAAGACGGACAGGGTGGGAAAGATGGACACCTATGTATGATTGATAAATTACATTTTTATTTTAAATTTTAATGATGTACTAACTTGCAATACAGTGTATCAATACCTTTGACACTTACTATGTACACCAAGCTGGCCTTCTGTAAAAATTGTAAATAAAAACAAAAAAGTAATTTACAAATCTACAATCAACAGCTCGATGTAAATTTTCGTCTTCAGAAAACAACGAAACAGTAAACGTACTGGTTCAGTAACTCCTGGTTCAGTTCGAAATTCTTCTAACGTAGAGAGTAGTTTCGATGCCATAACGCCAACAATTCGTCGTCTTGGAATTTGTCAGGATTGCGGATGTTAGGAAGGGAAGAAGCAGGAAACATAAAAAGATTAGAATAATTGTCAGTTTCTCTGATGATAACTAAGCTTGAATAGATGCTTCAATACAACATAAAAGTAAAGTTATTTGTCGCTTTTGTTGTTGTTTTGATAGACTTTTCAGAATAAATATTCTACTGCACCCTAGAAGACCTCAACCCCAAAACTAAAATGACTCCAACTTTTTATACTTTTATCGGAATGTTTAGACTTTTTGGAAATGGAATATCAACTTACTGCTTCATGGACACTTATTGCTTCATTTATGAGATACAGATTTTCTAAACGTGAACTTTCATTTAAAAAATCATGCGTCTCCATAATGACACTTCCGATATATTGAATCGATGGAGACCCATGTTTTTTTTTAAATTAGACATTTCACATTTGCAAAATATATGACGAATTTAATGCCAACTCGTTTTAGGAGTTGGCAGCACCATCTCAGATAGCATTGAAACGTTGTGGGTGTAAAGATATGGGTCATTTAAGCAACTTTGCGACCTTGAAATCTTCAAAAAAAAGTAGACTACTTATTAAAAACGACCAAAAAAACTGTTTAATTTTTAAATTTTTACAAAAAGTTATAACTCGAAAACCATAATACCTACAAAATTCTGATGAAATAATATAATATTTTCATAAAAAATACCAACAAAAACTTTTAAAAAATTGACCGAAAAAAAAATTATAGGAGGTTGTGTTCAAGACACGACCGCATTGTTGACGTATAACTATGCTGTGGTTTAATTCAAATCGCTTGTTTATAACTGCAGATATTATTTAATAATTCTAAGAAAGTTTTGAAATAACCATTCTAACGGTTTAGCCGCCCTGAAAAGTTTTTTTTATTATAGAATCATTTGACGATAATTGTTTGATGATTCAATATTGTGCTCGCAGCACAATGCATGCTCGAGATAAGTGCAGCTGTCATCCTTAGTGGAGAAAGTTTTGCTACTGGCAAGCGAAACCAAATCCCGAACGGCATTTACTTTCTTGGTGACTAAATAAACAAAGTAAACTCTATTTGCTAATCTCAACAACCTCGAGAAAAGTAGCACTCAATGTTGGTGATTGACGAGAGAATCGACGAAAGCATCCAACTTTTTTCAGCATGTGAAAACAACTTCTTCAATCAATGTGTTCGTCTCGCATCATACGATACCACTCAGTGAGTGAGCGAATCCAAACATGTGGTAGACAAGTTCATTCTGTCTCGTAAGTAGAAAGAACAGCAGCTCTGTCGACCAATGATTCACTCTCCGTTGATCGGATTTGTGTGCGGATGAGACAGAGAAGGATCGCCAAGCGATAATTTTCCCGTGAGTGTACTCATTTGAACAATTATCATACCGACAGCAAGAGTTTTAAGGGCCAATGCAGCAAATGTCTGTATATTGTGATGCATACCGTACAAATATTTATAAGCAGGGCGGCGATTTTTATTCGATCAGTTGTTTTTGAATGTCCCCTACTTATTCTTTAATTTTTTTGATTTTTGTGGGTTAATTGTATATGCGATAAAAGATGTTATGATTTGTAAATGCTTGTGGTACAGTAGTTTGCTTCCGAAGAATAGCAGCATAAAGGACATTGGAAAACCGCCAGCAAGTAACTTTTAACGACCAAAATAAACAGGACCACCGGTAACGTAAAGAAGAAAACATCGAATAAAAAAGTCTGGTGCATGAGAATATACACACAGATATGATATGAAATTGATAGCAAGAATTTTTATGTTATCCGGATGGTCAATATTTACCAGTTTTCGCATGGAGTATAGCGTTTCACCAATCGATGGAAAATAAATACGATACAGTAATCTTCCGAATATACATATTTCAGTTTTTGCGGAATGTTTCTTCAGGAAAGAAATGAAGTTCTAATGTAAATCCGAAAGAACTTTTCACACCATCAAATAACGTTAAGTTCCAGATTGTATCCATTACTTCTCCCAACAAAACGTTTTTAACCTGTTTTTGACCCTAATATACTCGCGCTAATGGTCTCCCAGACCGACAATCAATAATTTTGTTTTAAAGAGGATGAATTAAATCACTTTAAAAACTGAGTTAAGGCGAAGAACACATATTAATAGATTATCACGTATGCTGCAAGAAATATTGAACAGCTTTTCTTCTGTTAAGAACTTAATAACAGAAAAGGTTACAATTATGATTTTTTGGGGTTATATTGAAATAATTTTAATATAAGTTAAGAAAGAGTAAGTACAGGTCGGACTCTATACAACTAGTTTCGATTATCTGCAGTAAATTTATATACGTTGGCAATTCCAAATTTAAATGAATACATCGATTTAATATTTAAACATATCTAATATGATAATTTGATGAAATATGGATGTAGTTAGGATGAGCAATGTCTGTTTAGTATGTTTTAATTCGGTTATCAACAGTACATAATATGATCTTTCGAATAATCATGGATGTAGTAAGGAAAAGGAAAAGTTGGGGTAGGAGTGTTGAGATTGTTGCAAAGAATACAAAATAAGTGATTAATCTTTGAATCCGCTTGGATAGTTCTTTGATTTATTGGATTCTCAAAAGATGTCTATTTCGCATCTTCATATGTTACGATATTATCGCAGAATAGATTTAATTTAATTTAATTCTTTTCTTGCAAATAATTATTTATTTTGGTTTAAAAATAAATTCATGAGTAACGATGTGCATTAGAGTGCCAATGAGAATGGTCATCTCAAATTTACGAATGGGACTTCCTGAAAAAAAAGATTGCCTCGAAAAAATACACTATACAATATTTTAGCTCGTTCAGACTTTACTTACTGTTGTCGTAAAGACGCCAAAGTTCGAGTCATCCGAAAACCACAGAATCAACGTTCATGCGTTCATGCGTTCTTTTACAGCCAACAACGGGATCAATGGAATCATTCGGTACCTCGTCCCAAGCCTCGGCCACCCAAAACATAGCATCCCTAATGTTGATTCGCTTAACCATCTTATCGAACTCTCCTTGGCTCCTGGATGCCAAGCTTTTGCTTGTATTTGGACTTGATCATTTGAATAATCTTTTGGTTCATGAGCTGTAACAAGGCAATGTTTTTTTTCGAATTTCAAAACATTATTCCTCCCCATGGGGCGCTAGTCAATTTGTGGCTAAGATACTGCATTGTACAAATAAGTCAATGCAAATCATAGTTATTTTACGTTTACCGAGAGATTTCCGTTTAATTTTCTTATGATTCGATTATCCGGAGTGAAAATAAAATCAACATTCCATTTCATCTCTAGTCGAGAGTGAGCAGTCTGAGAAACTGATCATCCATTGCAGACCATTGGACAAAACGATTTTTTCAAACATTTGGTGATTTTGCGAAAGCCATCAAAGTCCAGCGCGGATACAACCAGGTTACAAAACTAGAGGGACGAGATCTAGCTTCATGAGGATGCATCGTATGCCTTTTCGAAATTTACAACAAATCAGTCTAGCCAGCAAGTAATCAACTACCATCCCCTCTTGGAGGATGCCTACACACGCTATTAATGATTTTTTCACACGCTACCAATGATAAATCATTGATTTTTGATACAAGTTATCTCAAAAGCTTATTTCAATAAGTGCGATCTTTTGCCCCATAGGCTGCGAACTTGTGCCTCCACTATTGGACAAAAATCCGCTTTTGTCAATTTGTATTATAATAAATATTGGACAAGCAAAACTCGAAGCATTTATAGATTGCGTTTCGAAGGTTATATATAGTTACTATTTAGTAAACAAACTGAACCCTATTGGCTTTCCTTTTAAAAGTTATTAGACCACAACTGTTAGGTGCGCACCTGCGAGCATTAGCACATCGAAAAGTTATATTTTCATCGCATCGCATTTTTGCCTTGCGATTCAATTCTTTTCTAAGAGCGACACCACTCTATCACAAAGCGATTCGATCCAAAGCTCCGAGGCTAAGCACCCAATCGGATCAGGAAACGAAAGTAAAGCGACGGCAGAAACTAACGAACGAATCATAAAATGATACAAGCAAGCATCGATGAACACGCGCACAAATACCAAACGATGACTCTCACGCTGTGTTCATACAGTGTTTTCGTTGACGCGTCAGTTTTCTGTTTCATGAGTGATTTAAAACATATTATTGTGTGCATTGAATGAATCAAATAAGAGAATTGAACGAGCGCTCGTTGATACGATTGGAACCATCCTTGGTAGCACTGCTTCATTATGATCACGATTAGTGCAAATACAATCCTAGTTGAAAGCAGTTTTGCGACTGGCACGCGAGACCAAATAAATTAATAGTCTCATATAACTTATTGAATAACTAGGTATTCCCTAAATATTTTTTTGGTGCACAACCTTAACACCTGTTGGTTGGAAAACTTTACTTTATCCATCATATTACTCCTCCACCCCCATTGCCATGAGAAAGGCATTCGATCCCTCGCCGTCCAGCTCGCCCAGCAACGATGTTGTTCAGTCGATTTCCTCACGAAGAATGAAAGTTTGCCTCAGCGAGATCCACTGTTTATACTCTAGGCAAATATTCCCCTTCGTTCTTTTTCTTTTCCTTTGTTCACGGAGGCTTTACTCTTACGATTTCCTCTTCGTTGCTCGTCGATAAGTCGCTCGTTATTGACAGCTCTGTTCGGGAAAGCACATAAACGGACAGAACAAATGTATGAGAGGTGGGAATGCTTCCAATTTTCATCAATTTAAACCACATACAGACTATGGGATTGTAATGTATAGCATATCGAACAAATCTTAGGGAATTTCCGATTCGTTTGGTATGTAAATCGTGAAAATTCGTTCGCAGCAAAAATAGTTATTAACGTTAACTTTATTTCCTAAAAACGTGACCTGTTTTCTGATTTGGCATCTCTAATGAAAGACGTAGTTCTACGTCAAAAATATTTTAGAAATTTAAACTGATCAGTTTTAATGAACATTTTTCTCAAAAACATATTTTGACGTAGAACTACGTCTTTCGTTAAGGGTCCAAATTACTCACTCGCTGATGTCTCTGGAATTGCAAACATTGCATCAAACTGACGCCATTGCATTAATGTTTTGAGCTACACAATTGTGTGGGGAATCATCATGCTTGGCTATCGTCAGCTCACCAAGGATCTAAATGCTCTGGATTTTTTGTCAGTGATTTGGTTTCGCATGACGGTAGGAAAACTTTCTCCACAAAGGATGACAGCTAAGCTAATCTAGACTGGGAATATTAACAGAAAGGGCTTCTGTTGAGAAGAGCGCAAAACAGAGATTAGTGTGTGCAGAGTTGCAAAATCTCACACTCACTTTACTGACAGCGCAAGATATTGAGACAACATCAAAATCAACCACCAATGCCCCTGCAGTTCATGACAAATGAACCAAACTTAATTACATGCAACCGACACTCCGTCACGTGGAACATTTGGTTTTTGCATTATTCCCCACACTCATTCGTTACACTGTCTCACTGAGAATTTACGCCCGAAATTTTCATACGCATCTTCGATCAGCTGACAGTGGAAGGGAACAAAATTCCATACAAGGAAATATCATCTCACTGACACCGCGTCAGACGTTTAAACGTGTGTTCGTGTGTGTTTTCCTAGTATGTTTCTAGCCCCGGTCCCATTTTTGTGCCGCTTATTGCACACACATCGATGGGCAACGGCACATTTGAGTGCTGAGTTTATGGGTGTATGACCAACGAAAATTTCACCAGGACGCAATGAAAGGTGATATTTTCGGCTTGAGCATTCACTGACATCGAGAATGAACTGATATTTCTGTTGATGGAACGAAAACTATATCAAAACAAACGAGATGGTGAGCCAGCGGTCATAGGCACAGCGGCACCGCGATAGAAAGAAGTGAAGAATGTCGGTGGAGATATTTTGCACTGATAAAAATTGCTTTTCGATTTCAACATGTTCTTTCGAAATTTTGCATCCTTGAGTGTGTGTATATTTAGTTGCTTCAAGCCATCGATATATGGATATGTGTGTGCGTACGTGTGTGCTTCTTAACCGGTACGTAAAAAAAGTGCATCTTCGCTACGCTGAAACCCCATTTGTAGTGATAAATATATACAAGGAGGCGAGATAGCGGGAGGGAATTATTTACGCTAGGGTACAGGTCGGACTCGATTATATACAGACTCGATCATATGTGATTCGATTATATACAATTTTGGACTCGATTATATACAGTTTGGAAAATTATTTTTTTTTTATATTTCAAATATGACTTATTGCAAGAATAAATGTAACCTTTCAACGTTAATGTGAAATTTAAGTGGCTGTTACATGTACAGTGGGCTAAAAATCATGATTTTTGAAGATTTTGTTTGAATTTTCACCAGGAATTGTTCATACCGATATTGCAGTCAAATTAAGAAAGATAGAAGTTGGGTGTCAAAGTACAAGTTGTAGAGCGGTTAGAGAGCTTCAATTTAATTGATAGAAACAATTCAGTTTAATATATTTTTTTATTATTAAAAATTACATTTTACAATTACAATTACACATTAAAAATTATTAACTTTTTCCACTTCCAAAATGTTATTAAAATCCACTGATTTAGATATTCCACTACTACATATATCCTGTACTAAATTTTCTCATCTTTTGAATGAAAGCAACAGAATCATCTTCTGTAGGGTACTTTTTAATGTAGAGTCAGCAACAGAGTCCGAAAAGAAGTTTTATAACTCTGTAATTGTTGAATTCGACCATTTTTTTTTCATCAAATATGATCGTCTATCACCCCCTGAGAGAATCTGGATACATTTATTTTTTTCATGTGAGAAAGGTTTTTTATGACTTTAAGGGGATGAATCAAAAGTTAAATTCCTCTTTTATATTCAAAAAACGAAAAATAAATGCAAAAAAACGAATAAAAAATAATTGTTTTGACTCGATTATATACAGGATTCGATTATATACAGGGAAACGAAATCAAAAACTGTATATAATCGAGTCCGCCCTGTATAAGTAATGAATCTCTGCTGAGGCAAATATTCAGGCTTTTTCCAAGCTGTTAACATTTTGACGTAGGACTACGTCTTTCATTTCTATACCGGGGTGTAAAATCAAAGTTTCGAAAACGAAAGCGTTACGCCGGAGACCGAGATTTTGAGCGTTAATAGCTCCTAAACAACTGAACGAAATGGTATGATAAACACTTCATTCGAAAGATAAAATGTCTACGCGTTCTATACTTGTTACTTTTTGATCCAAAAACTTATTTCAATAGTCTTAAAATTGCTTTCAAAACAGGCTATTGAAATCACCAATCGGTATATAAGCGAGCGCCGCTCGGAAATCCACTCAGTTCTAATTAAACAGCGATTGGAGCATGTTGTCGCTGTTGTGGTGAAGCTCTTCGTTTATCATGAAAGCGCGGATGAACGGTGTCACCAAGAGCCTGTTTGTGCACCCTAGGCCAGAAGGGAATCCATCAGGAGGAGAGTGATGCCACAAACGGTTCCCCGGGAAGACATCGCTACATACACGTACACGCGCGGAATTCTTTCCGTTTGGATGCCATTCAGCATCGAGAAAGTTCCGGAAAGATCTAATCATTTCTGGAAAATAATCTGCCAGTTCCTCTGGGAATTTAAAAATACATTCATGTGAAAGAGTTTATTTTAATGTTTTTTAACCATATAACACAGCGATCAAATACATTTGATTTTGTAATTTTTCAACCAAGTGTAATTAGCAGGAAAGCTTCTGAAGATTATTCTTCCCCAACAGTAGGATATTTCCGTATCCAATATTGTATGCGTACGCAATCTATTATTGCTCAATCGCCGAAAGTTTCGAGCTCAGAGAGTTCATTCCCCTCTAGTTTGCCTTCCAAATTGCCATCGTAAACCACACCTTCTCTCGATTCAATCACACACAAAAAGCATACTTAAGCGATATTCTGGTGGTGAGACACATTCATTTTTCGTGAGGACATCGACAAGACAACATCGTTGCCTAACGTGCTGGAGGAGGTGGACGGCGAAGGATCGACACATACACGCGCAGAATTCTTTCCGTTTGGATGCCATTCAGCATCGAGAAAGTTCCGGAAAGATCTAATCATTGCTGGAAAATAATCTGCCAGTTCCTCTGGGAATTTAAAAATACATTCATGTGAAAGAGTTTATTTTAATGTTGTCTATTCATGTAACACTGTGACCAAATACATTTGGTTTTGTGATTTTTCAATCAATCGCAATTAACAGAATAGCTTCTGATGATTATTCTTCCCCATCAGTAGGATATTTCCGTATCCAATATTGTATGCGCCCGCAAACGATTATTGCTCAGTCGCCGAAAGTTCCGAGCTAGAGTGGGCTTCCAGTATCGAGGAAAATGTGGAAATATCTAATCGTTGCTGGAAAATAATCTGCCAGTTCCTCTTGGAATTGAAAATTACATTCAAGCGAAAGAGTTTATTTTAATGTTTTCTATCCATAAAATATCCATATAATACATTTGGGTTTGTGATTTGTCAATCAAGTACAGTTAGCAGGAAAGCTTCTGAAGATTATTCTTCAGAACAAGGTTTTTCGTATCCTATATTGGATGCATAAAACCTTGTGCCTCCAACGTAACGCTCTCGTTTTCGAAGTCTCCCAAATATTCATTTATTCATTCATTCAGAATGGATTTAGATTCAACTTCAAACAAATGATCTCTAAATCAACGATAGTCCTACGTCACCCTTGCGGTTATACCATAGATATAACCCACTTCCTGTTTTTTGTTTTCTGTCATCATAAAGGCTTCGTTGGTGCCTTTAACATTGCATCAATGCTTTGAACTGACGCTATGGTGAAGCAGGTGTTAAGGTTGTGTACCAAAATATATTTGGGGAATACCATGTTATTCAATAAGTTATAATAAGTCATTAATTTATTTGGGTTCGCGTGCAGATAGAGTTTATTTCGCTTATTTAGTCACCAAGAAAGTAAATGCCATTCTGGAATTTTGTATGTGATTTGGTTTCGCTTGCCAGTAGCAAAACTTTCTTCATTAAGGATGACAACTGCGTTTATCTCAAGCATGTATTGTTCTGCGAGCACAAGAATGAATCATCAAACAATTATCGTCAAATGATTCTACAATAAAAAAACATTTCAGGGCGACCAAACTATTCTACCATGCTATTTAAAAATTTTCGTAGTATTATACAATAATATCCGCAGTTATAAACAAGCGTTTTGAATTAAACTACATCGTAGTTCTACGTCAACAAAGCGGTTGTGTCTTGAACATAACCTCCTATATTTTTTTTTGTTTCAGATAATCAGAAGGACTGAAATCATGAATGTTAGGGCACTGTTTTCTTCCTCACGTCACACGTTTGTTATTTCGTTTAAATTTGAGTTTTTTTTTTATTATGATGAAAAAAATGACACATTTATCATCATATCACTTATTATTATCATCTATCATTGTTTCTGTAATTTTGAAGCTGAAACTTCGGAACACTTACTGTGTCAATGCGTTTGATTCACAGATTCACGAATTCTTGGAAAAGGTGCTCTTATGCCTACAGAGAAATGGTCTACTGAACTGAAAATGAACCATACAAAGGAAGTCATACCACAATAGATCAAACTATTGATCGCAGTGCTTCGAGGCCCCTACAGAAAAAGAAGGAAAAATGACACACTAATCCATACTTAATTTGACACAGCCAACTCAATCTATGCCGTTACATTACCATCCACTCTTGAAATCAACATTTATCAAATACTAGTAAGTGAAAACTCGTGTTCGAAACAAGTTCTTAAACTATTATGATGTAAACGTCAAGTACGATATTTTTAGTTTACACACTCCCACGTAGACCACAAATTTCGATCAATAGCCACCAAATCGCGTCATCCGCAACGTCATGTACTTGTTTCCTGAATTGAAGCTTCAAAGCATCCTCCATCCATCCGCACACACACACACTCACATACAGACACATCTAGCGGAAGTTCATCGCATGAGATCACATCAAAGCGAAACTAAACGAAATTGAATTTTGGTGGTCTCGTCTCGTGACACGTCGTGGGTTGAGCTATTTGGCTCAGGAGTAAACGATAAACAGCCACACGAAAACTGTTTCGTGCGGTTTTTTCCCTTCAAAGTTTTATTGCCAACGTACAACAATATTTCTCTTCCGGCAGAATTAAGCACCCCAAAATAATTGGAGATCATCGCAGTGCCCTATCTGTTTGGGTAAATAAATCCTTCTCGAAGGACCTCCTGGTTTATTTTCCTTGATTACGTGAATCTTTTTGGAAAGTTCGAGCGAGTCCGGCGAGGGTGGATACACGAGAGCTGGGGTGTTTTACATTAGAGCAGATAGCCGGCAGCGAAACACTTGTTGAAATATCCCATGTCATCTACGTCACGCTCCCTCTCGACGCGAACATGGACGGCGACCGGAAGGTCAAGGGACCGACGAGGAGCTATGGGGTTCGTTAATTTTCATTAAAGAGCTGGTATTTTTTTCTTTTTCCATTGGCTGCTATTATTGCCGAAGGTCAGGCCGAGCAGACCTCATCCCAAGAGAAATGAGATAATCATGGCAGGAATTAAATTCCATGCACGAGCGAACAGAACAAGCACAAGAGCCAAATCCTGAATTACGGCTAATCCTTCGAGTCATGTTTCGGAGCGGAACAACGACTCAAACATTTGCCTCAGTTGATGTATTGGCAGTGTTTGTATAGCAGAAAAGAGGATTTCTTTTCTCAACTTGGTGGCTTGTGAAAAGATAAACAATTGGAGTGTTATGGGGTTGTGCAGGGGACCTTTATTCTACTAATGATATTCCCTTTCATCCTACGTAAAGCATCATCATTACCGGGGAGCACAGATGATGGGGGTCAAAAAGGCTTCTAAATAACAAATCTCAGTATGAGTCGTATAAAAATAGGACCACTTTGAATCAATTCTTCTTGATCGGGAACATATCTTTTAGCTCTCATGTAGAAAGTTATTCATTCCTGGGAAACACAGCCAATTATAGGCCGTGAGAAGGTGTAATCATGGCTAATTTGGCTGTGGGAATTATATTATTTGTATTGCAATTAAAGCAAAGTGAAGTTCGTAAATCGAATTCCAGATTTGAACCCTACGACGAATACCCAAGCAACACTCAACTCGCGAAGCGAAACATTCAAATTTCCCAATACATACAAGCTGACACGTTCGAGGATATCTCCGCTCGAATCGAACCTCTCCGGTATCGGTCTCAAGTCGTCCTTCTGTTTCTGAGTGTCAGACGTGTTTCCTCTTGGTATGGGCACTTGGCGGTGGTGCAGTGGAACACGAAGCGGACACGAGGACGAGGGGCCAATGATGTCAACGACGCCGTTATCAACCAGTCGAGCAGCGCAGCGATGCGTATAATTGGAGATGATGACTATGACGAGAGCACATCAGCAGGAGCAGGAGCAGCCGAACAATACATCCATACATCCTTTATTCTCGCCACTCAAACCGGAACGGTTGTCTGATACGCGGTTGGCTTTCCCAAACGATGTGGCTCGAAATAATCGCACGAGAGTCACGCGTTCAAACAATCAATGTTTGTGGGTTTGTTTATTTTCCGTCAAGTCGGATTTTGTAGCATTAGAGCGAAAACATCGGAGCACGATCTATTTAAATTTGAGGCTATACTTGATGGTGACTCCAACAGACAGTTTCAATTTTTTTCCTTTAAACTCAACTGTTGGATGATTCGAAGGAGATGCAAAAGTCACTCTCTTGCCAAATTGTCTGTCAAGTCTCAGACAATAACTGAAAACGTTAAAACAGAAAAAAAATTTGTAAGGGATTGTATCTAGGACACGACCGCATATTTTCGACGTAGAACTACGCAATTATATTATGCAATCCACTTGGTTTACCACTTCGAATATTATTTTAGAATGCATCGAAATTTTTGTAATAGATTATGTTCTTTGTTGCAAATAAATTTGATGAACGTCTTTTTACGTTTGATATGACTACCAAAATCTGTGAACGGAAAAATTGTCAAACGATCATTGTATTTTACATTTCCCTCTGAAATTATTGCATATTTCATGTTCATGTAGTTCTCGAACCGCGAAAGTCCATTCACCTCTAGTATCTGAAATGACGATTCTCCCAGGCTTCTTAGTTCTAAAGTACCTTTTAGTTAAACATATTCCGATCTGCACAACGACAAACGAGTACAAAAGTACTCAACACCAAAAAAAAAACCCAGACTTGCATGTATTTGCAAGGCGGATTCCCCCAGGCACATCAATTTTGAAGTCCGTGTTAGGGAAACACAGCTCGGTGGGAACAAAAATACCTACTACTTGCATATATTCCACCGGATTTCCACAGGTAGGGATAGTGGGGGCATAGTGGTCACCCTAAGGAATATGCCCATTACCAGTGTCCACATACCGACTCAATTCCCGTTTCTCGAAGAATATTATAGTTAAACTCATTGTTCTTCAAGATAGCAAACGGCTTTTACTATAAAAATTCAAAATAGTGCACTTTTCATCATTAGAAAAGAAGGTGAAAAATCGAACTTTTTTTTTGCTTGGAGGTAAAGTGGTCACCCGTACAAATCAAGCGAAATGGGATAGATTTATGTGTTTTTTTCGTCCAAATTTGTTCAATTCATATTTGATATAGTAGGTACATGTATGAACTTAGCTTGGCCTATTCACCTAGAGTCTCAATTTAAATTTTCTTATGCATACAAAAACATAACAAGAAACACATAACTCTCCGCAAAATGAGGCTTGGTTTAGTTGGAGTGGCATATTTATCCAGGGTCAAAGCCACAAAAAGATTTTCTCCAAGAGCAGAATGTGATGAGGTCTATCAGCTTTAGTAAACAGAACATTGTCAGTTGTTATTCGCCTATGACCACTTTGCCCCCAAACATCAAAGTAATTTCTGTGCGAATTAATCGCTGTGATTAAACCAAATATCTGTTCACCTCTCCTAGAATATGTGAACAGTCGTCCATACTGACGATTTGTCCAGTATATCAGATTGAATAAACTAAATTTCACGAGAAATTCCTTAGATACCGTGCGCACAGAACCACGGCCGAATGGCTATCGAGAGAGTAATTTTTGTTTTTATTTGTATTTTGACATGCGACAGCTCTATTAAAGTACAGGGAGATTCAAAAGTCATTAAATTTTTCAAACATAAGGTAACTATCAATACGGCATCTATAGTCAATAGTTATACTACCAAACAAGCAGGTGACCACTTTGCCCCCCATGACCAATTTGCCCCCACTACCCCTACAGCGATTTTGAAGTCTTTGTCGGGGAAACCGTAAATCGGGCCCATCAATCCTTGATAGTTAGGGCGTTTAGATAACGCTTGATGTTTTAATACTATTCAATTGTTCATCTCAGGAAAAATAACATTTTATTAATTGTGATAGACACGTAATAATATTTCGTATCAATTGATGCAAACATCTTTCCGATCTGTTAAGAAATGTTCGAGTTATAAGCATTCGAAATATGGGTAGGGTTAGCATACAAATCAGAACAAATGTGTGGGGAAAAAAAGGAAGTTCTTCCAGTTTTCATGAATTTAAACCGTTTGGAGATTAGCGGATTGTAATGTATAGCATATCAAACAAATCTTAGAGATCTCAGATTTTCGATTCGATTGGTATGTAAATCATGAGAATTGGTTCACAGTGAAAATAGTTATTAACGTTAACTTTATTTCATAAAAACGTGACCTGTTTTCTGATTTGGCACCCTTCCTGAAAGACGTAGTTCTACGTCAAGAACAAAAAATATATTCTCAAATCGTAGCATTTTCATTCCTAATTTAGATAAATAACAGCCCTCTTGGTCTTCTGTCATCTTTCGAGCAGCCTGATTATATCTCGAGGACGGTTAGTCCTACGATAAAACGATATATGGGGGAAAGTCGCGAAAGACGGATAGGGTAGGAAAGACGGGCACCTCTGTATAATTGATAAATTACATTTTCATTTTAAATTTTAATGATGTACAAACTTGCAATACAGTGTGTCAATACGCTTACTGTGTACATCTATCTGTTTTTTTGTTGAAATTGTAAATAAAAACAAAAAAGTAATCCACAAAGAGTAGCTCGATGTAAGTTTTCGTTTGCAGAAAATTTGGTTCTCATTGTTATCAAGTAATTTTCGGGATATTTTTGGTTATGTGAGTATTTTACCATCACTTCCCTTCCAGTTTATCGAATCAGCGGTGAAGTTTTTTCATTTTTACTCCAGAAATATTGGTGAAAATAAAATACTAATCAAATCGGACACTCCACCGAAGGGAAAGACAAACATTTTATTTTGAAAACAATTTGACTATCTTCATTTTTTCTTCATTTTTTAACATTTTTTTCATTTTTTAACAGATGCCCACTAACTACGATTGCAAGTGCAACCAGATATCACGGACGAATCAGCAGAGCGGTTTTTGAACATAATCCGAATTTGCCATTTCGAATGCCGGGAGCTATTTTAGAAATGAAAAATAAGAAAAATAACAAGCCCTTCTAGGTGATTTTAGTCAAGCCTTTTTGTTCGACCATTTTTAAGGCCTATTTGAAGACCTCCAAAACATATCGAGTACATAAACTTGAATTTTCAGTTAGTGTCCATCTTTCTCGGCCAGTGTCCGTCTTTCCCGACTCAATCTTATTTTTTCAAAAACGCCGGACACATTCATTTTGCAAAATTTTAGCCTCAAAGACAAATTTTATTATAAAAGGAGACCTAGACTATCAATTCGTGGTAAAATAGCTATATATTTTTTGTGGAATCTACTCAAAAAGTCATCGTTTGATAAGATGTCCGTCTTTACCACTCTTCCCCTATAGTTTGTCATGTAGAATCACATGAAGACTCCATTTACATGTTATTTTTCTTAAGTAGTTAAAAACTAACAAAGTATAGAAATTTCAAAAATTTACAAAAGTACATCTCCACTATATGTCAAACTTTGTTAAGTTGGAAGGGCTTTCCAATAAAAATATTAAAAACAATATCGAAGACAGGGTATTTTCCAAAAAAAATCGTCATACATCATGTTTTAATCAGACAACTGGATTTTGATTTATGATTTTTTGGAAGAAAGATCAATGATTTTAATTACGTCTTCTTAAAAAAACGGTCATTATTCAAACTGGTCATATGATAATGAAAATTGTGATTTTAGATAGTTTCTACCATAAGAACAAGATTCAAAAAAAATCGGAGAAGGTCGGGTTTTTTTTCTGATTTGGGGTAGAGTTGTTCAAAAACATTTAATAGCAGTACTCAGAATTAATCAGTGGTAAATTTTTATTAAAAAACAAGCTGACCCGGCAAACTTCGTCCCGCCTAAAATTTGTATTTTGTTATCAATACCTTCAAACATTCACGTTTTCTTACTATGAGCAAGTTCATGGGTCCAATCGCAGAACTGTTCATTGATTGATCTTCTATTCGACCCCGTTGAATTTACCTTTTACTATAAAATTCCTAGTATTTCTAACAAAAATCATCATTATAATTTTAGATTATTTTCAGACACAATTCTCGTTCAAGAGTTTTCAACCGCTAGCAAATAACATGTTTCTCCGTTACATGGAATAAATGTTTTATACAGGAAATATGATAGAATAAAGACAGTCCTAAATCGGACAATTCCTTCCTCGAGTTCTGCTCTTATCAACACACCCGGTTATCTTTTTTTTGTATCGATAGAAGAAGATATAGGAGTGCGTTTCATCACATTAAAATCCATTTTCAGTTTCGAACAAAGATCAATTTCGCTAGCACAAACATCAAATGGACTAATAGCACTTGTCACTGTGTAACTGTAGAACATATGGGAATTTAATTTTCCGAATTTTCTCTTTTTCCTTCAGAGTTTTCCGAAATTTTTCAATTGTCATGTTTGTTTGGAATATTTTTGGTTGAAATATGTGTAATATTTTTATGAGACCCCCTCTCCATTCCAGAGGAGGGAGGGGTGTCATACCATTATAGAAACATTTCTCATACCCAAAAACCCTCACATCCGAAATTGTGCTTGATTAGTTCTCGAGTTATGCAAAAGTTTGTGTTTCGTTTGTATGGCAGCCCCCCTTAGAGAGGGGGAGGAGTGTATTCACCATAGGAACGTTTTGTGTTTATTAAAACCTTCACATGCCAAATGTGGCTCCATTTGCTTGATTGGTTTCCGAGTTATGCAGAAATTTGTGTTTCATTTGTATGACAAGGGTGAAGGGGGGTGAAGAGTCTAACTATCATAGAAACATTTATTGCACACTAAATCCTCCACATGCCAAATTTGGTTTCGTTTGCTTGATTGATTCTCGAGTAATGCAGAAATTTGAGTTTCATTTGTATGGCAGCCCCCCTTTAGAGAGGGGGACGAAACCTTCCCCGGTCCCAAAAACCCCTACATACCAATCTTCATGTTGATCGGCTCAGTAGTTTACGAGTCCATAAGAAACAGACAGACAGACAGACAGAAATCCATTTTTATATATATGTAGATAATCAATTTTCAACGAGAACCGATTACGCTTCGTTTCGAACACCAGATCAGCTTCAGAGAACAGTCTTTCGCTGTAAACATTACTGTAAGTAACTGAAAGATACACTATAACAAACCTTACCAATGAGGGGTACTGATTATAGTTTAATGACCATGATTATAGTTTAATGGTCGGTTGAAAAGATAGTAGCAAATTCTTATTAAAAAAAATCTGTTCTAAATTTCTTGCACAAAACATGATCTAAACGTAAAATTTATTCATCGTTTATAATTTTTGTGTAAAAGTGTGTTTGTAAATGTAATCCCTTTATTTGCAGTTTTTTTCCAGTTTCGTATTCACAAATAAAGAGCCGAATATCCGACTGCCAGATATCCAGCCATCCGATTTCGAAGCTTGTTGGATATCCGGTATCAGGTCAAACCACTATCCATTTCATCACTACTAAAACTATTGTATATTAAGGCGCTGGTAGTTGAGCACGTAAGTCTTAAAGCTGGTGGGACATTTATCTCGGGAGCCATAAGGCCGATTTAGATGAAATATGACTAGAAAACAAAAAGATCCGAAAGAAAGATTTTAAGATCCAAAGATTTCCAAAATGGCGTCTGTTAGATTAGTTTTTTTTTCAATTCGACACCATAACCATTGATAAGGGGTCTATCGCAAACTCATCTTGGATCTCTGAATACTATTTCTATCAAAATTGAAAAAAAAACAACACTGATCATATCGCTACTGGTCAGCTACTTTTATGTTTTGTTTGCAATAAAAAAAATTAAATGGCGGCACTCGCGTTGTAAATTTCTTCGGGGACTGATACCCCGATACCCAATACGGGGTAATGATTTTTTGACGTAGGACTACGTCTAACCGGAAGATATAGGGGGTGAAATGGAAATCTAGGCACTGAACAAGTAGGAAAAAATGCAAGATTTGGAATGCTTATAACTCGAGCATTTCTCAATAGATCGCAAAGGTTTTTGCATCAATTGATAGGAAATATATCTACGCATCTATCATAATGAATAACATTTCATTTTTCTTGAGATAAATAATTGAATAATTGTGAAATATCAAGCATTGTCAAAATGCACTATGTGCCCATTTTTGATTGGTCCATTTTGTGCTCCCCAAATCGAACCGACCAAAACGGGCAACCAGAGCAGCAGCGAAATAGAATGAAGCACGATTGGAAAGGAAAAAGAAAAAAATGAACGAAACATTGGTCGCAGTCTCACACATGCGTAATTCTCGAGCCAGCCAGTCAGCTTAAAAATCCCCGCTCCGCTGCCGTAACGATCATTCTCATTTAAACCGTACACCACATCGGTTCGCATCACAACACATCAACAATCCAACCCAAGCAGCCATGTCTGGACATGGTAAAGGAGGAAAAGTGAAGGGAAAGGAAAAATCCGGCTCGAACCGTGTTGATCTGGAGTTCCCCGCAAGTGTAGCTAGGCCGAGCGCGTTAGTACCTGTGCACCAGTCCACCTAGCCGGCGTTATATAGTTTCGGCCGCCGAAGTGATCGAGTTAGCTGGTAAAGCTGCTCGCGACGATAAGAAAACCCACATTCGGAACAGAACACATTCGGTTCGATGGACATCAAGACAACAGGCAGTTGCAGCGAGTGGCGAGTGGCAAACGCAATCGCAAAACGGCATCAGGTAGCAGAAGAAAAAAGTTTGTTCTTTATACACACTGCTTTGGTGGCAAATCCAGAACAAGGCGGCATCGAGGGCGTTCGAAATGGTTTTTTTCAAAACCACGAGTTTTCTAAATTTGAACCATTCCATAAAACAAGGCGCTTTCCAAAAAAGAGTTTAGGAAATACAGTTCAATGCTTTCTAAAACAATATCCAAAATAATAATAAAACACAAATTGATTTTTTCATAATTTGTTTGCCAGGATATGATGAGTATGTGAATTTGGCAGTTGTTCTGAGCTTATTGATTTTCACCAATTCTTAAATTGCTTCTAGATTGAAAGTACAGTAATTTACACTTATCTCGACATTTAGCTAATTTGTCGGACAAGTAATGCGACATATATAGTTGGACATTTTTGTAAACATAGAGTTCGGGGTCCAAATTATGACCCCACATTGAAGGTCGACACTGTACCACTGTCATCGCAAATGTTCAATTACAGGTTAAAATTACCTCCAATCCGATACTGAGTGGTTGTAATGCGACGTGCCATTGAATGTAATTTACTGTAAAATATGTCACAAGCTGGATGGGAAGAAATTTTCTAACTGTGAAAGCTGTGGCGAGTGGCCAACGCAATAGCTAAACAGGAAGGTTTAACCGAACAAGATGGGAATATCGAGTGATAACAAAAACACAACACCAAAGGTTCTTTTCAGAACCATCAACATATTCATGAAGAGTAAACAGTAAACTAATCCATTTTTAAGGTAGATAGATAGGTATTCACGTAGGAGAAGAAAATAAAACAATATATTTAAAATATATATTTAACAAAAGCTGTCCCCTTTGTATAGTCCTACGTCACTCCAGTTATGTCCCCGACATTACCCACCCGTCTTTTTATACCAGGTTTACGAATTGAAATTGTCCGATTGATTTTTTTTCTGCATCATAGTGACTTTCAACACTTTTAGATTTTTTAGATGTTGCTAGCAGGCTATTGTATGAATTTCTTTCGTTTGATATACATGTCTTTTTTTCATATGACATTAAACTTCAAAAACGTTGTTACTGAATATTTCCAAAATAGTAATTGGTCATCGTTTTAAAGCCATGGAGAAGTTTCTGAAGCTCGGAAGAAGGGTGCCACAAAAATTGAGCGAAAAGCAAATGGAGCATCGCA
Organism: Toxorhynchites rutilus septentrionalis; assembly: GCF_029784135.1. Taxonomy (NCBI): domain Eukaryota; kingdom Metazoa; phylum Arthropoda; class Insecta; order Diptera; family Culicidae; genus Toxorhynchites; species Toxorhynchites rutilus. The sequence continues at coordinate 147,561,373 of NC_073744.1, forward strand.
AAACCGTTTTCTGAATTGCTTTTTCAATGACACCAAAGGTACTATATAAATTATATTTTTTTGGTTTCTGTGAAAAAATATGAACCCTCCTCGAATTCTTTTTCGCTCTCCTTTTCTCTTAAAAACACCATTCGCGATGTAACACACATACAACTAGGGTGGCGAGGGTGTCCTTTCTCATCATGATAGTTTAGGTTTAGTTTTCCAAATTGGTCTTATTCAAGGCTAAAGGCGAATGAACTAATAAGGCTAGAGCATCTATATATATATATATATATATATATATATATATATATATATATATATATATATATATATATATATATATATATATATATATCTATATATATATATATATATATATATATATATATATATATATATATATATATACGTTTTTTGTCTTCGAACTCCTCCGAAACTGTTCGACCGATTTCGATGAAATCATGCGCAAAAAACCAAATAGGGTGGCCCTATACAGAAAAAAAATCTGATTTTTTTTAAGTTGGCTCCAAACCATGTATACAACCCAAATTTAAAACTGCTCCCTTATTTTTAATTGAGATTTTAGTATGTTTCTATGATCAATATTCAAATAATGTTACCGTCGTTTGTTTTCAAACAGAACGAATTTAGCTAGAAGCCATTTTGAATGTGCTTCAAATCACATTTGCTCAGATTACAAAATGACACTTTCTCTATTGTTATAAATCCAGATAAAATACCATATGGAGAGGAGTGCACGTCTAGACGTAGACGACTGCACAATGACGCGAGAAATTGTGATTTGAAGGAAAACAATAATCTGGAGTTCATCGTTGACACACACCGTTTATACGACTCTTCATTTACTATAACCCAACGTTCACCTTCTAAACGTGGTATGACTTGCTTAATTTTTATCAGTACTTAGTTCAGCTTCCTATCCCAAGCAATAAGCCTTGAATGTATTCTGAGTGACAAGCTCTAGAATATGTGTAACTATGGTGCAGGTCAGAACCGCAACAATCTCTGCGTTTGTGGCCAAGGTTATCACGGCATCGAGCACGTTGTTTGGTCATGCGAGGTGCATCTGGTCGCCAGATCGAATTTAGAAAACGGGCCCGAGGAAGACAACCCAATGTGCCTGTGAGAGATGTGTTGGCTCGGTCAGACCTTGTTTACATGTCCCAAATATATATTTTCCTTTGAACTATTGATCTTCGTGTGTGATTGTCCCCTCCTTTCTTCCTTTGAGTATGTTGAAATGTAAATACACTATAGATACACGAATAAATCCACTAATTGAGTATGATCATCAGCATTGTTACAATCTCCTTATATCCCATCTGAAAAAAATCTTCTGAACTCGAGCCAACCGCGAGTAATCGGTTTCCTACCTTACTAACCATAGAATTAAGAAAATTGTTTATATACACTCTGTTCAACTTCTATAAGACCAGGTGATTATCTTGCTGCTTTGTGTCATTGTAAATGAACAATGCTTCAATTTATATTCTGGTGTGTAGGTATTGGTGACTACCATACACTGCATATGTGTGTGTGCAAGCGCTGAGCGTAAACGAATGTTTTCGTATTTTCAACTGTCAAGTTTCTATAACCTGTTACATTTCCCATTTTTTAGTTGTTTTGATCAATTAAATCTGGAAAATGCCGAAGGGAAAAGTCCTCACAAAGAGAGAAGAAAGACAAATCGATGCATTTCACCAAGAAAATGTTGGTATCAGAAAAATTTCTCGTCGGATTGGACGATCCCATCAAGTAGTGCTCAATTATTTGGCAAATCCTCATGGATACGGTAAGGAGGAGAGTGCTCCCCGTAAATCGAAGCTCTCTGACCGGGATAAGCGGGAAATAGCTAGAACAGGTTCGAATACCTCAAAATCGCATTATTTCAACTACTCAACTGCTCGGGTGACAATTCGTCAAATTTTGGTAAAAAATCCTCACATAAAGAGGGCTAAAAAGGTTGAAACTCCTCATCTTACACCATCTCACGTCGGAAGACGTCTGAGTTTTGCCAAAGCTCACATGAACCGACAGTAGGCCATGGTATGTTGTGACAAAGAATGTTTCCAAAAGAATACATTTTGCTATCTACCATAACGAAAAGTTCTTTAATGTATAGGTTTTCTTCATTGATGAAAAAAAAGTTCAATTTGGATGGTCCTTATGGTTTTAATGGGCACTGGCGTGATTTACGGAAGAAGGAACAGTATTTTTCAACCAGGAATTTTGGTGGAGGCTTGTGCATGGTTTGGGCGGCATTCTGTGAAATCGGAAAGCTCAAGATAGTTTTCACATCATTCAAGGATTACATACATGTTCTGGAATCCTCTCTCCTACCGTTTTTGCGTGGATATCGTCACAAAATATTACATTCCAGCAAAACAATGCTACTATTCTTACCAGCAAGTAAACTAAGTAATGGATTAAGGACCAAAAACTTAATTTTTTGGACTGGTCGGCTCGCTCTCCCGACTTGAGTCCTGTTGAAAATCTTAGGGGGGATCCTTGTACGCTGATTCTACACTGAGGGAAAACGGTACACCACGACTGAAGAGCTTAAGGTCGCAATTTCGGAAATATGGGAAAACATCGAGAATTCCGTTCAGCAGAATTTGGTAAAAAGTATTCCAACACGAATTTTCAAGGTTATTAGTCGAAAAGGCAAGGGACATGGTATACCAATTATTGACATGTAAATCAGCCGATCGTTTTGAATTTTTCATTGATAATACTTATTTTGAAATGGTCTTATAGAAACTGGCAGTTGAAATTATCATATTTAAGCACAATAAATAAACAAACAACTCTTTTGAAAAATTGACGTTAAATATAGTTTATTCTAAGCATTCAGCAATGTATGAATGTATCTTGTCTGTTTGTGTTGCAACGAGATAGAATCAGTCTTATAGAAGTTGGACAGAGTGTATAGTTATAACAATATATTTATGAATTCGGCTCCTTACTTATGTAACTAAGCCTGTGAAAATAAACAAATTATAAAAAAGATGCATATTACATAAACAATAATCCCGAGAGCCCTTCGTTCATTATGAATATCTTTTCTCATTTTGAATTAATATTTATGAACATGCGGTTAGAGGAGACGAAACAAAGAAGAGAGTTACTCGATGGTTTTTAATGTAAACCATCCGATGATCCGATACGGTCAGGACAACGCCATTCTACGATGTTTGTAAGCTGTGCCAACAATTGATGGTCGACGCATACGCGAAGGTAGAGAACGAACAACTGAGATATCATGAGCAGAGCCGACACAGCCTTTGCCATTGCCAGGTCAAAAGCAATAAATGTGTAATGCCATGACAATGTATTGCGCGTGTGTTCGAACAAAACATGAAGTCCGGTCGGATTCAATCCCACATATTGCTGGATGCATTCTGTGAATTGATGAAGCGAGAATTACCCCATACACACATTGTTCGAATCAACGCCTGCGATGCACTGCTGAAACGGAACGAACTCAACCCATTTTTGAAGAAGATGGTGATTGGTGATGACAAGTGGATCACGTACGACAACCTAAAGCGAAAAAAGTCATGGTCGAAGCGCGGTGAGCCGGCCCAAACCATCGCCAAGCCCGGATTGACGGCCAGGAAGGTTTTCTGTGTGTTTGGTGGGATTGGAAGGGAATCATCCACTATGAGCTACTCAACTATGGCCAGACCCTCAACTCGGTTCTCTACTGTGAGCAGCGATCGTCCTATTGCATCCACCGTAGAGTCCGGACCTGGCTCCAAGTGAGTATCATCTCTTCCGGTCCATGCAAAACGCTCTTGGTGATACTAAGTTGGCCTCAAAAGAGGCTTGCGAAAACTGGCTGTCTGAGTTTTTTGCAAATAAGGAGGGGGGGTTTTATAAGGGGGGGATAATGAAGTTGCCTTCTAACTTAAATTCGATAATTTTAAGTATGTCAAATAAAGCGTCAAATTTCGATCAGAAATACGACATTTCTTTTTCCCCAACCCAATATATAAAAAGGGATTTCTGTCTGTCTGTGTGTCTGTCTGTCTGTCTGTCTATCAGTCTGTCTATCTTTCTGACTGATTCTTATGGATTCGAAAACTACTGAACCGATCGACATGAAAATTGGAATGTAGGGGATTTTGGGGTCGGGGAAGGTTCTTATGATAGTTCGAGATCCCTCCCCCTCTCTCTAAGGAGGGGCTACCATACAAATGAAACACAAATTGCTGCATTACTCGAGAATTAATCAAGCAAACGAAACGAAATTAGGTATATAGAGGTTTGAGGGCGCAATAATTTTTTTCATGGTGGTTAGACACTCCAACCCCCTTTGATAAGGGGGTGTTGCCATACAAATGAAAGAAAAAATTCTGCATAACTCGAAAACTAATCCAGCAAATGGAGCTAAATTTGGCATGTGAAGATTTTAGGGGGCACGAAACGTTTCTATGGTGAATAGATACTCCTCCCCCCCCTCTCTAAAAAGGGGAAGAGGGGAGGGGTCTGTCTTTATTCTATCATATTTTCTGTATCAAACATTTATTCCATGTAACGAAGAAACATGTTATTTGCAAGTGGTTGAAAAATCTTGAACGAGAATTGTGTCTGAAAATAATCTGATATAATAATGATGAGTTTTGGTACAAGTACGAGGATTTTTTTAGTAAAAGGTAAATTCAACTCATGAACATGCGCTTAGTAAGAAAACGTGAATGTTTGAAGGTATTAATAACAAAAAAAACAAATTTTGGGCGAGACGAAGTTTGCCGGGTCAGCTAGTATTGATATAAATCATTTTGAGCACTCAAGTTCCTACAGAAATTATTTTTATGTACGGAATCTATACTCGTGGTATATAATTTCTTTTTTGACACATAAATCTGATGTAGATTAAGACGCATCAATCCTGATACTGACTGTTTAAATCCGTTGCTCCGTTCTTGAGTTAAATCGTGAGGAACGGACACCAAATCATTTTTATTTTTATAGATCAAGTTTATAAATTCATAGTTGCCTTCACTTGATTTATTTGAAACTCATTGTTGAAAAAAAAACAATATTTATTTGAAGTTCATTGTGAAAGCATAAACATAAACAAAACTTGACCGTTATTGAATTGAATGCATGGTGAAAATAAAAACAATTTTCATTTGAAATTCATTTTGAATTATTTTGAAGCAATTGTTCATTTTTCTTCCTCATCTTGGATTTCGGTTTTGGGGATTCCGACGCTTAGACCTTAGAGCGCTGTTGCATCGTTGCGCTGTTGTGGGGTTCGAAGAGACAGACGATGGTTTCTCATGAAGCTAAAAGCCCAATCCTTTGCTGTCAGTTTTGCAACTTGGTTGAATTCGTGCTGGAGGTTGTTTTTCCCTTCGTATTTCTGTAGTTTAGGTATTCAAGAGTATGTTCTAGAAAGAACTTATCGAAAATCCTATTATTTACCGAGTTAAAGTCATTCTAGTGATGCGGTATCGGTACGGCCATAACAATGAACTTCAAACGCGTTTTTCTCGAAACTAGTTTTTTTAAACTGGCGTACACGATATTTCCAGTTCTACTGAACCGATTCGTGTCGTGATTCATATGAATACAATCTGCATGCATCACGCTATCGCATGAACCTCTAAAAAATGTAATTTTTTAAATTTTACTATTTTTAAAAGTTGGGAAACATAAGAAAAAACGTTCTAAACCGCATAAAGTTTTTTTAAACGGCTGCCATTTTGTCAAAAATCATGTTTCTGGCTAGTCCGAGGTTCATGCGATAGCGGCACCTTTACTGATTCAGAATCTGTTCGATTTTTGACGTAGGACTACGTCTAACCGGAAGATATAGGGGGTGAAATGGAAATCTAGGCACTGAACAAGTAGGAAAAAATGCAAGATTTGGAACGCTTATAACTCGAGCATTTCTCAATAGATCGCAAAGGTTTTTGCATCAATTGATAGGAAATATATCTACGCATCTATCATAACGAATAACATTTCATTTTTCTTGAGATAAATAATTGAATAATTGTGACATATCAAGCATTGTCAAAATACACTATGTGCCCATTTTTGATTGGTCCATTTTGTGCTCCTCAAATCGTACCGACCAAAACGGGCAACCAGAGCAGCAGCGAAATAGAATGAAGCACGATTGGAAAGGAAAAAGAAAAAACTGAACGAAACATTGGTCGCAGTCTCACACATGCGTAATTCTCGAGCCAGCCAGTCAGCTTAAAAATCCCCGCTCCGCTGCCGTAACGATCATTCTCATTCAAACCGTACACCACATCAGTTCGCATCACAACACATCAAGAAACCAACCCAAGCAGCCATGTCTGGACATGGTAAAGGAGGAAAAGTGAAGGGAAAGGCAAAATCCCGCTCGAACCGTGTTGATCTGGAGTTCCCCGCAAGGGTAGCTAGGCCGAGCGCGTTAGTACCAGTGCACCAGTCCACCTAGCCGGCGTTATATAGTTTCGGCCGCCGAAGTGATCGAGTTAGCTGGCAAAGCTGCTCGCGACGATAAGAAAACCCGCATTCGGAACAGAACACATTCGGTTCGATGGACATCAAGACAACAGGCAGTTGCAGCGAGTGGCGAGTGGCAAACTCAATCGCAAAACGGCATCAGGTAGCAGAAGAAAAAAGTTTGTTCTTTATACAAACTGCTTTGGTGGCAAATCCAGAACAAGGTGGCATCGAAGGCGTTCGAAATGGTTTTTTTCAAAACCACGAGTACTAAGTTTTCTAAATTGGAACCATTCCATAAAACAAGGCGCTTTTCAGGGCCATTAAACCTTTCAAAAAAGAGTTTAGGAAATACAGTTCAATGCTTTCTAAAACATTATCCAAAATAATAATAAAACACAAATTGATTTTTTCATAATTTGTTTGCCAGGATCTGATGAGTATGTGAATTTGGTAGTTGTTCTGAGCTTATTGATAGTTGGGGACTTTCCTGATTATTCAATTTTCACCAATTCTTAAATTGTTTCCAGATTGAAAGTACAGTAATTTACAATTAGTTCGACATTTAGCTAATTGGACGGACATGTAATGCGACTTATTTAGTTGGACATTTTTGTAAACATAGAGATCCAAATTATGACCCCACATTGAAAGTCGACACTGTACCACTGTCATCACAAATGTTCAATTACAGGTTAAAATCGCCTCCAATGCGACACTGAGTGGCGCGTCAGCACGTCGCACGGAATGTAATTTACTGTACAACATTTCACAAAGCTGTATGGGAAGAAATTTTCCAATTTTGAAAGCTATGGCGAGTGGCAACAAATCGCTAAACAGGAAGGTTTAGCCGAACAAGATGGGGATATCGAGTGACAACAAAACAATAAACTCTTTGATTGAAGATAATTTTGTGATCCTGAAAAGGACCCTTTTTAGCCTGCATGTGAATCCAACGAGCGAACAAATCGTAATGAATGTATTTTTTTGCCATCGCTCCCTTTTAACGCACATTCGTTCGTCTCGTTGGACTCGCCCCTCTGGCTGAGTCTGCCGATTTGTCTCTATCCTGTGAGTGTGTACCGCTAGAGTATAAAACACGCGGACCCCAAAAAAATATCTTATTTTCTTTCAAACCGTAAACCCGTGTGGTTGTACGGCATCGGCATCGTGGACGTAACAAAGGAGGACAAGTTAAGGGAAAGGCAAAGTCTCACTCGAACCGTGCAGGTCTCCAGTTCCCTGTTGGTCGCATTCACTGATTGCTCCGCAAGGGTAACTAGACCGAACGGATTGGTGCCGGAGCACCAGTATACTTAACAGCGATTATAGAGTTTCGGCCGTCGGAGTGCTCGAGTTGGCTTGCAAAGCTGCTCACGACAATCAGAAAACCCGCATCAAGAACAGAGCAGCTTCGGTTCGGCGCTCATCAAGGCAACAATTAGTTTCAGTGAGTGGCAAAGTGTTTCTCCGGCACGTCGCATTAAATGTAATTTACTGAACAATATGTCACAAGCTGGATGGGAAGAAATTTTCCAACTGTGAAAGCTGTGGCGAGTGGCAAACGCAATAGCTAAACAGGAAGGTTTAACCGAACAAGATGGGAATATCGAGTGATAACAAAAAAACAACACCAAAGGTTCTTTTCAGAACCATCAACATATTCATAAAGAGTAAACAGTAAACTAATTCATTTTTCAGGTAGATAGGTAGGTATTCACGTAGGAGAAGAAAATAAAACAATATATTTAAAATATATATTTAACAAAAGCTGTCCCCTTTGTATAGTCCTACGTCACTCCGGTTATGTCCCCGACATTACCCATCCGTCTTTTTTGTTTCCGATAACCATAAGGGCTGGAATCGTGTACGCTCTGGCGCAACTTTTTTTTGAAAAAGTTGCTCCTCACTTCATAAGCTCTTAACTATTCTAGTTATGTAGAATTTTTCTCCGTTAAATTTTTGTTTTATTGTTAAAAGATGGATGAACAAATAATGATATAATGGATAGTAAAAATATTATTTGTTTTATTTTTACGGAGCTCGAAAAAACTCCCGAAATTCGTGTCTCTGCACTAGAATACCTCCTTAAGGCAAGGCGGAAATTGGGACGCGTATAGCGCTAGTAACTTGACGCGACACAGCGCCTGTTTTTGTGACTAATGAGAGTAGATAGAACGACACAAATCGCGAGATGGCGCAGCACTAGTAAGAAGCGGCTCGTGTGACGCTGTGGCTGAACCACAGTTTCTCGTGCTGATCGTGCCGGCAGTGGTGGTTGTGTTGGTGAATATATATGTAGCGCAATTGTGTGTGAGTGAGACGGTTTATCAAAGAACGTCGGTAGTGCGTTTCGAAACAAGTTTATTTTACTGCTTTCCGTGACTATCGTATAATTTTCTTCGTTTTGTTCCCAAAAATTGATTATGGAGGAGGAGAAGTTAATTGAAGCGGTGAGAGAGCACAGGTTGCTTTATGATACAAGTGATGCTAACTATATGAAGGTCAAAATGAGGAATCGGATTTGGGGAGAACTTGCAAAGGAATTGAATTTAAAAGATGGTAAACAGTTATTTCATAACCTTGAAGTTTCTATGTGTGTTTTATACGGCTATTATTGCAGGGGAAGAAGCTAGAACGATGTGGCTTAAACTGAGAGGCGGCTATCGTGATGCGCGACGGCGACAGATAAAATGTCTGAAAAGTGGCGCAGCTGCTGAGACTATAAAACCATGGAGATTCCAGAAGCAGATGTTGTGATGAGTGAGGGATATGAAGAATCATACGATGGAGATATTAGAGGCAACGATACAAAATCCAGCAAAACATCTACAGTGTCTCATACCTATAGTTCTACTCCTGTAGCATATAGTAGACAGCCAAAAAAGAGGAAAAATGACGACGTCTGTGATTTGCTGCATCGTTCAATGCTATTGCGGGAGGATAGAGCACAAGAATGAGCGAAAGAAAGAAAACTGCTGCTGTCTGACAAAAGTGATGACCCTCTTTATAATTTTTTATAAGCATGTACCAGCTTACCAAAACTATACCCTCCAATTACCAGCATAGAGTCAGAGGACAAGTTTTTTGAGCTGTGTCACAAGCGAAGGAAGATATTGTAAACATAAACAGCCGATCGCCTTCATTGTTGTCATCATCCAATTCGCAAAATTCACAACAGCTCTCCTCTCGAACTTGGTCAAACTCAGAACAACTGTTTGAAACAGTCTACACAGTCGAGCCGAGTATCAATCTAAACGACTCTGTTACCAGTTTCTAGCCATGAACACTATAATAACATTCTTTAATTTGGTTATTTTCGCTATGTGAATAAACATGAATATTGATCAATAATATAGATAAATCAACCAACAAGTTTATCGTATAATTTTCTCCTGTTCACGAATTTTTTCGTTTTCCGTATATGTTTTAAGTTAATTGAGACAGTCAGGTAGCACAGAATACATTATAGCGATTTGTTTGAAAACAAAATTGATGAATCAGATTGTGTTCCAAATGATATATTTCGTACGATTAAATGTTGTTTGTTACATAAATCAATTATTCTATGGTGCTTTGAACTATACATTGTTGTACTTTGTATTCACAAAACATGTTCAACAATATAACGATAAAGTGATATGTAACACATTATAATTCAATAATTTCCCAGGATGACGGATTGATGCTGCCAAGGAACCGCTCCCCAATTATTTAAATAATTGGTGAAATGTAGAAAGACGGGCGTTGAAAATTTAGTGTTCATAATTTACAGTTACAATTCTTCTTGGATATGGTCTCATGAGATTTTCTGACAATGGAAAGGCCTCATCTCCCACGAAAACGTACGGAATTGGTTCAGAAATCGTAGATATCTCTTCAGGAGGAGGAAGTAATAAAGTGTGTTTCATCATTTTTGTTCCCAGTGAACTACTGGCAAATATATTCCCATCGCTGAACCTTCCCATTGATCCTATATCGACTGGGATAAATTTGTAGTCCGCATCAACTGTAGCCATTAAAACTATGGAAAACGTATGTTTATAGTTGAGGTAAGATGATCCACTTTTGTTATGTTTTTTAATCACAATATGTTTTCCGTCGAGAGCTAAAACGCAATGCGGGAATTGCCATCTCTGCTCAAAACGTGATGCTACTATTTTCCATGTTTGTGTTGTAGGTTCTGGTGAATATATTGGCTGCATACATTTCCATATAGCTGCAGCTACTTCTTTTACGATGTTAGATACTGTTCGATCTCCCAATAGACAGAAAACCAAAGTCTTTCTCACTGACAAGACAATGACATCAGAAGTCTACAAAAAAGAGTGCCTACAGAAACGGATTCTGCCGTTTATTCGTGCCCACGACCGTCCAGTAATGTTTTGGCCGGACCTCGCAAGCTGCCATTACAGCAAAACGGTTATGGGATGGTACGCAACGAACGGGGTCAGCGTAATACCGAAGGACCTCAACCCCCCAAACTGCCCCCAGTTCCGGCCAATAGAGAAATACTGGACAATCACGAAGCGGAGCCTTAAGGCAAAGGGAAAACTTGTTAGAAACATGACTCAAATGAAGAACTGGTGGAATCAAAACGCCAAAACGGTGGACGAAAAGGGTGTGCGCCGCCTAATGTGCCGTATTACGGGAAAAGTACGAGAATTTCTTCGAAACAGCAATGAATAATTTTTTTAATTTTTTTTATGAAAGAGTAAAAAAAATGCTACATTTGTATGAAAAACAAATTATGAATTCGTTAATAAATGACTGAACTACACGCAATTGTTTGTGTTCCAATATTAAATGAAGCAGACTTTAGTTCTAAGAAACAGAAAACCACGATGCTCTTTAATACAATAATTGATATTCGCTGATACTAGGGCTGGCCACAAACTATACAGCGATTTCAAGCTTCTACAAGTTCTATAGTGAACAGTGAGCTAGAGTGAACATCATTGAGGAATGAATGCTAGTTAAAATTGACATCGATGTTCCTGCAGTCGTTAATTAAAACTGCAATTATAAAACGTCCGTCACATATCTCAGCACAATTCAGTTCAGTTCAATTTGATATGACAGCAGTCGGTTTACCGCACGTCAAAAACCAGTTAACGTTGACAACGAATGGACAGTGGTTTTAATTGTGTTAGTCGTTTCCCGCCAAAACACCCATCCGAAACACACCCTACCAGCCGCCAACACACAAAGCCGGTACGTAGGGCAAAAGAACCCAACTTACCGGCATTGCTGCTAGTCCCGGAGCCTCCTCCCTTGGTCGTGTAATTGTTGTTGATCGAGTTGAAAAAGTTCGCCGCTCCGGTGCGCCTCAGTATCCAGAACATGATGCTGAAGCTTTTGAATCACACCACGCCGTCTCTCGTGCCTTTGCTATGGTTTACTTGTTGGGATGCTCCCGAACCGACCGGGTACCAGCAACTTTTGTAATCAACTTTTCACGCGCCACTGCTGAGACTGACAAGTAAACTTCGCGCCGCTTCGCACCCCGTAAATTAATCAATTCGCATCCTGGCGCCCACACACACTTTTTTACACTTTCTTCACTCTTTTTTTCTCGGCATGAATCGAGCGATGATTGCTATTCACAAAACGAATTACTGAGTTGTTGCGTCCCGCGGGTGGTCTCCAAAAAGAAGACTAACAATACCGCCGAGAATTGGGTTACACTTTATGCGGCTGCCAATTCGTTACATTTGAAATCTTCCGAACGCCCGCCGACGACTTCACTACGATCCGAAACAATAGGGTTGCTGATTGATGTACAAGTTTCACGGTTTCTCGGTATCCGCACTCGGTCGGTCCGCACCAAGAAGGGTCGAATAACCACTTGCTGGAAAACTGCTACCAATTTACATCGTTCCTGCTGCCATCCGTATATTCGCTCCCTCGGGGGAATTATCAAACTTTCACCTCACCATCGCAAACGGGCCCTCATTCCGCCTCGACATCCGATAGGAGGTGGTACACTCAGCTGCAATATCAATTTCCGACCGCGAGCGATAGCTTTGGCACTTCAGCTCCTTCCGGGACCTTTCGCCTGCTTTGAAATCTGGCTAATGTATACACAGCACAGATCATATACACACACCATTAATTCGGAACGGTATGAAAACAATGTTCGGAAGATGTTTGGTGTGCGCGCTGCTAAGATCTTACGTCCAATCGCACCGGTCTGTCGAAACAAACTGCCGAGCAGCTGTTCTTTCGCACAGCAGCTTTGCCTACCTCGCAGGCGAGCTGGATACGATGAGAGCTCTTATCGTGGGGTTCATCCCGAATGCCACTCACTCGTTCGGGTTGCACCGTGGGTGAGCTACCCCGATTGCGGATACCGGCAGACAGCAGATGCTTGTGATGACCTTAGGTGGTAAAGTGCTGTTTGAATAGTATCGGAAAACGGTTAGCAGTTATGTGAAACTTGTTGGGGAGGTGGCTAAAGTGAAGCACAGATAATGAGGAAGGGATAGGGATGAGAAACCGTTTTGCGTGTGATTCTGTTTGTATTGATATTTGGTTTTGTAATGTTTGCTTAGGTTTCGAACCTCCGACTGGCGCAATTGGACTATTATCATAAAACAATCGAAGTGAAACATAATCCCTCTGATTGCAGAGCAAAGTTGTCCAAGATAAATTATGAAATATTCACTCTGTTAAAGTAACCCTGCCTTCTTCTGATTTCAGAATAGAAGGGTTGACAAGAAGTTCGGGTTGACAGCTAGAGCTTAAACGAGACTAATAAATACGTTCCAATTTGACAATTTTTTCTTCACGAGGCAAACGTAACATTGTTTTGTTCAGCTCTCGTCCGGATCTCGTTGGCCTTTTTATCGCCGGATTCCAACCCCCAAAAAGAGTCATTGGAATTTGTCGGATTATGCGATCCAAAATTCAGCTTAGGGTGGACAACGAAACCATCCAAACATAATTTGTGCATAGTTTCGTCTTGGTCAGGGGAGAATATTTCCAGACAGTTTACCCCAGCTCGTATATGTTCTTCGAAAATACATAGACTGAGAATACCTTTGTCAAACTTGAATGTGGCATGTGGATGTGAATGGGATATAACAATTGTAGAAGAGACGTTGCATGCTCGATATGGTGAGCTCGTATTACTGTAATTCGTGCAGAAATAGCATGCCATAATAAAATAAAGGTTCCGATAGATTCAAAATCAATGCGGTGAATTAGTCGGCGATAATGATTCAGAACTACGGAGACAACAAGTAGAATTTCATTCGGTTTCGAAATCAACCAGAATCGTTGCCTACAGGTGGCCCGGTGAAATTTTGCAATGCGAGAAAAAGTTGACAATCGATTGATGCCAGGTTTGGACTATGTGGTGGAATCATAAAATCATCCCAAGCAGGCCCTCGGAGTTGTGTGGCTTTGCGTTGTCCTGATGGAACACAACACCTCTTCTGTTGGCCAATTCTGGACGTTTCTGGTCAATCGCTTCAAATGGTTCATTTGTTGGCAGTGTATCGTGTATTGCACTGAAAAAATACATTCACCATTCACAGTTTCAGCGGCCTGGCATTTTCGCCTTAAAAAAAAAAGGTTTAAACCGGATTTTCTCTTTGTTGACCTCCATTGTTTACACCCTGTAACTCACAATTGAATGAAGCAAACAAATGTCACCTTTACAACGAGCCTAAACTTGAAATAGCATGATTGATATTACGCGAGATATCGATCACTACAGCCGGTTATAGAGAAAATAGAGAATTACTTTTTCGTCAACCTAATGTTTTATTCCACTCTTAGAGTGCACCATTATGAATTAGGGGTGTCTGAAAAATCGTCTTTCTTACCGATTTTGACGGTACCATGAAAAGGAACTGTAAGAAACTGCTTTTAAATTTTTGAAGACATGAGTCTTACCCCCATCTCCCCTTTGCATTGTTTATCAGTCTACCTCCGTATATTATCTGTTTGTCTCATCCATATGTCCATTTTACCCATACCACGAAGAATATTCAACTTGGCGGTCTATTTATATTCCAACAGAAACCATTTTTTGTGAAAAATTTAACCGAATGATTCGAAAAGCAGTATATCACTTGTATTGGGATATCTATTTTAAATAATGGACAATTTATTTTTTCCGGAAGGGATTCATCGTATTTCATATCACAAATCGTTCGCAGAGTAGGGTCATTTTCTCATCTTTTATTTTTTTCAATGGTTGACAATTCATTTCCTCGCGAAAGTGTTTCTCTTCGTTTTTTTATTCGCGACAACGTTAGTAAGATTATAATTTTTTTTTCGGACTCTTCCATATTTTCGGCCGCGACTATATTCGTGTAGTAAGGGCACTGAAAGCGTCTCAACGAATTACCTGCGTTATTTTTATTGATACTTAGTTGACATTTCTCTGCCTAATAATACACCTTGAATGTATTCTAAGTGGCAAGCTCTAGAATGTGCGTGAGCACAGTGTAAGTCGGAAGAAATTTCTTTGACGAAAAAAATTCCGGCCAGACCGGGAATCTAACCCGAACCCCGGCATGATAATGTGTGACGCCAATCACTCGGCTACGAGAGCACTATTTAATAGTTGATGATCTCAAAAAGACAGCATTTATATCTATTGGTTCTGGATAAGTTCTACAACTCCAATTCTTACAATCTGCTTGAAGAATCCTGAACACAAGAAAACGGTGCTTTTTGTACAATTAAAATTTTTTTTGAACAATTAAAAAAATTATAATTCACATCTAAAAACGTTTCGTATGTTGTGACGAATACCGGAGAATGCCGAGTTTGTCGTTTTTATGTTGTTATGTTGACTTTGGCATTCGAAGCGACCCAAGCGACGAATTTCAGTTTCTATTTTGCTACCGTGTCCGGACTCGATTAAAAATACTTTGCGTCGGTTCTCAAACCGTTAGGTAAAAAGTGTTTGTGAATGATTGAACCACACGTAACCCTTTATGATTTCATGTTTTGTCAACGATGGTGGTGGTTATGACATATCATTCTATGGCTGCAGTGTGTGTCTGGAAGAAGAGGTGCTTCAGCGCATTGAAAATAAGGAAACATATGGCCGCCTTCGGTATTGTTCTCGCGAGAACAATAATGAATCATGAATCAACCTTCTTCAGCTGTTTCCATAAGACCACACGAACTATCGATTCTTGTCAAGGCCATCAGAACAATCCACTAAACTAAACTAAAGAGTTGTTTCAAAAAAGGTCGGTGCTTACTGAAGTAATACAAGACAAGATAAGAAGTGAAATGATTTTTTAAATGCTATTGCCGGGAGAAAGCTTGGGTTATTTCGATTGGTCATTCAATTGTTTCCGGGTCAAAAGTGGCGTCAGACGTTTCCCATCGTGAGTTGTGCTTCTCTGGTGCGAAACTGAATGGGAAATTTACTTCGTACCGGTTGCTGTCGCCACCACCATTACGACCGTTTGGAGCGTCTTTTTTTGCAAAGTAATTTTGCTGAGGCACTGATAAACTACTTGAGTATTCAATAAGTTAAGTGTTTCTGTGTCGCTGTGGTTAGTGCTGAGAGTTAATTTGGCAATCTGCTCAAAATACTTTTTTCGATGCATCCCAAGCGACATGCAAACCATCCGCACTTGGTGAAATGGACAGTCATATCCATAATCACATCCAATGCATGATAGAAAGTGAAGGAAAGAATATTGAACTCTTTTTTATATTGCTTTCTCTTTTTGTTCTATTTCAGTTATTGGACGCACAAACACTGGTAGAGAGTGAAATTATTCCTCTCGCGAGTGATAAACCTCTACGCTACGTATATAAACCTGTCCACATCCCCCCCCACTACATGTCCATTATACCCGCACCGATAAAATTGTTGTACTTTTCGGCTTGTTTTAATTTCAGTAAAAAACATGGAAAAACACATTTTTATAAAACATTTGCCCAGTTATTTCGAAAACCAGTATATTGAACTGTAAGAAACTCCTTTTAAATTTTTGAAAACATGAGTTTCCAGAGACACAATTGAAGTTTTCCTTAACATGTCCGTCTTACCCCCATCTCCCCTACATGGAACGAATTCGTTTTGGAGGAAGTCACTTCAAAATGCAATGAGGACAATTTGACTGGGAAGAATGAAATGATATAGTCGAGTCGGTAGAGGGAGATAGCGACTAAACGCCCGACTGACTGTTTAGTCGTTTCGACGGAGAAACTGCGTGAAGATGCCAAAAGTCATTACTAACTATATGCTTAGTCAGTCAGATAGTCAGCTCAGTTGACTGTGACTATGCACTGCAGCCCTGGATGCGATTATTCGAAAAAAAGCAGGCATTTATAATTTGGCAAAATCAACGGAGGGATGATCTTGGAAGATTATTTTACTCTATTATCCCCAAGGTTCAATTAAGCTCAATTCACGTCTTTATCGTGTAGGTCTTTATGTAATTATGGTCCAGGATGTCATAATATTGAGCATGTTGTTTGGTTATGTAAAAATGCAATTAAGGAATTTAACCGGCTATTGATTTAGATGTTCGATAGGGTATACTCCGGCATATCATGATAGCCTGAGTAGTCACGATCTTAATATTATGTTCCCCATATATGTCTTCCTTAGAAGCCCTCCTCACTTACTCGAATTGAAGCTCGCGTTGACTGAATTAATTTCGTGTGTTCCGTTTGTGTGAAGTGAATATTTTGATGGATTCTCAGGTGGAATAATGCACTTCGAAAATAAAAACTTCTACTTATCAAAAAAGTATTTCATGTGTTGGAGTAACATATTTTTTGCAAATGATTTAATAATTTTGATCAAGAGCAGCATTTGATAAATATTTTATATGATTATGACGGGCGTTGGTAGAACATATAATAAAAGCATATGACCTAAAAATTTTTTTCATCTAAAACATGTTCCATTAGACAGATCGGATCAAATGACGAGAACGGCTGATCAATTCATAAACTTTTTTCAGCCTTTTCATTATGAAAATTAAATTCGAACTGGAGGCGATCTGGCGTAGTGGTAACATCTATGCCTCTCACGCTCAAGGTCACGAGTTCAATTCTCACTCCCGACATTCTTCCAAAAATGGAAGTAAAAGTGACGAACCAGCCAAATGAGTTGAAAGTCACTATAATACAGAAAAAAAAAAAAAAAAAAAAAATTCGAACTTGTCCAGCCGCGTCCCTTGTCTCTATTAAAATAGGTCTAATGCGATGTTGCCCAAAATGGCAAACTGACTAGCAGATAGAATCTTCCCTAACACAATGTTGAACCCTGCTCTTCGGTGAAAATAACAGCATCCCCTGGTGGCTTATCAGCAGTGTTGGCCCAACTTAAATTTCCTGCGAGTCGGCCGATGTCTAATTAAAACGAAACGAAAGGAGCTATGCAGAAACTTTTCGGGCTTTTTTGAGAGGGCAAACTTTGTCGGTCTCCAGAAAAAAGACACACTGAACAACAGCCCGGCGGAGTATTTTTTTTCACAATAAACTCCCTTCGTTTATGTTTAGAATAAAATTTGCTGGGCTAACACTGGCTGTTTTGAATGCCATTGGATGGCATTCTCGGCTGTGGGTACCCGTATATTCATGACCACACTTTTTGTGACTCTTAATTAGTCCGTTAGAGCCCGAAGCCAATCTTTTTTTTCCTGATAACAAAATGGTAGCGGATTTTACTGTAACTATTGCATAATCTAGGTTCACAGTTCTGCTTTAATAGCGAGTCGTTTTACCTCTTCTATTTTTGTCGGCCTATAAAATGAGGCGACAATCATCGCGCTATTAGTAAAAACAAAGTATTTTCAGTGATTGATTACAAAATCGCTTTATTTCATTCAAAATTCTGGATTCCGGTTTTGGCACCAATCGTACAATCGTCAACAGCAAGGAGGATTCAAGTTACGACGAACGATAACGAGTTAAATTTAAACATTAAAATCATGACATCGAAATTTAAATAAAGATAGACAGTTCAATTATGTTGAAGGAAAAGGTCTCACCAAAAACAAACGTTCCAAATAACGTTTGATCATCGTGGAGAAAACATCGAGCCAAGTTTGTTTCACATCAACATACTTTTGCCAAAAGCTAATCAGCATAGCAAAACCATGACTCAACTTCTAGGCACCATTGGTATCCCCTTGAGTCTTTCGATACTTTTACCTCCCATCCTAGAACCGCAGAGCTTCGGCGGCGGCTGGAATTCCCCGCAGAACCACACGACGAACAAGTTAGCAGGAATTATTGTTTGATTTACTAGAACAGAATCGAACACAATCGCAGCTCAACTCAAACGAACGTCAGAGTTCGAATGAAGCAACTGAATCTCGCAGGAAACAACGCCCGCATCCCTCAACAGAGGGGGAATAAAGTTCGCCAACGTAGAACTTTTCCACATCATCGGTCTCAGTTTGCCGGTATCCGTTTTTTGTGCTGCGGCCCGCAAGCACTGGAGCAAAAAACTGTTTCAACTTTCGAAATGAAACAAGAATGAATAAAGGTAAAGTCCCATTCAATGGAACGAAAAATGGGAATGGGAACATAATATTAACCCGCGACAGCATTACGTTGAAACTGTGTTTTAGTTCGTTGACGTTCTGTACAGTGAGGATGAGACACAAACTTCATGAGGGGTTTAAACTTTCATCGTTTTCCAACGGAACATGTGTATCGGAATGGTACAGTTTTGCATCAATGTGGCAATGAATCTTAAGACTGATTTTCACTTTGAACAATAACTAAGAAAAAAAATTTCAAGTCCAGTGCTGGTATTGATCATGAAGTGAGAAGAGCCACGACATTTTTTTGTGTACTTTAATTGAAACAACCTAAAGGGTGTGTCACATCAAATTGCATCACGGACAAAACGCTGTAGAAATTTAATTTTTAGGAATTATATCTTCAGCTTTCGCTTATAATCAGATAAGAGTGTATAGATCACGTTGGCCATGCTTCACTGTCAATTTTTGGTAAATTTGGAAAAATGTCGTCGAACGAAAAAGAGCGTCGTGAATTAATCCTGCGCACTCATTTCGAGAATCCGGAGTTGTCACATCGGGACATCGGTAAGATGCTGGGAATCGTCCAATCCACGGTCAGCAGAGTACTAAAACGATACTTCGAGAACCTAACCATCGACCGGAAGGTGAAGAACGGCAAAAATGGATGCTCCATCAGTGAAAAAGATCACAAGCGCGTAGTTAAGCAGTTTAGACGTGATCCGAGAAGTTCGGTCCGGGATGTCGCCAATAAGCTGAATTTGTCAAAAACATGGTGGGGAAGACACGAGCCCGGAAGCTGTACACCGAAATGCTGACGAAGCCGCATTGCCTGGTAATGGACGACGAAACCTACGTCAAAGCGGACTTTCGTCAGCTGCCGGACCTGTTGTTCTTCTCCGCAGAGGACAAATTCAGCGTTCCGGAGGAGATTCGCAAGCAGAAACTATCCAAGTTTGCCAAAAAGTACATGGTGTGGCAAGCGATCTGCTCTTGTGGAAAGCGGAGCGCCCCCTTCGTGATCTTCGTGATGACCGGCACGGTAAACGGGCAGGTTTACCTTAAGGAGTGCCTACAGAAGCGCTTACCACTAATGAAGCAGCACGAGGGCCCGACCATCTTCTGGCCGGATCTCGCTTCGTGCCACTATTCAAAGGACGTGTTGGAGTGGTACGAAGCCAACGGGGTCACCTTCGTGCCAAAGGAAATGAACCCGACCAACGCGCCGGAGCTTCGCCCAATAGAGAAATATTTATGAAGCAGGCCCTCCGGAAGAACCCAAAAGTTGTCAAATCGGAGGCGAACTTCAAGAGAAAATGGATTTCTGCTCAAAAAAAAAAAACTACAACCTGACGTTGTACAGAACCTTATGGACGGGGTAAAGAGGAAAGTGCGAGCATACGGGCTTGGGCTCGAAGTATGAATAAAAAGAAAATGCCAAAAGTTGTTTAATAGTTTTTATTTTACTGTCTAAAATTTTCAAAAGGATCGGTCTATTGGGCGAATTTCTACAGCGTTTTTTCCGTGATGCAATTTGATGTGACACACCCTTTATAAGCTTGTGTGTCATCACATCAAGTTTCATAACGGAGAAAACGCTGTAGAAAATTAGCTAGTTGACTGACTCTATTCAAACTTTCAGGCATTAAAATATAACCTATTAGTGAGCTTTTGGCATATTTATTTCATTCAACTTCAATAACATAACCGTATGCTCGCACCTTACTCTTAACTCCACTCATAAGTTTCTGTTTAACATCTGGCGGCAGCTTCTTCTGTACGGAAACCCACTTTCCATGTCTTCCTCAGATTTGACCACATAATAGCCCAGTATTTTTCGATGGGCCTCAGTTCTGGTGCGTTGGAGGGTTTCATGTCCACTCCAGGACAGAAGATGGTAGGAACCTCGTGTTGCTTCAACAGAGGAAGCAGACGCTTTTGTAGACACTCCTTGGGGTAGATCTGCCCGTTTACAGTCCGGGTAGTCCCGAACGGCGCAATCCTGCTACCTACTTCCTCCAGAACATCAAAGTTGTGCTGGGCGGTGAAGAAATGTAGTCCCGGATGCCGCCGTGACGTAAGTCTCATCATCCATGATGAAACAACAAGGCTTTGTCAGCATCTCCCACCGTATTTTGCCGTTCGTCACGATTTGGAGCCTTCTCCACATTGTACGTATGCAACGAAAGTCTAAACGAAAGACTTGGACAGATCCAATTTTTTGGTCACATCCCTGACGGCAGCATTGGGATTCCGCTTAAACCTGATGCTGATCACTGATAGAACATCCATTCATCCACACGACTCACCGTTGACTGCACGATTCCGAATTGTTTCCCGATGTCCCGAGAATTTTCCAAGTGCTTGCGCAAAATCAATTCGCGACGTTGCTTTTCGGTAAACATCGAAAAACTGACAGTGATAAAAATAAAGTGTAAACAATACACTCTAAACTATTTCTATCCACATTTGCAAGAAAAAATACCCAATGTCCCGCCGTTTACAGCTTATTCGGTATACATAATCCGCAATTTGAAATCACAACCCAACGAGCGGACATAATTTATTTCTAAGGCTGATATCATTCACATATACACAAACACTGCTCGATACAGGAATAAAAGGCATGGAAGATATTTCGAAATTCGCAGGCATTGCCATGTCGTCCGAATTGCGGCGCTGAATGCAGCGTTTGTTCTAGGGGTATGAGGAGAGAGGAGAGAGGAGAGAGGAGGCTTTTGGTATTTGGCTTTTTTTTTGGCGTACCTAACAATTTTCCCACTCGAACACTTACAAGAAGAGCTTTCAGGAATATTCTAAAATATCTGTTCATCCATTCATTGCGATGTAGCATCATAAGCTATACCAAATTCCTTTCCCAACTAGAAAGATCTTGTCCCTAATTTCAAATCCGCAATCCTACCTACATGCTAAATAACCATAACCACTCATTTCCGTAACTAACACTTTTCCGCTTTCTCCATCAGCAACTTTCTATTTTTCATGTAAGCGAATGCCTGACGTAATAGCCATCTATGGAATTTCCGCCTAGCGTAATGACCTTCATGGGAATTCCATCAACTAACAAATAAATATTTCCCATTTTTATGACTCCCATATTAACAGCAATAAAACAACGCCCTGCTCGACGCTTGGCGTAACAGCGTAACAATAACATATCCAAGTCCAAAATAAATAAACACGGTAGAGAAAATTGTACCACATGAGGAAGTTAGCTCGTAAGTTAGAGAGTAAGTGAAATACAGTCTCTTTAGAATCTTCATACGAACGTCTACGAAATACGAACGAAGAGACGACAAATCTCTGATGAAGAAAATCGTGGAAAGCTATCAGTGCTTTTCGTTTATTTGGTTCAGTCCTCACATTACGATTGAACTGCACTGCCAATTCGTACCAGACTGTTTCCTTATCACTCAAATATCGATCACCATCTATAAACACCTGTGCTTCTATATTGCACTTGAAGTAGGACCCTCAGAACATGCAATAGTAAAAAATTTCCTACTAGGATTCGAAAGCAGACTTCCTGTGCGCGCGCTTTATTTTCGAGAGACGAGTATCGATTTTCTCTTCCTCACAACCCTTCCATGTGCAAGCGATGGTATCGGGATTTAGCACGCGAGTTTGGGATTGGCTCTTTCTCTTTTCTTTCGTAAAATATTGAGAGGTTT
This sequence comes from Toxorhynchites rutilus septentrionalis, assembly GCF_029784135.1. Taxonomy (NCBI): domain Eukaryota; kingdom Metazoa; phylum Arthropoda; class Insecta; order Diptera; family Culicidae; genus Toxorhynchites; species Toxorhynchites rutilus. The sequence goes on from NC_073744.1 coordinate 147,584,003, forward strand.
TCAGACTTCCTGTGCGCACGCGACTAAATTTCGAGAGACGAGTATTGATTTTCTCCTCCCCACAATCCCTTCATGGGCAAGCGATGAGACCGGGCTTTAGCACACGAGTCTGGGTTCGGCTCCTTCTCTTCTCTTTCGTAAAATATTGAGATGTGCTCAAGAATACTTCGTTTCACCTCAATATGAGTGATGCACATGTGTTGGTGCTTGCGAGACTTTCTCGTGTGCCTGCCTCAAAGTGACATTTGGTGCTGTGGGGGAAGTTGTGCTTCTGGCGTTAAAATTTAAATCTTCGTAATATGGCACGTAGAACAAATAATGATGAAGAACTGTTTCACATAAATATCACATAAATAGTCATCCAATTAATTCATTCATTTGTTGCACACAGCTCGCAACGTGCTGTGTTCTACGTGCTGTGCGAGATCTCAGAAGGCTTAACCAAATGTCACGAGAAAGTCTCGCGAGCACTCATGCACGAGCATCTCTTCATGTACACAACACATGTGGATCGTTCGCATCGAAACGCGACGAGGCATTTCATGAACACATCACAAAATTTCACGTTAGAGAAGAGCAAGAGCCAATCCCAAGCTCGCGTGCTAAAGCCCGGTCTCATCGCTTGCACATGGAAGGGCTGTGAGGAAGAGAAAATCGATACTCGTCTCTCGAAAATAAAGCACGCACACAGGAAGTCTGCTCGCTCGGCTGCCTTCTACCTCACTCATTTGTTGCAGACAGCTCCCAATGACTTTGTGAGATGCGAGACTGGATAACGCAAAGCACACTGTCTTTTTTGCGTGCTGGGCGAGATCTCGGAAAGTCTATTCGAAAGCATGTTTCCATGAAAGATACTTTGTATCAAAATGAATGCAGTGCGTGTCAATATCAGGGTTACCATATCTACAGAATAATCTGTATTTATACAGATTTTTCAAATTTTTCGAGACCAAGTATCTGTAGATACAGATTACAGATTTTTCTGGTTTTCAAACAGACTCACAGATTTTTCACAATAACGATCCAGTATTGGTAACGGCTTGATCTCAACATTTTTTTCCAACTCACCAATTCTATTCATATAGCATTCGAATCAGTTTGAATGAAAATTATTTTGGCAATCATAAATAGCCGTGTAGTACTGCTTTCTTATGTTCAATCTAAGACGAAAAGATGCAAAAATCTGCGTCATTGACTAGCTTTACAATAAATAAATAAATAACACTGTTTATCTTTTTCCTACTAAAGCACAGTGAATGCGTATTTTTACGTGGATACCACCAGCATCGTCGAATTCATAATAACTATGTCAATCAATGATTCTATAGCTAAGATTATGCTTCAAAACCCTTAACCCTTTGCGGTCGTATAAAATTTCGACATGTGTGTCGTACTGATCGCAATCTTTTTTACTTGAAAAAACAGAGATATATAACTTTGTGAGATAATGAAAGATGAACAAGATTCCTTCTATTTTTTTAAACTTCAGATAAACATTTACTAAACAATGTTTTTATGTTTATGTTTAAAAAAATATTTGTTATAATGCTTCTTCGTGTGATATATTTCGCATGTATCACAAAAATAATTAGTTTGGCGTCTTTCGCCTTTTATCTTTCTTTTTGAACCTACAGAACAATGCTTTTAACACAGTGCTGCAATACATGGAGTTTTCCATTAATCCTTTTCTCAAGCATAGAGGGCAACTTTTGTTTATACTGAGTATCGTTATCTATCATTCATAGTAGCATCATTTTATTCGTGAATATCTTAAAATTAAAAATTCGTTTAGAAAAAGTGTGAACTGATACATTGTTGCATAAATTATAATATTATAGTATACTTCTCTGCTGTGGTGACTGAGAGCAGATAAACGATCGCGAAGGGTTAATACAGATTTCGATACAGATTTTCTGAGAAAAAACACAGAAAAAAAAGATTTTTTGAGACCAAAAACACAGATTTTTTTATGGCAACCCTGGTCAATATCCCAACATTCTGGATGCTCTTCCACATCCGCACTGGCGCGAAATTTCCCGTACTAGCACACTTTGGGTTTATAGTAAAGGTGAACGAAATTGCACTGTTTCGCAATATCCTGCATTCATTCCATTCTTGTATAGAGCTATGTGTGTATATGTGTGTGAAATCAGCATTAGAAATAAATGATGTCTGCTCGTTGTGCTGTGCTTGCTAGCTCGCTCGCAACTGTGGTTTCATTCTATTCCATTCCATTCCATATTTGGTTTTAAATTTCTCCAGTTCATTCGTCTCTAGCCCTGAGAAGGGCTTTGTGGAAAGAAACTCTACTCCATACTCCTCTTTTGCTTGTGTTGACAAATTTATGTTTCTATGAGTAGGGGAGGTAGGGGGAATACGGACATGTTAAGAAGAACTTCAATTATATCATTCGAAGCTCATGTTTCCTTAAGCTTAAATGTAGTTTCTTTGTTATTCAATATACTGTTTTTCGAATTATTTGGCCGAATGTTTTACGAAGAAGTTTTTTTTCAACGGTTTTCACTGAAATTAAAACAGAAAAGTAGATTTTTTAAGATTTGTACTACTTAACAATTTATAATTTCCAGATAATGTCAAGAACGGCCAACGACATGCCAAGTAATCCGAATTAGAGCTGCCGGCGCCAAGCGAATAAATTTTTACGAAACATGCGGATGGCAAAGTGTTAAGAAAGAAAGCCCATTCCCGCTCGACGCTCGCCGGCAACGATATTGCTCCGATGACCACCAAACGAGAAGTTGTGTGGTGCCGACAATGACGATGTTGAATTAAAGAGACTTTAAACTTTTCAGTTCATTCGCTTCTAGTATGGTTTCCAATCGTGGATGGCTTTTTTATACCAAATAAGTTGAAGCTTCTCGGTTTTGACGGTACGGGAAGGTAAGCACACAAATAGGAAGAACATATGCATAGGAAAATAGGAATGCTTCCAGTTTTCATTGATTTAAACCGTTTAGAGATTAGGGAATTGTAATGTATAGCATATCAAACAAATCTCAGAGAATTTCCGATTCGATTGGTATGCAAATGATCAGAATTCATTCGCTGTGAAAATAATTATTAACGTTAACTTTATTTCATGAACACGTGACCTGTTTTCTGATTTGGCACCCTTCCTGAAAGACGTAGTTCTGGTGGCTCTCCTAGCAAACAATGTGAACAATGAGGTGGCTCTCCTAGCAAACATTAAGAGTATCATCTAGAATGAATCGGCAACTCGTTTGTACCGATCGGTAGAAATTACGGAAAGTTTATTCTTTTTATTGTTTGGCGTGAATAAAAACGAAATGCGAACAAAGGGACCTAATGTAAAAAAAATGATAACTTTACTCGCAAAGAAAATGAGGAATTTATTTGCTGCCTTTGTTCAGAACTAGATCAACACTATTAATTTCTACAGCAATTAGAACACAAAGTAAGCATGTGACAATCATAGGCCTTCGGAAATAGCAGCCGTTTGAACCAAGTTCACACAATAGTACGAGTCAAATAATAGTTCTGTCAATATTTTCAAATGACTTACACACTTTCACAACATAAACCGAGATTCACAAGAACACATTCTCAAGATAAAGGAAATATTGCTTCATCATGTCAGAGCATATCACGTACTGCACAATTTCTTTTTCGTTTTTCTCGATCAGCTTCTCGTGGCTTCTTTTGGCATTCTGCAAGCTTTGTGAAACGTGGTGATGTTGCGCTGTCATATGTTATAAAGTGGACAACGGGCAGAAGCTCACATGAAAAAAAAAACTCATCCAGGATGTTTTTGCACCAAGAATGATATACTTTCGTGTTGAAAACTCTAGCAGTTTTGAGAATTAACTTGAAAAAATATATAATTCACCGAACTGAAAAGGCAACAGGAGTATCATATTTTTTTTTTTACAATCAGCTATGTGAATCATGCTGTGAGGGTGCATTCGAATGTGAATGTGTTTGCAATCGACAGCACAATTTCACCAAATTCCAGCAGAATGGTGCAACTCTGCTCACTTGATGTATTTCTTTTTCTGCCATCCAACGCTAGACGGGTACGAAGGGGAACCGGGGTGCGGGGTAATCTAATATATATCGAGAATGACATTTATTGGGAAATGGCGAATTGGCCAATGACGGTGGCTGGAAAAAAGGAAGAGCATGTATCGACTGAAAACCCTTTCCAGTGCAACTTTTCAACAGTTTAGTTATTTCGTTTTTTTCCACTTCAACATTCCGATCAAACTCACGGTTTACGGTCGAAAAGTTAGTTCTCATATACCACTATCCCGTATCGTCATATTAGAAACATGTCAAGGAAACATTTTCCAATTTTATGGTAATGTTGAACCAAAACTCGGCCTCAACTGCACATGACGGGATGATTTTACTGTCATCTGCACAAACAACCTTCATACATTCCCAGTTGTATAATGATGAGACATGGTCCATGTGAGAAAACGAACAGAACTAATTCCCTTTAATACTCTGACTGGAAGAGAGGATGATCGAAAAAAGTATCATTGGAAAGAGAAAGAAGTGGGGAGGGTCAGCAAAAGTTTAATTGGAAAATAAGGGTCGCGGATTTGGTAAAAATTCGGAAGAAAAATTAACCCTTATCATTTGTATCACTGCAGGCAGGGAGACTTTGCTTGGGTTTATCGATTAAAACGAAGAAAGATACACATAGCAAACAGAGATCCTTTGTTGTTTTTATTTCCAACTCCGAAATTTCGACATCTCTAAAAAAATACACTTCCCTGTATTGATAGCCTGTAATGGACTTTTGCGCGCTAGTGTTCACCGATTTCTTTCTTTCTTCCGGATTTTTTTTCCATAATCCAATTTCTCATGTTACATCTTAACCATAAGGGCATATCGAGTCTTGATAGCATATTCTCCATAAATCACCTTCTACTCCCCGAGCAGGGACAGTCAGGGTCCAGGTGATTTAACCCTTTCCACGCCGCCAATGGTCTTGCTAACAAAGTGGAAAAGGTTCCCTCGTAGAGATACGACGATAAAATCAAATTATTGACGCTCCTTTCTCGTCTCGAGATTAAGCCAAGGTGTTGCTACGAATGGAACAACGACTTGGGGTCGACTGTTTTTATCACCGCCGGTGATATTACCATGGCTCACCTTTGCTACCCCGTCCCAAGTGGACATTTTCTTCCGGTGTGCCATGCCAAGGTTATCGGATGCTGAGAGGAGACGAAGCGACACAGAATCACTTAACGATGATCCCTGATTTATGGCTATAGCAATTTAGGTGTCGGCAAATTGCATGATGCCACGCGCTGGGCTCTTCTGAGGTCGTCGTGGTTCTAGTGCAGGGGATAACAAAATATGTGACAAGTTGCTTGAAAAAGTAAAATTGCAGTATGACAAACTTTTCAAATCACTAAAATCCGCCTAAAATAACTGGAAGTAAATTTTTTCGTCGTTTTTTGATTCGAACGAAAAAAATCTGATTATACACAGTTCATGAATTTTTATTTTGGGTCAACTACTTCAAGCTGTCGTTTTTCGATATATATTTTGTCTTCAATCTCCGCCTCTTGTTTTACCATGAGGTATCGTAAATCGGGGGCAAATTGATCACGAATTCCAAAAAAAATGAGAATATATCAGAAATTCCTTCTTTAATGTACTGGTGCTATGGTCATAAAACATTATGTGAATTCGTGATCAATTGGTGAATAAAGAAAAATATCACCGGGGCGATTGTTTCTGGAGAGGTTTTCTCGGTGACCTTCTCAGGCTTCCCAGGGTTTCCTCAGGGTTCCCTCGAATACCTTGTCAGGTTTTCCACTACTAAATATCCGTCTATGCGTTAGAATTTCTGAAAAAAGTGCGACGAATACTAGATTATATAGCCGGTTCAATTAATTTCACAGGTTTTCCTTCTCAGAATACCCAAAGATAATCTTTGCCGCCTGTTGATATTTTGTTGTTGTTAGCAAATGAGATTTCCAGATTTTTGTTTTGTCGAGGGCTCATTAGTTCGCGTTTACAAAACCACATCACTTACCTCAGTGAATCCTGATTCTTACCTCTGCCCACTAACAACTATTCCTCCCATGATAATCGCTAGGAAACTACGCTATAGAGGCGACCCTTTTGGCCTTCGGGCGGTGATGATCATACTAACATTCCTTCCCTTCCTCTGGAGACTGTAAGGACGTGGCTGGCGTCGTTATTGAAACTTGCACAATGAGAATGATTTGCTACTCCCAAGCGTCATTCAGTGTGTTCATTGTGCAATTTTGCTGGTTCAGGTCAATCACGGAGGAAAGCAACTACGAAGTGTACAGTCTACTCAAGTTCAAGCTCAAGCTCAAGCTATATATCGTCCATCAATATCGTCTCAATCTGTTGGAAATATATTTCTTTACCATGCTTAAAAATGGAAGCGAAAATTCCATTCAGAAAACTATTAATTTTAATACAATTTGATAAGCGATGCTCACTGAACATATCATATAAAAAAGGTTTTAATTTAATTACACAATTCATCCAAATTCATATTTCAACCAAACATATTCCAACCAAACATGACAATTGAAAATTTTCAGGAAAACTCTGAAGGAAAATGGGAAAATTCGAAAAATTCAATTCGCATGTGCTCTACAATTACATATTGACGAGCGTTGTTAGTCCATTTGATGTTTGCGGTAACGAAATTGGTCTTCGTTCGAAAGTGGAAATGGATTTGAATGTTATAAAACGCACTCCTATTTGGTCTTCTATCTATATAAATAAAAATGGATCGCAATTACTCGAAAAAAGAATTGCTTTTTTAATTTTCCTTTGCATGAAAAAATCTAGATTTATGGAACACTTATTTTTCATTTTTGATTGTTAAGGGATTTCATCAAATGAAAAACAATGCGTCTCCATGGCTGTCCCGATATATTGAATCAATGGAGACACATGTTTTTTTCAATGAAATCACGCTTAACCTTTCAAAAATATGCCCTGAAAATAAAAAAAAATGTTCCTGAAATTTTGATATTTCATGTAAAAATGCAAATACTGGGGTCTCATTGGGATGGACACCTTAAACCCCACGAAAAACAAACATAGTTAAGGGCGTATTCTAGTGTAGTGTAGTGTAGTGTAGTGTAGGCCCGATTTTCGTACCTTTTTTCGAGCTCTGAACAAATAAAACATAGAATAATTTCACTATTTCACTTTTCGTTATTTGTTGCTTTACCTTTTAACAATACAAAATGGACCAAACGGAAATGAATATTCAAAATTAGAATATATTCAAGCTGGTGAAGTGAGAGGGTTCAGGAAAAAGTTTTGTCATGGCGATTCCAGTGCTTCTGGTTATCTGAAACAAATAAATCGAACGGATTCTGAATCAGTAGATATGCCGCTACGATATGAACCAAGTAAAAAAATGTTTTTTTTAACAAAATGGCGGCCGTTTTAGTAAACAAATTGCCTTTAAAAACGAGTATCACGATATCAATCTTAAAAATAGTGATATACTTTTTTTTCGGTTCATGCGATAAAGAAATATAAAAAAAATATTTTAATAAACCATACAGTGGTAGTGGATATCTCATATCGTGTACGCCAGCTTGAAAAAACTTGTTTCGATAAAAAATGTGTTTGAAGTTTCGTCTCAAGGCCGTACTAGATTAGATACTGTATCTCAGAAATGGCTATAACTCGGTAAATATTTGGATTTTCGAAAATATTTAAAGGACCACCCTGGTTCTAAATGATGAGCCCACAGATAAATAAAAAAAAGTACTAAAATTCTTCGGAAAGAAATAAGTATAGAAGGTTTTAGCTGAGTCTCTGGATTCTTTTTCCATTAGATCTTTTTTTCATGGAATTGTTGTGTGGTATTCGCTTCCACTTGCCAAATTTGGTTCCATTTGCTTGACTAGTACTTGGGTTATGGGTTATGCATATTCTGAGTTTATCCGGGTAAGTGTTACATTGGGGCAGCATTAATTCGGGTATAGATTACGGATTCGTAATGACGCGTGTTTGTCGAGAGACCCTAATTTTTTTTCTGAAGTGATTCGCCGTGCCGGGATAAAACATCATTGTTTATGGGGTCCTCAAAATATATCCGCTTTCCGTTGCCAGTAGCAATTCGGCGGCAGCGAGAGCGTCAAAATGGTTTATTGGCGTAGAACTTCAACTTTCAGGAAGGGTGCCAAATCAGAAAACATGTCAAGTTTGAAATAAATAAACGAAATAAATTTAATGTTAATAATTATTTTCACAGCGAACGAATTCTGATGATTAGCATACCAATCGAATCGAAAAGTCTCTAAGATTTGTTCGATATGCGTTCATTAAAATTCCTTAATTCTTAAACGTATTGAATTAATAAAAGGTGGAAGCATTCCCTTACTCATACATTTGTTCTGCCGATTTGTGTGCTTACCTAAACGTGTAGTCAATAACGAGCAAGCAATTCATTCGTTTCTGCCCGTTTTCAACTTATTTGTTATAAATAAGCTATCCACGATTTTGAACCACACCATTCTTCGCAAGGACACCGACTGGGCGAGTTGGACGGCGAGGGATCGATGGTCTTTCTCAAAGTAATGAGGCTGGAGGAGTAATACAGGAAAAGTAAAGTTTTTTCATCATCACCATTATACCACACCACGTCTCGTTTGGTGGTCTTCAAAAGAACATCGTTGCCGGCGACCGTCGAGCGGTAATGGATTGTCTATCTCATGACATGTGAAGAAAGAGTACGAAGAAGAGTGTTTTTCCACAAGGGCCCTCCTCAGAGCTAGAGGCGAAAGAACTGAAGAAGTTTAAAGCCTCTTAAAAACAAAAATGGGATGGAATGGAATGAAACCACAGTTGCGTGCGAACTAGCAAGCAAAACATAACGAGCGGACATCACTCATGGTTAATGCTAATTTCATACATATATGCACACATACAGTTCGACACAAGAATAGAATGGAGAGAGTTGAGAGGAACTACTACGATTTAAGCTTCGCTATTTCTCGATAGTTTGCAGGGATATTTGCATCAATCGATAGGAAATATTTCTACGCGCGCATCTCAGTGCAAGCGCATTCTGTGCAAAAGTTTATAGTTGTTAAATGGAATAACGGTTTACTATGAGGTACGAGGACAGTCTACAAAATAAAAACAAAAAAAAAATGGAAAAGTGGCGATTTATTTCTCAACATAGTCTCCTTTTAGCTCGATTCACCTGACCTAGCGATGCTCCAACTTCTTTAATCCATCTGAAAAATATGTTTTCTCGATGTCTGCAAAGTAGGTCTCTGTGGCGGCGATGACCTCCTCATTCGACTCAAATTACTGCCCGGTGAGTGATTTTTCAAGTTTGGAAACAAAAAATGTCGCTCGGGGCCAAATCTGAAGAATACAGTGGATAGGGCAGCAGTTCATAGTGCTATTCGACCAATTTGCGATACTGACACCATCGGACGACGAGGCTAAGTACTTATCGGACCGCTCTCGTATGTTGTACACAGAGAACAGTAACGCGATTTTATCAGACACGTACCGACCGACAAGCCGACAAATACATGACATTTCTATATTCTCCTTTATTCCGTGCGGTCAGTTACTTTTTAGCTCCTATTTAACACACGATAACGATAGTCGATAACATATGAGGAAAAGACTTCAAATCCCACCTAGTGACAAAATATAGTCACGCCATTCTCTTACAGGAATGCAGTGACTTCGTTCATCTCACGTCATTCGCCGCGCGGAATAAAGGAGATTGTCAGACGTAGCGGGTTCTCAGTACGGACCGGCGACACTCCGACGGAGCGGACAAAATTGTTTTTGGAGCAAGAATGTAAATTTGCGTTGACGACATTGAGCTTTCTATCACGAGTTTGGGTATCAACAATGATACTTCCACACTATCATTATGGCATTTTTTGAACTTTTAGCATAACTTTAAACATGTTTCAAAACCAAATTCAGAGTAATTTTTGTTTGGAGATACAGTAAGTCAAGCGTAAAAACTATAAAAAACATTCACACTAGAGATGAAACGGATATCCGGCCTATCCGGCCAACATTTGCTATGCGGTTGGATACCAGATATTGGAAAAAATCCACAATTTCTCATGAACACCATAAATCATAACAAAATAGTACATTATATAGCTAGCATATTTAAATAGTTAAAAATAAGGTTTGCTTACAGAAATGCTTGTTGTTGATGTTATCATTGTTTATTACTTTTATGTAAAAATTTGTTTATTTCTGAAATTTAATCCTTTATTCACTTTATGCACACTTGCAGTGTCTTCCAGTTTTGTATTCGCAAATAAAAAGCCGGAACCGACTGCCGAATATAAAAAAAATTTTAATTTTTACTATTTTTAAAAAATCAGGAAACATAAGAAAAAGCGTTTAAAACCGCATTTTGTCAAAAATGACTTATCCGAGGTTCATGCGATAGCGGAGTCTTTACTGATCCAGAATCTGTTCGATTTTTTTTTTTGTTTCAGATAACCAGAAGGGCTGGAATCGTGTGCGCCATGGCACTACTTTTTTTTTCACTCCGTCACTTCATCAACTTGTAACAATTCTAGTTATGAATATTTTTTCTCCGTCGTTCAATTTTTGTTTTTTGGTTAAAAGATAGACGAACAAATAATGATATAATCGATAGTAAAAATATTCTTTGTTTTATTTTTACGGAGCTCGAAAAAAACGTCCGAAATTCTAGAATGAGCATAAGAAAGGTTTATAAATACTGCTGGGTGATAGAAATGTAGTTTTTGCGCATTTTTGAATAACCATGAACAGTTTTGCATCAATAAAAAAAATGTTTTTGCTTCGATATAACGTAACGAGAAAAAAAAAATAAAGTTGCGTTATACCGAGGTATAACTGCATAACTGAATAACTAAAAAGATATTTAAAAAATTTCGATGCATTCTAAAACAATATTCGAAATGATAAATAAGCGTATTGAATAATATAATTCCATAGTTCTACGTCAAATAGGTTGTCGTTTACTACAACACCTTACATTTTTTTTTCAGAAGAATGAACGGCAGAAGTTTTAAATATCTATGATCAAACATTCAGTCACGCGAAGCGATCAAAGCCATTCCACTAATCAAGTGTTGACCGCGCCAACAAATCTAGAACTACAATCCACTACGCAATGGCGCCTTTGCCCGAAGTGGCATTCTGTGGCACTTCACCCTTCGAACAAACATATAAATCCTAACGTTCTAAACGCCCGCTAAACATCATCATTGCCACCACAAAAATCTATTTACGCACTGTCCGGCGCCAGGACGTGTGGTAAGCTGGAACGTCCGATGCACACAGTGTCACAATTCACAATCGCCTATGCACTTGGAGGAATAGTGAATAGTGATAGCGGTGTGATAGTGGGTGTGTGTGTGTGTTTGCAGGGGGTTTCCCGGGGGCTAAATTATATGTCTACAGGACACAACGCTTTCCAACGAGAGCCGTCTGTTCGTCAGACCTTGGTGAAGTGTATGCAAATTTAATATATTAAATGCATCTGATGGCTCAATTTAATGCTAGATTATGTTTGCTCTGACCCTGCCGCTTTATCAGGATACTGTCATGCAGCGAAGACAGGGATTGTTTGTTAAAATTGATCTTGTATGTGCGAAGCTTCTGATTACAATTTAATTGTGGTTTGGGGAATTCAATCGGCCACCAGCTGGAAGAATTGTAACGTTGATGTTTGTGAAGGGTTGAAGGTAGTATGGCGGAAATCCAGCTACTAATTATCAGAATATGGATTTGTTCAAACATTCAATCTAGCAAAACAAAATAAAATATTTTTGTGTATTCCTGTTTTTAGTTGCATAGGTATCAATCCAGAAGCGGACTGGAACGCTTCAATTATTTCCCAACAATGGCAAGCAAGCAGCGGCGGAAGCGCGGGTGAAAACCGAGCTTTCAAATGCAAATGAAGTTTGTTCGTTTGCCTCATCGCCGGAGGCAAGAGGCGTCTGCTGGCCAGATAGTGATGGTGTTTGCCTGGTATCCGCAGGAACGCGGTGAGGAGAAGAAAAATATGTGACCACTCACCAACAGACATCCTAGTTGGCAGCTGGCAGCAGCAGTACAGGATGATAGAGACCAGTCAGAAAACGAGCCGCGGGTCGTTGTAATGCAATTTCGCTAGTCAATATACAAATTGAAATATAATCTCTGCTGGGTTTGTTTTCAGTTCTCCTTGGTTCTCGCTTTCGTTAGTTGATTGGCTGGCAGATGAACAAAGAAAGCTTTTCACCGTGGGAGGTATGCTGAAGCTCTATTGTTTCAGTCATTGATTGATGAGAGTGAAATGCACAATGTCATGCCGGTGGATCAGCATTGGTGGAAAAACTGATGAAGGTTTTACTCTATGATGAATATTCACAATAGAAAAGTGATCGAACATAAACTAATCACTAAATGGTCGCGTATATGCTTCGTTGTTATTTCGTTGAATAAGAAGGTGTCGTCCAACTACAGACAATCGCAGCTGGATTCAATGGGAAGGATCCATTCCGGATATTTTAGTTAATGTTACAAGACACTACTCTGCATTATCAGATCGTGCTTTTGATTTTGTGTTTTCGTTTAAAAGAGAAGTGATAAACGAAGTTGCAGTCGCGGAGAGCATCGCATGGCCGAGCAGACCAGTTTATGATCCAATACAACGATGAACTGGACAAGCTCGAGGTCAATGTACCGCTGTAGATTTTGGGCGGCTTTCACAATGAGATTGAAGAAATTGTAGTGGCTTTCGGGACATGGAAGACAGCAAGTGACACCGGTGACTGACAGTATAACATATGCTAATAAAGGTAACTAATATAACAATAGAAGCTTATAAGCATTTCCTTTCGAACAAAAATACCTTCCACCACGGTAAGAAACGTTGACTCTAATACGTTTGAAAATTTCAATAGAGTCGCTATAAAACCGTGGCACTCAAAGTGTTAAAGGATTCAAGGTCACCGACGTTTTATCAACTTGAATTTTCCGGGGATTATGAAAACTATTGTGGCTTGCATTCTATGATACATTTGAGGCACTGCTTCACAAAAATTCTGAAGTACCGTCGATGGGGGTGAGTATGGGTCAAAAAGGGTAGTTTTCGAACTTTTTGTTGAATAACTATCGTAAATTAGAGTAAAACACAATTCTGATTACGTAGAAATGTTCTCTAATGATAAATACTCGTAAGTGTTCAAGGAATTGTTGAATAATATTAATTTTTCACTGAACTACGATTAAACGAAAGTTGACCCAATCTCACCCCTTAGAGGGGGTGACAATGGGTCTAAGTAATGAATATTATTTTATATTAATAATTGTGTTTATAAATGAATTTTTCAATAAATTCAAGATAATTTAACAACATGTAAGTGTCTTCAATGATTATTTGAGTTATGCAAATAATGTCAATCCACCTAGAAGTGCGATGGAAATGTTTTTATGCAGCCATTCCATGCCAAACCGATATAGTGGTTCTCAGATTTTCGTGGAAAGAGGTATTTTTGTACTTTGTCGCAAACCATTTTTTTTGTTAGGGTGACCATTTCCATTTTTAGTGGTCCAAAAAAATCATTGTTTCGCATTTTTCCAAAAATGCCTTTTTTCAAAAATTCATAACTTTTGAACTACCAGACCGATTCAGATGATCGACATATCAAATTAAAGCCAACCACCTGGTCTTTTTTGAAAGAATATTATACCTGCAGAAAATTTGAATTCTGCTCTCGTTATTATTGATTGTATTCGTTTTTTATTGTTTTCATAGTCTCGAGACCAAAGGCGCCACAGTTTTCTATATTTTTTTCTGGAAAGCTTTTTTCACACAACATATCTCGAAACCAGGGAAGCGTTTTTTTCGTTTTTGAGTTATGATTTTTCAAAGTTAGCCGATGATCCAAAAAGTCATTTTTCCCCTTTTTTCTCAAAAATGACTTTCTTCAAAAATTTATTACTTTTGAACTACTGGATCGATTCAGATGATCGACATATCAAATTACAGCCTACTAGCCAGCTTTTTTTTTAAATATACAAATTCAAAAATTCATAACTTTCGAACCACTGGACCAATTCAGATGTTCGACATATTAAATTAAAGCTTCGACATATAAAATTATTAGCTGGTCTTTTTTGGAAAAATACCACAGTTGCGGAAAATTTGAAGTGTGTTTGGTTGCCATTGATTGTATTTGTTTTTTATTATTTCCATGGTCTCGGGACCAAAGGCGCTATATTTTTTATATTTTTTCTGGAAAGCTGAGGATTTTTTACATAACATATTTCGAAACCAGGGAGGTGTTTTTTCGTTTTTGAGTTATGATTTTTCAAAGTTACCCGATGTTTTTTTCCCATTTTTTCCACTACAAAAAATAACTTTTGATCTACTTGGCCGATTCAGATGATCGATATATCAAATTAAAGCCAATGAGCTAGTCTTGTTTGAAAAAGTATTACACTCTGAATAAAAATGGATTTTGTTTTCGTAATTATTGATTATATTTGTTTCTATAGCTTACATCGTTTCGGGACCAAGGACGCCATATTTTTTAAATATTTTATTCCCTGAAAGCTGAGTTTTCTTCACATAATATAATCGAATAACAGAGAGGTATTATTTTTCGTTTTTAAGTTATGATATTTCAAAGTTAAAATGTTTTCAGTTTTCGTTCAATATTTCTATGCGACTAGGCTGGATGTATGTGATTATAATCCAATTAATTGGCAAGCATGTTATGTTTTCTAAAAAAGGCTAGCTGGTAGGCTTCAATTTGATATGTCGATCATCTGAATCGGTCTAGTAGCTCAAAAGTAATAATTTTTTGGAAAAAGTCATTTTTGGGAAAAAAAGGGAAAAACTGATTTTTAGGACCATTGGGTAGCTTTGAAAAATTATAACTTAAAAACGAAAATTAACGCCTCCCTGTTTTCGAGTTATGTTATGTCAGCTTTCCATAAAAATATAAAAAATATAGCGCCTTTGGTCCCGAGACCATGGAAATAATAAAAAACAAATACAATCAATAATGACAAAACCAAAACCTGAAATTTTTGCAAGCATAGCATTTTCCAAGAATGACTAGCTAATTAGCTTTAATTTGATATGTCTACCGTCTGAATCGGTTCAGTAGTTCACAAGTTATGCATTTTTGAAAAATGTCATTTTTAGAAAAAAGGGGAAAAAGTCGATATTTCGGATCACCCAAAAATGAAAATCGGCACCCTAACAAAACAATTAAAAATACGGGTCTAATAGTTGGCGATAAAGAACGAAACAACCACTTTTTACGAAAATCTGAGAACTATTGTATCGGTTTGACGGTGGCTGTATATACATAAATCTCGTGTCACGGTGTTTGTTACCGGACTCTTCCAAAACGGCTCGACCGATTTTGATGAAACTATGCTCAAAAAAACTTGGTAGGCATGATAATAGGTTGTAAACTATATGATACTGCTAGAATACCGATTAGTATATGTATTCAATGCCGATTAGGGTAGCCTTCTGCAGAAAAAAATCTGTTTTTTCTTCCTGAATTTGAGTTCAAAACATTTTTTTACCTCAATTTGAAACCCCATCCCCTATTTTCAAACGAGATTTTTGTATTTTTTATACAAACAACATTGGAATTATTGTTTGTTTTGCAAGCAGAACGAATTTATTTACGTTATCAAACGATGCGCCATCGTTTCATACACTTCATCGAACTTTCATCCACACGCGCGCAAGTAACCTTCATTCGTCTAATGCCAGGCGCATCACCGGCGAGCTAGAAGTCTCATTGAATGAGCATAATGAATTATTGAAACACTTCAAATTACACTTGATAGAATTACAAAATGACAATCACGCTATATTGTAATCAATCCTGATAAAACGTCAGCAGTAGAGAAGAGCAAGTGTGTAAATTCAATGCGCAATTCATTGCGAGACGCTATCATAAGCAAAGCCGACACAGTATTTTCTATTGCCAGGCCAAAGGCACAATGCATTAAATGCATTATCGTGACATTACAGCGTGTGTGTTCACACAAAAATGAAGTCCGTTCGGATTCTGTCTCATCTATTTCTGGATGAATTTTCATCTATTTCTGGATGGATTTTCAACCGATTGAATCGAAGAAGCGAGGATTTCCTTATACACACATTTTAATTTAGTTAGTCCAAAAAATACGCCCTGAGGAAATCGATAGTGGAACTACCTCAGAAATTCCAGATCAGCTACTCACCTGTATTCTCAAGTCCCATCGAGTTGTGCAAATGTAACAACCTTGCCACGCAATTCGACATAGATAACATTGAGCTCCGTGTTCCATTTCTGTGAAGTAAAAATGCTAATGGATATTCGGGTGGAATAAACACGCTTTTAAAACAAAAATATCAAATTAATATTTGCTCTACATATCAAGTATGTGTTGTTTATAAAAAAGAGACACATTCTCTGCGAGTGGGGAAAAATATTGAACGAAGAAATTGTGTCTGATGATGATTTGATGGAAATGGTTAACCCTCTAAAGCCCAAGACCGCCTTTAGACGGGCTTCGCGGATTATCTTTTCAAATTATTCAGACATTATTTTCAATGTTCACTTTCACTAGAACGTCTTTAGAATATTTTCATCTATCACACATACACATTGTTTTTATGCTGACAGCTTTCTGCTAGGAGTATTTTATGTTGAAAGTCGGAAATTCGAGAAAAGAAGTGGAGTAGGTTTTTTAGATAAATAAAAAAACTCGGGCGGCAGAGGGTTAAATGGAAATGTAAAGAAATTTATAGAAAAAAAAGTTTAGTTAAGGTCAGGACTATGTCTTCTGTATTCAGTATTTTATCGACCTGCATGGCAGACGAAAAATGTACAAAACGTTCCGAAATAAGAATGAAGTGAATACTCCTCGATTGACAATGACGAAATAAAATGGCGAAGCAAAAATTCACGGTTCCAAATAGGACGGTATAAGTTGTCTGGCGTATCGATGGCTTCCCAATTTATGAACTGGACCCAGCAGTCATAAATTTACCCGTCCATCTTGAAAATGATAAGCGCGTATTTTTCACCCAGTCTTTCCTCTTTTCATCCAATTTTTAAAAGATCAATGATGTCAGTTAAATTAAGTAAGTACATTGAATCAAGAAAAATCATACAAACTTCCGTCCAAATGAGTTCATTCGTTCTTTTTTATCAATCATGTTCGATTATTTTTATAGATCGTTAAAACATTCAAACACACTTACAATACATTGGTTATGTTTTATTTAACACCCAAAATATTCACTAGAATTAATTTATATGGCAGAACAACGTTTGCCAGGTCAGCTAGTTATTTATAATAAAAGGAAATCACTAGAGTTACAAGAACAACATCGACGACTGTTGATCTGATTTTTACCAATTTTGACGATGGCGTGGTTGAAATCGGTATGATTTCGAATACTTTTGATGTTGATATATTTGAAATAAGACAGAATAAACCGTATATATGTTGGAAGAATTATTCGAAATTTGCATTGCAATCTGTTTTAAGGTACATATTAATTCTCATTGAATAACAAATGAATCGTTTGTTCGAGAAACCCCATAAAAGCCACTTTTATCAAAATTGAATTTTTGGCAGATTTTGAGTCCTTGAGGGTACCTATATCGACTATCAAAATTCCAGAAAAAGGTAGTTCTACGAATCCCCTTTAATTGCAGTTTCACATACAATTTCATTCATTGTTTACCGATGCCGTAAGAAGCATGCGCAACTCAACTTAATCGAAATGTTTTCTGATGATGATAAACAGCCCCATTCTTACTTGGTATGAACATTATGCACATTAAAAGTACATAAAATTGAATTGAATTACTTCAAACCGCTAAATTTACCACACATTTCTCGTTTTTTTTTTAGGAAACCCCCTAAGTCCACCAACTTTAAAACGTTATATTTTGAGCTTAAAATGTTATATTGATGAAAAATTGGTTTCACATTGTATGCTTCGGGTGCAATAACCGAACCTGATACCAACAAATAGGAGGATCAGGTCAAAATTATAAGAAAAACAGTTTTTGGTCGTTTTCTCGCAAGTGCGTCAAATGGACTTATGGGGTTTCTCAAACAAACGATTCAAATATCTCTTCATGATGTAGCCAAGAATCTAGGAGAAGCACATAGTGACAGATAGAATATCCGGCAATCCAACACAGAGACATTTCAAAAATAAACAATGGTATAATGCTACGTTGGCATCCATCAAAAGGAAGCGTGATAAATATCTGATAACAGCGAAACGTACCAAGAACATTGAACACTGGAATGCGTACAGGATATGGAGAAATATCTACGTACGTGAACTGAAGAACTCTAAAAATATATTTTTTCAGAATGAAATAAGAGCAATTCAACATGATCCGAAAAAGATGTGGAAAAAAATTAAATTGTTGTGTAATCCGGGTGGTAGCAACGACATTGGCATTGTATTTGACGGTGATATGGACAGTGACAACAAAACAGCAGATAGACTCAATAAATATTTCACGTCTAGTGTAGAAAAAATTCATCAAAGTATTGTTTCTCCATCGAACCTGCTAAATTTTAGATTCCCAAGCCTGTCAGCGCAAATGAGATACTTCAAAACCATTAACATGGAAACACTGAAGAGGTTGGTGATGGATTTAAAAAATTGTGTAGGAGTTGAAGAAGTTAGCAAAAGAGTACTAGTAGATGCTTTGAATGTTATCAAGCAGCACCTATGTATAGTAAATGAGTCGATGCTCCGAGGCGAATGCCCGCACAGTTGGAAGATTTTGCCTATTTGTCGTGCCTATTCCCAAAAATCCGAAATCGTCGAAACAAGAAGACCGTAGACCTGTAAACATGTCACCAATGTACGAGAAAATTCTAGAAATAGTGATCAAAGAACAACTTTTGGAACATGTAACGAAAAATGGAATTCTGGTTGAAGAGCAATCTGGGTTCAGAAAACATCATTCATGTGAAACGACACTCAATTTGTTGCTACTGAACTGGAAACAGGGAAAAGAGGAAAAGAAACTAGTTCTGATTGTATTTATTGATTTGAAAAGGGCCTTCGAAACAATTGATCGGAGAAAACTAGTCGAATTGCTTTCCAATTATGGTGTGTCAGGATCTGTAATAGAATGGTTTGAAAGTTACCTTTACGGGCGAACACAGATAACTCTCTACAAAGACTGTAAATCTGCAGCGGAACCAGTGAATCTGGGTGTGCCTCCAGGAAGTGTTCTGGGGCCATTGTTGTTCTTGCTGTATATCAATGAAATCAAACAGGGGGGTCTCGCGCGAGCAGTGATCGAGTGCGGATGTGTTTGTCGTTCGCTCCGTGTATTTCGTGTTCTCGTAAGCGTCGGTAGTGCAATAAAAAAGGTGTTGTTCCCAAAACAGTTCGAAGAGCGTATCAAGAAAGAATTTGCAGTCGTGAAGTGGAATTAAAATGTGTTTTTGTAAATAGATAAATTAGAGAAAACTGTTGCAATGTGTTGAACAAGCGAATTGATGTGTAGCGTGCAAAGTTTTACGAAGCGCTCATTTTGTTTCTCCCTTATATGTATCGGTACACGAGCTGTGTCCCATTTGTGTGTATGTGTGTAATGAGAAGGAATCTTCAGAGAGAGCACCGAAGTACAGTTACACCGTAGTACGAGACCGGTGTTACGCTAGCAAATGGATAAGTTCAACAAGCTACCTACAAGCTATTTTACCTAAATCACCTTTTTTTAGTGTTTGTATTTTTCTGTGTTTGTACCTTTCTGTCGTCGAAGCCGTTTTTTTATTGTTCAGAGTTCCGTGTCAATTAAGCACATCACCAGGAAAGGCAGCTCTCACTTTTGCCAAATTCTCTCTCTCCTTCTTTTTCTATCATATTTACACAAGATAGAAGAGTGTGTTTGATTTATAGGGCCCTATTATAGAAATCGAGGTGATAAGAATTTTGCTCGTTAGCTCTGTTTTACGATTATAGAAATCGATCAATTCGATAGCACCGAGCGAGTGATAGCTATCGATGCAAGTGTCAGCATTTTTCGAGTTGTTTGGTTCGCTTGTTGCATATCTTCAGAGAATTATTTTGTTTTGGTTTGCGCCCCTGATATGTCCCTTTGGGAAACATTTCAGAAACGCTTAGATATATGCAATTTTCAACACATGTTCATTTGTTTTGATCAGTATTTGTTTTACGGTGCTGCCAGAATAGGCTATACAAGGTAAGTGTACAATCCAGCATTATTTATATAAATCATGTTACAATTTATAATGCAGAACCTACTTCCAGCGTATATTTCAGTGGTTGAAAACGAATGGACAGACAAATCATCAGCAGTTTGAACGACTCGTTGAACCAATAAAAGCGAGTGTAAACATTGTTCGAGGTTTTTGTGGAGGCAGTTCAAATAGAATGGGAGAAGTGGGAGAAATTCAGTGAGGAGCTTAATGCACTGAGACCATCAATGCGTGTTGGTTCAGAATGGCAGAAAGTAAGTGTTTCTTCTACGGTACATATAACTTCATAAGTAAATTTTATCATATTCTTTGAATTACTATCAACCGAATTTCCTACCTAAAAAATGATTATTCCTGATAGCGTACATTATTACTTACGGGTTACTTCTGTCAGAAATTTTCTTTTTTATTGCTATACTAAAGGGTGTGTCACATCAAATTGCATCACGGAAAAAACGCTGTAGAAATTCGCCCAGTAGACCGATCCTTTTGAAAATTTTAGACAGTAAAATAAAAACTATTAAACAACTTTTGGCATTTTCTTTTTAATCATACTTCGAGCCCAAGCCCGTATGCTCGCATCTTCCTCTTTACCCCGTCCATAAGGTTCTGTACAACGTCAGGTTGTAGTTTTTTTTTAACAGAAATCCATTTTCTCTTGAAGTCCGCCTCCGATTTGACAACTTTTGGGTTCTTCCGGAGGGCCTGCTTCATAATCGCCCAATATTTCTCTATTGGGCGAAGCTCCGGCGCGTTGGGCGGGTTCATTTCCTTTGGCACGAAGGTGACCCCGTTGGCTTCGTACCACTCCAACACGTCCTTTGAATAGTGGCACGAAGCGAGATCCGGCCAGAAGATGGTCGGGCCCTCGTGCTGCTTCAATAGTGGTAGTAAGCGCTTCTGTAGGCACTCCTTAAGGTAAACCTGCCCGTTTACCGTGCCGTTCGTCACGAAGGGGGCGCTCCGCTTTCCGCAAGAGCAGATCGCTTGCCACACCATGTACTTTTTGGCAAACTTGGATAGTTTCTGCTTGCGAATCTCCTCCGGAACGCTGAATTTGTCCTCTGCGGAGAAGAACAACAGGCCCGGCAGCTGACGAAAGTCCACTTGGACGTAGGTTTCGTCGTCCATTACCAGGCAATGCGGCTTCGTCAGCATTTCGGTGTACAGCTTCCGGGCTCGCGTCTACCCCACCATGTTTTGCCTTTCGTCGCGGTTAGGAGCCTTCTGAACCTTGTATGTACGCAGGCCCTCCCGCTGCTTGGTCCGCTGGACGAATGAACTTGACAAATTCAGCTTATTGGCGACATCCCGGACCGAACAACTCGGATCACGTGTCTAAACTGCTTAACTACACGCTTGTGATCTTTTTCACTGACGGAGCATCCATTTTTGCCGTTCTTCACCTTCCGGTCGATGGTTAGGTTCCCGAAGTATCGTTTTAGTACTCTGCTGACCGTGGATTGGACGATTCCCAGCATCTTACCGATGTCCCGATGTGACAACTCCGGATTCTCGAAATGAGTGTACAAGATTAATTCACGACGCTATTTTTCGTTCGACGACATTTTTCCAAATTTACGAAAAATTGACAGTGAAGCATGGCCAACGTGATCTATACACTCTTATCTGATTATAAAACCAAAGCTGAAGATATAATTCCTAAAAATTAAATTTCTACAGCGTTTTTTCCGTGATGCAATTTGATGTGACACACCCTTTATACCAAACTTTCTATACCATATGCTAAAGGTGAAATGTCTTGCACAACAATGTTGATTTTTTTTTTAAATTACCGATTTGAATTGACATGATGTGAAGGGTCAAGGAAACACTAGCACACAATAAAAATTTAGGGCCACAGGTGGTGGCCCAATACAATAAAGCTATTGACGCCGCTACAACAAGAAATCGACGCTAAAAGAGAATTACATGCAAAAAGTCACAGGAGGGTTGTGTCCGAGATACGACCGCAAAGTTGACGTAGGATTCCGTTGGGTTATCTGTTACATGCTGATTTTGGATATGTTTGAAGAACTACATTGTTAATTTCTTGGTGGCCCTGAAAAGGGCCGTTTTGTCTGGTTGTTAGGTATTCTTGGTTCACTCCACCAATGTCCATAACCGAGTGATAATGATAGAAAGATGGTGATTAGTCATTTGATGGTGCGTATCACGATAGGAGATGCCTAGGTGGAATGAGATAAGATGAAAGCCGCGCTCTGTGGCCCTGGACGAGATGGCTCCTGTGTTATGTATGGATGAAATAAAGAAAAAACTCATCAATGTAATATAAGATAATTATCATTATCGAACACAATTATCAAGTTTTCTCACCAGAAAAAAAGTGTTGTTTTATTATAGAGAAAATAAATTTGAAATTTTCGCTTTAAACCCAACGGAACACGATGCTACATGCCTCAATGCGAATTTCAATTGGACAATAATATCGGTCATTGATATGAAATTTCACGAAGCAACCTACATAAAAGTTCCAAATTTAAAGTTTATTTATATTCTATCACACATAGGTTCTATTCAGTTCATTGAAATATCATTCTTCAATTAAGGTGAAGGTGGAAGCTAGCCACAAATGGCTGCCACAATGGCGCTCATTTCTTTCATCTCCCTCCCTCACCTCTCGCCCGAAAATCAATAATTTTGCGAAACAGTGTGAAGAAAATGATCGTTTTCGCACACTTCCCATCAAGTAATATCAACCAAACTCTAATCGATTACTCACAAGATATTAAATTTTCATCTGCTTTCGCACCGTATAGTGAAGAACGCCGGAAAACTCGAGCAAGTGCTCTGAAAGTTAAATTTTCGTTTTTCAATCTTCTGCAATGGTTTTGTTTGTATTGGTGGAAGCATCGTTATTTTTTCGACACTGATGCCAAACAACATCATCGAAACAGCTATAAAAACCACTCAATAAAATGTTATTCCGGAGTCATAGCGTCCCATGTCATGAAAATCAATAGAATAAAATTGTGTTGATATCAATACAATTATTATTTTTACGTTTAATGGGTCTATAATGTAAGTTTTAGCAACTTTAACATTGGGTAAGAAAATTGTATTGCAGAGCTCGGAACACTGCCACGGCTGCCTATGCTTTCAAAAACAGTAAACGGAAAAGTATTAAATTCAATCTAAATGCCTCGGCCAACGAAGAGAAGGGTTAAGGTTTTCCAACGTGAATATGTGAGAACAATACGATCAACGAATGAAAATATTAAGGAATTATCAACATCGAGTTACTATGCGGAAGAACTTGTTAATACCAAAAGTGCCCCAATTCGCATGTGTTATAAATTTGCTCATGTTACGCTCGCGTATAATCAGAATCATATGCAAATGCACCTTCTATATATATTTATATTTGCAATTGTTCATCGGAACATATCGTTCATACATTTTACTTTAGTATTGAATTGTTATTTGTTTTTTTTTTCAAATGTATTCAAAGACTCGTGTCAATGAAGCGCCACACAGTCTGATAAGTGAATTGATCTATTTACGTGTGCTTTGCTCTTCTCTCACAAACACTATTACCCCATTTTTACACGAGGGTTTACCTATACTACTACAATGGCTAGCTTCCACCTTCACCTTAATGCATCGAAAGATTCTTATTGGAACGAACATAAAAAAACACTCATTCATCGCTCCCTACTAATTCGCCAGCAAGTATGCAATCAGGAATGCCCACGCTAGTTACAATAAGCACTATCCATTTGTGCGCGTCGTTAGTTAAACTATCGACCACGAGGGTATTCACAACAAAAGCCCCCCTACTTTCATGTATTCCGATGCATGCCGATTTCCCCCAGGCAGCTTGGTTTTGATGTCTCTGTTAGGGAATACACTTTGGTGGGAGCAAAAGTTCCCTCTACTTTGATGTGCCGATTTCTCCGTATATGCAATTTCGACCAATCAGAACGAGGTATTTCCGTTTGAATTTTTTTTGATTGTTTGCTAGTTAGTTTCATATGATATATAATTTTATCAATTGTGATGGATTGTTATGGAGTGCTCAGATCGATTGATGCAATTATCTCGTAGATCCATCAGGAAATAACTGACCAATAATTGTAAGTACATGAGCCGCCGCATGTGTCATCAATTTCGACCAATCAGAAGTGGGTATTTACGTTAGGATAGGGGTTGAGATTTTCTAATTATTCGTTAGTTAGTTCCATGACATATATTATTCGATTCAATGTAAAAAATTGTTATGGAGTGCCGAAATTGATTAACGCAAATATCTCATCAATCCATCATGAAATGACTGAGCAATAAGCGTTTGAAATTGGACAATTTTCACGATGTGCTCGATTTTCGGTTTTCAATTTGTACCCCAATATGTTCCCGAAAGACGTAATCCTACGTCAAAAAAATGTTTTGCTAAAAAAGTGGAATTCATGCGTGACTCCTTACGGAACTCCATAGATTGCAGTTGTGAGAATACATGAAAAAGTTCATTTTCTAATAACTGTATTTTTGTAAAGCAAATTGTTCCATGATGTCGTTTATATTAAACATCCATGTATGCATTATGCTTACTAACCTTCATTCGTTGAGGGAATATCAGTTTTCGCCAAAACATAACCATATTAGCACTTTTGGAAATATAGATATTTATAATTTTCATAACAGATGTCTCAAAAAAAGATTTGGCATCCTTTCTATAGTGCTTTGTGAAACATTTCAAACTCGTTTCAAAATATTTCAGCACCAGCACTGATATTCGAGCAGAGTAACGAATCGAGCTGTTTTCCTCGATTTCTATAATTCCAGATTTTACTCGGTGTGATAGTGATAGTGATTGTATCGAATCCTCGATTCGATTTCTATAATAGGGCCCATACTCTCGAGTTTCTCTCCGTAACGCTTTCTAGAAGCATTATTCACACCGCTTCTTTCTTCGCTAGGACGAAGAGTACTCTGTTCGTTCGTTAGCTTATCATAGCTACAGAACAGATGAATCACTAGCTATTTAAATTTCTGTTAGTTTTCTCGATGTATAGTAAATTTCGCTAACCGTAATTGTAGAGTGGGAAAGCAAATTATTTGCATTTGTATGCGTTGCAGCTTGCGTTGTTGAACAATAATGAACCCCTTTTACTTATCCGAGTTGTCCTAGAATGTGTCATGCCACGTTAGTGTTGGAAGATTGTATGTAATAGCCCTAATTCGGAATTCACATTGTAGTTCGCACGGGAATAGTTTTTGATGGTGTGCTAAACGTGTACATGTATGTATTTTTATTCAAATTTTGGCTTTGTTATGGATTTTGTACTTTATGATTATTTAAAATTTCTTTTGCCTGATTTTTATTTTACGGATTCCAGGTTTATGATCTAATTTATACTTCAAAAATAGTTTTACTTCAGATCATGATCCTCTATTATTGAGGTTCATTTCTAAATTTAGATAAAAATATATTCAGATTTGTGATTATGGATTCAGATCCCTGACCTCCGAATGAGATTAAAAAATAAAAGTTTTGTTCTAAATATTCAAGTTCCTGTTTCGAGTTTCCAGATTCCAAACTTCCTTAACAGGGACACTGCATACGGTTATGTGTATAATTATTTAATCATACGATGTTGATCAGCTATCGCATACGGAAAGGCTTTTTCACACCGTGTTTTGTTGCAGTTAGGAATATGGGGATGATTCAAATGTGTTAGTTTGAGTGTTCTGTGTCTGTCTTTAGTTATCTGTGGTAAATGTTTGAAGGCACATGAAATATTTTTTTATGTCTGAATGTAGAGGACTTTTGACAATGATTTGTTACCAGCAATTGGGTTCAGATTTTACATAAAGATCAACACGGAAAGGAAAGAAGACGGCATGCCAATTGTGCCTATACTAATTCTCAAAAATGACACCGCGAAGTCTTCAAAATCATTTTCAAATTTCCTCATTACAATTTCTTATTTCACATCGTATTTTTGTTGCTTTTTCATGTTGTTTTGATTTAATCCTATTTATCAACAGGAGATTCGACGAAACTCACAATCTGATTTGTCGGAATCTTTCCTTCTCATTCGGGTGAATGTCGCACTCGGGTATTTGTTATTTTCGGGTATTTATTGCATTCGGGTACATGTCCATTCGGGTATTTGTCGCATTCGGGTAAATGTCCATTCGGGCATATGTTGCATTTGGGTATTTGTTACATTCGGGTATGTGTTACATTCGGGTAAATGTGATTCGGGTAAACGTGTTTCGGGTGAATGGGACACAACCGTTGTGCAGACGCTCTTGATGCGCGCTGAATGGAGGGCGTGACGGGAGAAAGTCGGGGCTTAACGTGTTAAAATCTAAATACTAAAAATTCAAAAAAACAAAAAATTAAAATATTAAATTTAAAAATCTAAAAATCAAAAAATTAAAATCTGAAAATCTGAAAATTTCAACATTCAAATATTTAAAAATTCTAAAATTTAAAAATTTCAAAACATTAAAATTTAGAAATTTAAAAAATTAAAAATTAAAAAAATTAAATATTAAAAAAAATCAAATTTAAGATTTTAGAATCACATCACTTACCGCAGTGAATCCTGATTCTTGCTTAACCATTCCCACTAACAACTATCCCTTCCATGATAAACGCTAGGGAACCACGCTATAGAGGCGACCCTTCTGGCCTTCGGGCGGCGAATATCATACTAACATTCCTTCCCTTCCTCTGGTGACTGTAAGGACGTGGCCGGCGTCGTTATTGACCATTCAAAGCTCGAATCACCGAAAATTGCACAACGAGAATGATTTGCTAGTCCCAAGCGTCATTCTGTGTGTTCTTTGTGCAATTTGGTTGGTTCAGGTCAATCACGGAGAGCAACTACGAATTGTACAGTCTACCCAAGCTCAAGCTCAAGCTCAAGCTATATTAATGATATCAAACAGGTGTTAAATTATAGTGACGTGAACTTGTTCGCTGACGACACGGTGATATTCGTTGTAGCAGATACGTTGCAAGACCGTTACAGAAATATGAACCCTGAACTGTAGCATCTAGATTACTGGCTGAAATGGATAAGACTGAAGCTGAACATAAACAAAACAAAATACATGGTAGTATCGACACGTATTATAGAAAGTAGCGGTTTTGATATAAATATAAATGGACAATCTGTGGAGAGGGCATCGTCAATCAAATATCTTGGCGTTGTTTTGGACCAAACGCTGCACTTTGACGAACATATAAACTACATCACAAAGAAAGCAG
Source organism: Toxorhynchites rutilus septentrionalis (assembly GCF_029784135.1). Classification (NCBI taxonomy): domain Eukaryota; kingdom Metazoa; phylum Arthropoda; class Insecta; order Diptera; family Culicidae; genus Toxorhynchites; species Toxorhynchites rutilus. Next base: position 147,611,505 of record NC_073744.1, read on the forward strand.
TTCAAAAATATGGAGTGCTTTGTAGGATAAATCGATTTTTGACCTTTGATAGTAAGCTGACGATCTACAAAGCATTGATTGCTCCACATTTCGATTATTGTGCATTCGTGTTGTTCCTAGCAAATAAGAGACAATTGCAACGGATGCAAATTTTACAGAACAAAGCCATGCGCTTGATATTGAGATGCGATAGACTAACTCCACGAAGATTTATGTTAGAATGCCTACAATGGATGTCAGTCGGCCAGCGTATTAAATACTGCACGCTCACGTTAATATTCAAAATGACCAACGGTTTGACACCGAATTATTTACGAAACACAATAACATATGGAAGGGATATACACCAGTATAACACAAGGCATGCAAGTGACCTCAGAACTCTGAACTTCCGGATGTCCTGTACCCAAAATTCTATTTTTTGCAAAGGTTATAAGCTTTACAACTCACTGCCAAATGAAGCAAAGACAGCAACAAGCCTCAGAATATTCCGAAACATATGTAAAGAACTTTTGAAGAATGATCCGGATTTGAGAAATGTTTGTTAGTTAACGTTAGTATAAATGTATGCATGTTGACGAAGTTATCTTTTTATGTTGAATGTTTTCTGTTCTTTCTTTTTGTCTAAAGACAATAATAATGATGGTATTTAGTTTGTTTTCAGTTTGCTTGATAGCAAGATTGTTGATATTTGATTTAAAAAAAAAGTTGCGATGTCTACAATAGTCTGAGCATCGCGCGCGTAAACGGACATGAACAATTTAGGATGAACCTCATTACAAGAGATTAAAAATTGGAAGTGGAGCGAAGCTGGGGATAGCCCTACCGGAATACTCGTGAACACATTTGTTAAATAGATGGTTATAACGGGATTTTTCTGAGTTGAGGCAGATCTGATTGCGAGTTCCAACGGACATGTGTATAACCCAAGTTATGAAGGGCATATCAGTTTTCGAATTATCAGTTTTGAAATAAGCTAACATCATTTCGAGGGGTGAAAACCGGTAAAAACCGGAATGTAGCTGGGGATAGCCCAATCGGAATACTCGTAAATTCATTTGTTAAATATATGGTTATAACGAGATTTTTTCTGAGTGCGGCAGATCTGATTGCGAGTTCCAGTGGGAATGTTATCCTTAGAATATGAAGGGCTTGAAGTGTTGGCTCGAATTAGGCTTGGGGATGCTCAGCTGTCCGGACTCGGAAACGACCGCATTAGCAAACCGTTATCGAGAATCTAGTAAAGCGGGAATGCTCTTGTAAATTCACGGCTGATAGGTATTGGGTTCAATTCCCAATCGGTCAAGGATTTTTTTCGGGTTGGAAATTTTCTTGACATGCCATGGAATAAGAAAGCTCGCGTGCTGCCTTATAAAGTTAATCAAATTTAGAGTCTATGTCTGTAGCACAACCAGTTCGTTTTATTTTTATTTTATCTTTTTTACTTGTTCAGATTGATAATACAAAAGTAAATTCTTATAAGTAATTATCTTAAAGATAACTCGTCCGGCTCAAACCTTTGTAGGGCAATGAGGTGGGACCCTCATTATTTATTAAATCATAAAGTGCCAATTAGAAGATCAATCAATGGCGATTTCTGCGATTGAATTCACGAACATTCGCTTAGTAAGAAAATATGAATGTTCGGAAAAATTCACATCAAAAAATTAATTTTGGGTGGGTCGAAGTTCGCCGGGTCAGCCAGTCAAATAGTAAAATTGCAGACGACTTGAAAATACTGAGTGAAATAAAAAAAGTATCAAGGCTCCCATCCATACTGAGAGAACTAGCTGGGTAGTTTTAAATTCATTGGAACAAATTGAATAATTCAATCCTTCCTACACAGGACTTCTTACCAACAACTGGTCACGCTACACTTCCGCCCTAGAATGGCACTTGTAATTCCAACCAGAAATCTAATCCGAGTGCGTATTCATCAATTGTTGGTTCTTCCGAATGACCAACTGATGTACATCTGAGTGCTCGTTTGTGGCTAGTGTATCCTCTCTGAACTCGTACCGAAGCCAAGCCTAATCTGTCTGGAATGAACGAGATTTGATAGCATCAGGGGGGTAGTAGGGTTTTGGATGGAACGATGTACATCCTTGATAGTGGCACTTGCTTTATTTTGCGGTAAATTGTATTCGTTTTATTTCTGCTCAAAGGTCTGTAGCAGACAGGAATTATTAATTCCCTTGATAATCTTTTCGATTGGGAAATTGGCATTCGATGAAGAAGGAAACTATGATTTGTTTATTTATTGAAATATTCAGTGTTTTTCATTAGTATCAATACAGATTCATATTGACACGAATAAAGGGGGTTTCAACTTGAGAGAAGTTCGCAGATTCATACACATTATTTCTAAACATTCTCCTTCGCAATTAGCCCGATATAAATCAGTGTGGATAAGTAGAGTGACATCGATCACTTCTACAGGATAATTACTCTAATTACTGGACAACCCACCGTAGAACCCGGCACTGCCAAAGAGAACCTCCTACGGCGAGCAACACTCTGAATCGAGGAATTAAGTGAGAGTCTGCAAGTCACGCTGCAGATGGGATCTGATAGTGTACCATACGAATGGAAGTTGCAATTTACGAGATGTCATTCACTATTTGAACCGCCTCCAGCGGTCCGTCCGTCCATTGATGGGCGAGGGAACATGGATCGGAAGCACGTACCGGTGGAAGTGATGCTGGGGCCCCGGCCCTGGGCAGGTTAGTTATCGTTTCGAATCGTGCTGATGCTGCTGGTGGTGCGAACGGTGTCTTTGTTTTCGTTACTATGACCAAGCGTTTGGAATAGACAGAACAAGTTAAGCTTTTAACAGCTGTGACTGAACCGATTAATTTTTCAACTTCAAATAGAAGACGGGTGAAATACGGTTGAATGCTTCTGAAGGGCGCGCGCGCCCTGTGGCAATAAATTCTACTGAAGAAGTATAACGGCATTACGAAGTTAAAGTTGTGGCGCTTCAAAATCTTCGCACATCACGTCAAGCTGGGAAATTGAGTTTTCACTAATGAAAATTGATGCCACCACAAAGGTGCTTCTTTTGATACCGGTCGTTAAAAAAATGGGGCCACAGGAAAATTATACAGCGGCGTAAATGACGGTAGAAGAACCAAAAACTGAAAACGCTGAAGATGCTTTCGTTTTGTGTCTCCAGGAAGTTCACCTCAGGTAAATGATGAGCTGCCTGATGAGGTGTATGGAGAACAATTGGGGAAGTGGGACGACACGTAGCGTGTGTTTCGTCGCCGAAACAAGCCAAAGTTCTAACGTAATTTGTATGTTAACACAGTTTTAGAAGTAGCTTTGAAATATTACGCTTCTGGTCGGTGGGATGGAAAAAAATACGCTCCTGTCAAAAGCGTTTCCGCCGCGACATGGGTGTATGAGGGGAAAACGAAACGGGCATGGTGACTGGAAAGAAAGTTTTCACCAGTGGCGGTATTTGTTAGGTGTGTATATGCGAGGTATATAGCGAGAAAGTTGCTCGGATGTAGAACACACAAGACGACGGTACAAACTTCAATTGAGAATACGAAACAAATAATGGTGATTTTTAATTACATTTAACTGATTGATCGTATTCATCTAAATCGTTAAGCCCCGATTTTTTCATGATGCGCTTCCCATCCAGCGCGCATCAAGAGCGTTTGCCGTATATCAGTGTCGGTCCCAGTTCCCATAGATACTTATTGTAAAAATAGAAAATAGGCAGCAATTCGACTAGAGAGTAATACAATTTTGTAAAACATTTTATTTTATTACTAGCTGACCCGGCAAACTTCGTCCCGCCCAAAATTTATTTTTCGTTATCAAGTGCACGTTCATAGGTCCAATCGCAGAACTGTTCATTGATTGATCTTCTAATCTACCCTTTAAATTATTTTTTACTATGAAATTTCAGTACTTCTACCAAAACTCGACATTATAATATCAAATTATTTTCAGACACAATTCTCGTGCAAGATTTTTCATCCACTTGTAAATAACATGTTTCTCCGTTACATGGAATAAATATTGGATACATTTATTCCATGTAACGATATGATAGAATGAAGACAGCCCTAAATCGGAAAATTCCTTTCTCGAGTTTTGCTCTTATCAACACATTCGGCGATCCATTTTTATTTATATAGATAGAAGATTATATAGGAGTGCGTTTTATCACATTAAATCCATTTCCACTTTCGAACGAAGATCAATTTCGTTAGCGCAAACATCAAATGGACTAACAACGCTTGTCAATATTTAATTGTAGAACACAAGCGAATTGAATTTTTCGAATTTTTCCATTTTCTTTCAGAGTTTTCAGAAAATTTTCAATTGTCATGTTTGGTTGGAATATGTTTGGTTAAAATATGTGCATTATTTTTATTGGACCCCCAATAAATACCACTATAGAAACATTTCTCGTCCCAAATCCCAAATTTGGCTCCATTTTCTTGATAAGCTCTCAAGTTATGCAGAAGTTTGTGTTTCATTTGTATGGAAGCCCCCCTTTAGAGAGGGGGAAGGAGTGTCGAACTACCATAGAAACGTTTATCGATTCCTAAAACCTCTATATGCTATTTAATCACACCCCCCCCCCCGCTCTTTAGAGAGGGAAAAGGAGTGTCAAACCATCATAAAAACATTTATTGGTCCCTAAAACCTCCATATGCTAAATTTGGTTCCATTTGCTTGATTAGTTCTTGAGTGATGCAGAAGTTTGTGTTTCATTTGTACGGCAGAAACCCCCCTCCCCCTCTTCCCTTAGAGAGGATGTGTAGTGTCTAACTACCATAAAAACATTTACTGCACCATAAAACCTCCATACGCCTAATTTGGTTTCATTTGCTGGATTAATTCTCGAGTAATGCAGAAAGGGCCTGGCCGGGTAAGGGAGTAAAGAGTACCCCCAAACCAAATCACCAGCTCTATAGCAAATATTGTATAGAATATTAAATAAGAAATTTTGACGGTTTATTTGAACCCCTATGTGGTTTACCATAGGATCTATAGTGAAAAACGTACTTTTTCTTATATTTCACGCCATCCTCAAAAGCTTCGAGATAAAAATTTGAAAAAAATACTGAATGTGCATCTTTACTACGGAGTATCAAGAAAAATTATAAAAAAAAAATCATCAAAAATTTAAATACTAAAAAAATATTGAAATTTGAAAAAAAAATATTTTTGGGATTTAGAGATTCAGTACTAGTTTAATTCATATTTAAATGAGTTTTTACGGCTTTTCTGAATATGTGTGATTTTTTTCAGGTTTTTTTCAGTGTTGCGCGAAAAAAAATCATATTTCTAAAGGGTCTGGCCGGGTAAGGGAGTAAAAAGTCCCCAAACCAAATCGCCAGCTGCATGGAAAATATTGTATAGGCTACTAAATAAAACATTTTGGCAGTAGTACCATGTATTTGAGTCCTTATATGGTACACCATAGGATCTGTGGTGAAAAATGCATCTTTTTGTGGTGAAAAATGCACGCCATTCTCAATAGCTTTGAGACAAAAATATGAAAAAATACTAAAAGTACATTTTACTAGGATGTATCGATAAATATCTTCAAACTATTTTTTCATAAAAAATCAAAATCTAATAATCAAAAAAATTTAAATAAGCAGTACAAAATTGTTTTATATATTTTCTGGCATTTCGAAATTTTGAAAAAAAATATAACTTTGAGACCCACTTCTGCCCTAATTTTTATTTAAATTCGTTCGTATGTGTCTTTTTTCTACATGTGGCTTAATTTTTCCTGAATTTTTAAGAGCATTGCGAGACACAAACATAATTTTCTTCATCGTCTGCATTATTTTTTTCATTTTCTTGAAATCGATTATTTTATTGTATTCGTGGTTTTTAATTGAAAGATTAAAATAAGAAAAATAAAAATAATTTGGATTTTTTAAGTGTTCTTCTCATTAATTCGAATGATCTTTCCACAAGGACTTTATTTTTGACGTAGGACTACGTCTTTCATTTCTATACCGGGGTGTAAAATCAAAGTTTCGAAAACGAAAGCGTTACGCCGGAGACCGAGATTTTGAGCGTTAATAGCTCCTAAACAACTGAACGAAATGGTATGATAAACACTTCATTCGAAAGATAAAATGTCTACGCGTTCTATACTTGTTACTTTCTGATCCAAAAACTTGTTTCAATAGTCTTAAAATTGTTTTCAAAACAGGCTCTTGAAATCATCAATCGATATATAAGCGAGCGCCGCTCGGAAATCCACTCAGTTCTAATTGAACAGCGATTGGAGCATGTTGTCGCTGTTGTGGTGAAGCTCTTCGTTTATCATGAAAGCGCGAATGAACGGTGTCACCAAGAGCCTGTTTGTGCACCTTAGGCCAGAAGGGAATCCATCAGTAGGAGAGTGATGCCACAAACGGTTCCCCGGGAAGATCTCGAAGCATCCGCTACACACACACACATACACGCGCGGAATTCTTTCCGTTTGGATGCCATTCAGCATCGAGAAAGATCCGGAAAATAATCTGCCAGTTCCTCTGGGAATTTAAAAATACATTCATGTGAAAGAGTTTATTTGGATGTTTTCTATCCATGTAACACTGTGGCCAAATATGTTTCAATCAAGTGCTATTAACAGATGGTTATCGAGTTAGCATTAACCACTGGTGGGCTTCCAGTATCGAGGAAAATGTGGAAATATCTAATCGTTACTGAAAATAATCTGCCAGTTCCTCTGGGAATTTAAAATAACATTGATGTGAAAGAGTTTATTTTAATGTTTTCTATCCATGTAACACTGTGACCAAATACATTTGGTTTTGTGATTTTTCAATCAATCGCAATTAACAGAATAGGTTCTGAAGATTATTCTTCCCCATCAGTAGTATATTTCCGTATATTGTATGCGCCCGCAATCGATTATTGTTCAGTCGCCGAAAGTTCCGAGCTCAGAGAGTTCATTCCCCTTTAGTTTGCCTTCCAAATTGCCATCGTAAACCACGCCTTCTCTCGATTCAATCACGCACAAAAAGCATTCTGGTGGTGAGATGCATTCATTTTTCGTGAGGACATCGACAAGACAACATCATTGCTGAGGGTGCTGGACGGCGAAGGATCGAGATCTGCCCTGAAACGCAAGCAGTTTGTTTGATCCTGTGAGGGAGCACAGAGAAGCCTATCCATCAGGAGAAGAGAAAGTGACCATCGAAGCAGCCGCTACACACACCCATACACGCACGGAATTCTTTCCGTTTGGATGCCATCTAGAAAGATCCGGAAAATAATCTGACAGTTTCTCTGGGGATTTAAAAATACATTCATGTGAAAGAGTTTATTTGAATGTTTTCTATCCATGTAACACTGTGACCAAATACATTTGGTTTTGTGATTTTTCAATCAATCGCAATTAACAGGATAACTTCTGAAGATTATTCTTCCCCATCAGTAGGATATTTCCGTATCCAATATTGGATGCATAAAACCTTGTGCCTCCAACGTAACGCTCTCGTTTTCGAAGTCCCTCAAATATTCATTCATTCAGAATGAACTCAGATTCAACAAATGATCTCTAAATCAACGATAGTCCTACGTCACCCTTGCGGTTATACCATAGATATAACCCACTTCCTGTTTTTTCTCACAGAGCTCTATCGTACTGCTGACTCCTATGAATTTGGTAAACTATCTAAATCCAATGTAAAGATAATCTTATACATTTTAAGATACGAGAAAAAAAAATCTTTGTGCAGCGCAATGCTCTAATTATACCGACAAAATTCAGACATATGAAAAACCAAATTTAAGAAATATTAGAGCAGTCACGGGTCTCTAAATTCAAAATAAATTAAAAATACCCAAAGGCCAAAAAACTATTTTTTTCGCACAATCCTCTTAAAAATTCAAGAAAAAATTACGCTACATGTGGAAAAAAAACTACACATACGAACGCATTTAAATAAAAATTAGAGTAAAATTGGGTCTCGAAGTAATTTTTTTTTCAAAATTTCGAAATGTCTGAAAAGAAATTTTTTTTTGTACCGTGAAAAACACTCTAAAATTCTGAAAAAAATCACATATACCTAAAATAGACATAGGGAAAAAAATTTAATACAAACTAGAGTAGTACTGAATTTCAATATAAAATGAAACTAAAATAAAAATTGATTAAAAATTTTTTTAGTGTTTGATTTTCTGATGAAAATTTGTTTGAAAATATTGATTGAATATTGACACCTAAGTAAGATGTAAAGTACATCTTACTTAGATGTCAATACTCAATCAATGTTTTCAACTAAATTTTTCATCAGAAAATCAAACACTAAAAAAATTATATTATTTTTTATTCATATTTTTGTCCCAAACTATTGAGAATGGCATGAAAAAAAAACGAAAACCCTAAATAAATGAAATATTGTATAGTACCCTATACAATATTTTCCATACGGCTGGTGATTTGGTTTGGGGGACTTTTTACCCCCCTACCCGGTCAGGCCCTTTGTGTTCCATTTGAATGGCAGCCCCCACCCCCCTAAGAGAGAGGGGAGGAGTATCTAACCACCATAGAATCATTTATTGCACCGTAAAACCTTCTTCTTCTTCTTGGATGGCATTAACATTCCCAGTGGAACTTTTGCCTTCTCATCGTAAGTATTACATGCGTCATTTTTGTTAGTACTACTTAGTTGAGATTTCTATGCCGAATAACATGCCTTGAATGTATTCTGGAGTGGCAAGTTCTAGAATACGCGTGATCACAGTGCAAGTCGGAACAAATTTCTTTGACGAGAAATCTCCCGGCCAGAACGGGAATCAAACCCGAACCCCCGGCATGATAATGTGGGATGCTAACCACTCGACCACGGGAGCAATCCGTAAAACCTCCACGTGCCAAAGTTCATTTCATTTGCCTGATTAATTCTCGAGTAATGTAGAAATTTGTATTTTTTTGGGTATCAAATGAAAGGGCTTGACTAGTAGCACACAGTTATTTATGAAAATGCAAATTCAAAATAGCCGCCATGACAAAGTGGCGACATTTTTTTTCAATTCATCTATATGGGTATCGAACGAAAAGGGTTTGACTAGTAGAACATACTTATTTGTGAAAATGCAAATCCAAAATGGCGATATATGTTTTTATTTCAAAACCCCATCAATATGGATATCGAATGAAAAGACTTGACTAGTGTTAAATCATGAAAAATCATGAAAAGTTCAAAATGGCCAATTACTTTTATTTATACAACTCCCGTATAGAGCGATCCCACCCCAAATCAGTCGGCTGCTGACTCGACCCTCTACAATTGTTTTTGAAACTTGGTACAAATGATGGAAACTACCAAAAATTACAATTTTCATTGTTATATGACTAATTAAAATTACGACTGATTTTCAAAAGATCAATCAAAATGATTGATCCTTCTTTCAAATATTGTAACTCAAAAACCAGATGTCTGATTAACATATGATATTTGACAAAGTTATTGGAAAATCAACAAACCATTACATTTTAAATGTACTGTTAGAAAATCATTCTCAAAAATTAAACCTAATATTAAAATCTTTTATATCTTAATGTCGTCTATAGTAAGTTCTTCTAACATATCGTCCAGGTCTTCACTTGCGTATGGTTCCTAAATATGCGAATCGGAGCTCGATGAGGTTATACACGAAACTTTTCTAGCGCTTCGCACTATTTCGTCGTCACTATTTCCCTCGCTTTCAGATTTACTATTACGCCGTCTGATGAACATTTAGAGAATGAAAAAGAAAACACATAGCGTCTAATAAAAAACTTTTTGGAATAAACAGGGGGGCTATCCGAGTCGCGCAAATATTATTCTCATTATCAGAGAAAAAACTTGCAACTTGCCCCTTCTTTTAGCTTTTTATCTACCAAGCGCAAAGAACAATGAAAACGAATAACGTGAAAAGTCGGAGTTGCCAAATGTGATATAGTTTATGACGATATTTTCCCACAAAAGTGACATATGTTCTTGATATGATATATTTACAGAATCTTCGCAACCGATTGAACAGAATATTCCATATTCTCCAATAAAATTGCAGTTATTCATTGTCATCGAATACAGTATATAGAGCAAGTACGTTCGGTTTTTTTATCCCATTTATTTATTTCTTAGGCTCATTAACATTTTATCTGTAACAGTGCCGGGTTTTTATCGTGTACATGTACATATGTTTATGTTTCTATAACTTGTAAATTACACAGTAGTAGTAGTAGCCATTTAGGCGTTACGTTTTTCTGTTCCATTACATTATGGTAAATTAAACTGTAGTCGCCATTTAGGGGTAAGGGTATTCTATCTGTTCTTCCATTGTTCAGCAGACCGGACAGCGGAGACAGTTGATATTGATCATTGTTGGGTTATTTATAGAACAGCAGCCCGATGTTTCTTGCAGAGCAGAGCAGTTGTATGGATGAATCGATCTTATTTCCACCGTAGATCGTTCTCCATCGCGGAAGATGGTTGCGTGGACGTAGTTATTCTATAATAACACAAAGATGGTCAATTGAGGGCCCTGAGTTTGAACTCACGATCGATCGCTTAGTAAGCGAACGCGTAACCAAGTGGCTACGAAGACCCCCTAAGTACGTTCGGTTGAATTTCATTTTTTATTATCATTGGCAACACTGTATAATTGACTAAAAAATTATTTTTATAAGTTTTCTAATCAGCAATCGGTTGATGTCATTCGGATTCAGCAAGATAGTAGTCCTGAATCGAACCCGAATTCATTATTATCGTTGTCCCCCTATTTCTCTAGCGCACCGACAGTTGAATTTGGGCCCTGCAAGAAACTCGGCCGAATCGAAATTCGACGTGTTAAATAATTCGGTTCTCACCTCTTGATACTTACTGTAACTTACACTTCAAATCTTGGAATCGAAGACGAATTCAAAATCAATAGATCTATCTCAAAATCGATGTCCATGTACTTGAATAACATGGATTGATAAAAAGGCTACCATGTTCACCGTAAACCAATAAAAAGCACACGGTGTCCGTGCTCGGAAAACATTTTCCAATTTCCCCAGTGTGTGATAATTTTCCACTCCACTACTACTCGGTATTCCGAGTCGTTGTAACCCGCTCGGGACGATTTGGGGTAGAAACTGCTGCCTCGTTGGTACAGCTCCTAGCGCAGCAGCAGCTGATTCTACAACAGCGTCCACAGGCGAAGGTTGGCGATGTTGTACATTTATGAGTTTTCCCCTCATCCTGGTCCCCGTCTCGTCGCAGCTGAACACATCTTCATCATCTTGCAAGTCGTTAGTGTAATCATGGGAAAATTATCCCGTTTATCACTGCCCGACTTTTGTTATCTATGTTGGGGGGGGGGGGGGGGGGGGGAGGATGTTTTACATCATTAGAGTCATCGCCCTTCAGCTGGAGCGTGTGTATCGTCGTGTGCGCCAGGAATATGATATTAAGTACCCGCAGGCAATCGAAACGTGCGCGCTTCAGCAGATTGTTAATTAGATTCCAATCTAGGACGCAGTTTTTGAAATACTGAGAGTACTAATAAATTTATATTCGAGCATCGTAAACATTCTTTTCAATGGAGAGAAGCGGAAAATGCTCACTAAAATAATTTTATCTTATGCATTAGCAGAATCCAACAGAGTACACAAATGAATACGATGCCTCTTTTTTATTCTGGAGTGTACCTCTTGAGTCACGTTTTTTTCTTCCATTGGTCTATCGAAGGCATCTCATCATTGGCTTTTAGACATCATCTTGACAACATGGATGGTTTTATTAGATTCCAGGGAAGAAGAAAAAGATTGAATAGAAGAAAAGTGAGAAGCAATAATTTTATGTTGAATGAATTGTTTACTCTTGATTGAATCTATTTTGAATATCTCTTTTTATCCGCGAACTGTAGAAACAATCACTACGAATCGTACAATCGATCCCCTCCCTAAAATCTTTATAATCTTATTCCTTATCAAGATGTTTTCTGAATGGCACACGTGAAAGTTTATTGGCGTTGTGTTGTACCTACTTTCCGAACATATTTTTGTTATTGTCGCAGCTTCCGTTTTCTTCCCACCATTCTGTCACGAACAGAAGATGAACTTAACGAAGCCATTATCGTCGACGTGACACAAATATAAAAATATACGCACCAAAGGAGCTATCGAGCGGGAGCATAAAATTCAATTCCAACACATGACAATAATGATTTTGACTAATGAATGTGCGTGTGTCCGCTCCCAGTTAGGGCTCCAGGTTGTTTTGTTGGGTGGAGAAGCCGGAAATGTTAAATGGTACGGGTGAGCAAATGTCTATACCTTTTCTGATGAGTTTTCTGTGATAATGTTTGGGGACCAGCTTTAGTGTTATCACACGGGCAATGTAAGTGTTTCTGGACTCTAAACATTCGAAGTGTGTTTTACGAATTGAAACGTTCAGTCAATAGATCATTTAAGTGGCAAAACAAGTTTTCATAGATAAATGATAATGCCTTTGGGTGATTTTTTGTTGTTGTACAGAATATTTCTAATATGAAGCAGTACGGGGCCAACATCAGTACTAAAAGGGGATGGTTCAATTAGCACAGAATCGATCTCTGCGACAGTGACTAATCCGGTCGATATTCAGACCGTGACTTCAAATGATAATTCGTCGGTCATGTTTGGTTCTCAATCAGTTAAAATAACCCATTCAGGGTGGTTTCGACCAAGCTGCGTCATGTGTGTATCTCGTTCTACGCAGAGTATACTGCTCGTTCAAGTTCTTCAAATTACTCATACTGTTTGTAAGCTGCGTCTACTATTCGTACGATCACTCCTCATAAGTTCTTGATAGGGTTTTGATCTGGAAAACAAGCTGACCAGTCGAGTATCTGAAGCCTTTATTCATTAAATCATGCCATGACTTTCCAGGTTTTATGAATTGATGCCAAGATGATACCCCCGACTTGCATGTTATGACGAAGCAGATTCCCCCAGGCAAATTGATTTTGAAGTCCGTGTTAGGGAAACACAGCTCAGTGGGTCCCGAAAATATACATGCAATTTTCGAAGCGTATTTCCACAGGTACATCGATTTTGAAGTCTGTGTTGGGGAAACCGTAAATTGGGCCAAACAAAACTTGGCAGTTAGGGCGTTTAGATAACGCTTGACATTTTACAATTATTCAAGCATTCGCATGAGCAAGCATAAGCATTCGAAATACGGGTAGCACACAATTCGGCAGAACAAATGTATGGGAAAAAAGGAAGTTCTTTCAGTTTTCATGAATTTAAACCGTTTAGAGATTAACGAATTGTAATGTATAGCATATCAAACAAATCTTAGAGAATTTCCGATTCAATTGGTATGCAAATCATGAGAATTCGTTCACAGTGGAAATAGTTATTAATGAAAGACGTAGTTCTACGTCAAAAATTGCAATTTGACAATTATTTAAAATGGGTGTGTTTTTTCGATTTCACTAGCCACTAGTTTTCCCCCCCACAACACAACGAGCAATCTTTTTGCCTACAATTCGGCGTTAGCTCACAATGTGATTGGATGCGTATCATGAATTGCTCTCGATTTGCCGATAATAGGCATTTATCAGTTGTCAGAATCAATGGAGGGATGATCTAGGAATAATCTTGAAGATGATATTGGATGATTTCACTCTATACTCCTCAACGATTTGACGAGAATCTGGCGCGAAAGGTTAAACGTTGATAGATATTTTATTAAATTGAAGTCCTGGTTGTTGTCCAATCAATTCGTGCTCAATTCAAGTTTTATCGTGTAGGTCTTGCTACTAACAAGTTATGAAAATGTGGCCAGGATGTCATTATATCGAGCATATTGTTTGGTTTTGTAAAAATGCAATTATTGAATTTAACTGGCTGTTGATGTAGAAGTTTGAAAGGGTATATTCACGCTTATTTTTCAGGGCTTTCATTTGATATACCAAAAACGAAAAAAAAACAGATTTTGAACAATGAAAAAACTAAATTCAAATGAAATTACTAGACACAATCACTGTCCTATGTCAAGATCCCGTCCGTGCCCCTAGGTCCAAACCCATCAACTTTTTTTTCTATGCTCAATAGTAACTTGCAAAGGGGTGGAGCTTAAATAACAATATTTCTCCTCTCCTCAGTGTCCGTAGACCCTGGATTTTGAATTTCGTATAAGCGTGAGTTTGTGATATCCACATTGTGTAAGACTATCGACCGCACGCTACGTTCAATAAATTTTATGGTAGCTGAGCAGAAAAAGAGGATTAATTTCGGATGCTTCCACCTTTAGTCTTGAAGATGGCCGATTGGAAAACTATATCTACCCCCCGATAAAGAGAAAGATAATTTGAAAAGCCTCGCTGCCACTGCTGTCTGGTCGCTAGCTTATTGTAAACGAGCTTAGGGGAATACATCGCCAACGCAAAAGTCAACGGTTAGCGATCAATGATCAACGATCAACGATCAACGGCCAACGGCCAACAGTCATCGGTCTACTATCAACTATCATTTATCAACTCTCTGATTTTTCGAAATATGTAAAAAATCCTCAGCTTTCAAGAAAAAATGTAGAGAAATATGGCGCCCTCCGCGTGAACTATAAAAAACAAATACAATCTATAATTACTATAATTTTCTCGCAGGTGTAGTTTTTCAAAGAAAACTAGCTCATAAGCTTTAATTTGATACGTCGATATTTGATATGTCTCAATCGGTCGAATAGTTCAAAAGTGTTTTTTGCATTTTTGAAAAAAAAATCATTTTTGACAAAAAGTAAAAATGTTTCTTCGAACCACCCTAATGAAATAGAAACGGGCTCCCTAATGAAAAAAAAAAAAAAAAAATACGGGTCTAACATTTTGCGATAACGAAACGAAACTACCAATTTTCACGATAATCTGAGAACCACTATATCGGTTTAGCATGGAATGGCTGTAAATTTAGGTAAACAAAATTTTGTTTTATTTACGTTTAAGGAGAAAATACAACAAAAATTATTCTTTTGCTTTTGTGATGAACCTTCGAACTTTTAGCTAAAAACCTTTCATTATTTGCTGCACATTGACATTGTCCACCACTTTTTCATTTCGTAGGAGAACCGCGGGTAATACGGGCGGACAGAGGGGGCAATATGACAGGTGCTTGATTTGTATAGTTACATTTTGAATTTCGGATTTCTGTTAATGAGAACACCTTCTACATGTTATTCTATAATATTTAAGCCATCTTATGGTAATGAAAACTGATCAAAAGTGGAAATGGGAAACAAAAACCGAAAATCATACGTGATTCCGCGTGTTTATGTAATTTATGCTGCTTCGATGTTAAGCATGTTGAGTGGTTTAATATCAAAATTCAATTTGCTGATCCTTATATTTCGGGTTGTGAGTTAACAGAGATGTGATATTAAGTATGTACGGAAAAGTAAATTCATCTTTGAGTGGAAAATTTAAATCATTGAAATAATTGTACTGGTGGAGTAAAACGGACAGTTACCAGTGGGAGTGAGATGGACTGTGAAAAGTCTGTCCAATCTATTCCTAAGGAATGCCATGCGTCTATAAATGGAAATCAAATCGGTAAATGTGGACTGTTTAGAAGCTGACTGGAACCAAAAGTAAAATTGTTGAGGATCTGTTTGTTTATACTGCTGAAAAGCACGATACCACTTCTAGGTGGATAAATTCGATTTTTTCATCATTTAACGGACATTCGTGATGAGTTCAGCCCTTGATTGAATAAAATTATTCCTCTCGCGATCGATAAACCTCTACGCTTCATATATTGCAAAGCTGTCCATATTACCCCCACTATATGTCAATATTACCTGCATCGAAAGAAATGTTGTACTTTCCGGTCTGTTTTAATTTCAGCAAAAAACATTGAAAAACACTTTTTTGTAACATATTTGGCCAATTAGGTAGAGAAACAGTATATTGAATAGCAAGAAACTGTATCAAAGTTTTGGGAAACATGAGTTTTCAAATATATAATTGAACTTCTTCTTAACATGTCCGTTTTACTCACACCTCCCCTATGCTGTTTTGCTGCTCTGCCCCACTTCTTCAATTTACATTTGCCCAATATTTTTCGATTAACGAAAGTCTTGACAATTTGGTGGAATCATACGTTCTTCAATAAAATAAATATTATTTTGCTTATACCATTCAACGGCATCCCGGCTGTAATGGCAGCTGGCTTATCATCTTATGACGACCCTTCGCCTTGTAAAGTAATCCATTCGTAGTTTGCTCCAGTGATGAAAACCTTCGTTTTCTTTCCTCAACTACAGATGCCTTGCCAAATCATCAACATGTGAGAGAATTTATCTGCGAAGACGAAAGTGAACTTACTCAATTAGTTTCCTTGCACGGTTTTTGTCAACAAGGTTTTGTTTAAGCACCCTGTTGGTATTTTTGCTGGCATGGTACAATTGAAATGCTTCTCGCATACAGATTTGCTAAACTGTACTATGCGCTGCAGTGAACCTTTTCACCAAACCACGTCCGGAGATCCCAGGATTATATTGGCCTACCCTGATGATCTTCACTCGTCGTACCCGGTCCTATGCTCCATTTCTTCGTTCTTTAATGCACGAAAATATTGCATCACTTAATAAATTGATATTGATTCTTTTAAGTATACACAAAAAATCGTTTACTGACAGTAAAACGAAGAGCGTAAGTAACTATATTTCAACGTGAACCCTTTGCAAAGTGTTTCTTATTTGCTCTCTTATATTCGTCTCTCGCTTTAGTGAATGCTGTACTAGTATGAGTGAATAGCTTTTTTAATGATATTTTGAAGCTCTTTCAAAGCTCTTTTTTTGATGATGAAGTAGAATAAAAGAATCATTGTTTGGTTTTGGTCTTTCATTAAAGGTGCCATGTAAGAAACCATCGACCATTGATCTACTGAAAATGTTAGTTTTAGTAAATAGTTCGTTAATTTACAACAACTTTTCTGTACATTATATTTTAATCAGACATCTGAATTTCGAGCGATTTTTTTTCCAAAAAGGTCAACAACTTTGGATACGCCTTCAGAAGAAAAGCTACAGTTATTAAAATTAGTCATCAGATAATGGATAATGAATTTTGGGACGCTTCCACCTTATGAATAATCTATATATATATATAAAAATGGATTTCTGTCTGTCTGTCTGTCTGATTCTTATGGACTCGGAAACTACTGATCTGATCAACATGAAAATTGGTATGTAGGGGTTTTTGAGGAAGGTTTTCGTGATAGTTTGAGACATATGGAGGCATATGGAGGTTCTTCCCACTTGCCACACTCTTGCCACACAAAAGAAACACAAATTTCTGCATTACTCGAGAATTAATCAAGCAAATGAAACCAAAATTGGCATGTAGAGGTTTTAGAGTGCAATAAATGTTTTTATGGTGGTTAGATACTCCTACCCCCTCTCTTAGGGGAGCTGCCATACAAATGAAATACAAATTTTTGCATTACACGAGAATTAACCAAGTAAATTAAACCAAATTAGGCATGTGAAAGTTTTAGGGTGCAATAAATATTTTTATGATGGTTAGACTCTTCACACCCCTCTCTAAGGGGGGGCTGCCAAACAAATGAAACACAAATTTCTGCATTACTCGAGGATTAATCAAGCAAATGAAACTAAATTAGGCATATGGAGGTTTTGGGGTGCAATAATTGTTTCTATGGTGGTTACACTCTCCACCCCTTTCTCAAAGGAGAGGCTGCCATACAAATGAAACACAAATTTCTGCATTACTCGAGAATTAATCAAGCAAATGAAACGAAATTTGGCATGGAAAGGTTTTAGGGTGCAATAAATGTTTCTTGGGTGGTTAGACTCTCCATCCCCTCTCTAAGTGTGGGCTGCCATAGAAATGAAACACAAATTTCTGCATTACTCGAGAATTAGTCAAGCAAATGAAACTAAATTTGGCATGTGGAGGTTTTAGGGTGCCATAAATGTTTTTACGGTGGTAAGACACTCCACCCCCTCTCTAAGGGGGAGCTGCCATACAAATGAAAGACAAATTTTTTGCATAATTTGAAAACTAATCAGGCAAATGGAGCCAAATTTGTCATGCGAATGTTTTAGAGAACACGAAACGTTTCCATAGTGAATAGACACTCCTTCCCTCTCTTTGAGGTAGGGGGGGGGGGGTGTTGTTCTGCCATAGAAATGAAGCATATTCCATCATATGTTCTGTAAAAACCATTTATAACGGAGAAACATGTTATTTGCAAGTGGTTGAAAAATCTTGAACGAGAATTGTGTCTGAAAATAATCTGATATTATAACGATGAGTTTTGTTAGAAATACTGAGAATTTTATAGCAAAAAATAAATTCAACGGGGTCGATTAGAAGATCAATCAATGAGCAGTTCTGCGATTGGACCCATGAACTTGCTCATAGTAAGAAAACGTGAATGTTTGAAGGTATTGATAACAAAAAACAAATTTTAGGCGGGACGAAGTTTGCCAGGTCAGCTTCTGCTTCTTGAATGGCGTTAACGTTCCCTGTGGAACTTTTGCCGGTTCAACGCATTAACTAACGTTATTTATTAATACTTAGTTGAGATTTCTTAAGCCAAATAAAACGCCTTGAATGTATTCCTAGGGGCAAACTCTAGAATACGCGTGACCACAGTGCAAGACGAAGGAAATTTCTTTGACGAAAAAAATCCCCCGGCCTGGACGGGAATCGAACCCGAACACCCGGCATGATAATGTGAGACGCTAACCACTCGGCCACGGGTGCACCCGTACCGGGTCAGCTAGTGTTTAAATAAAATCAGAGAGGGTCGCGTCAAAATTGGCTATTTTTGGTTTGATTTGGCCTGGAATTCCTCTATATCGATACCAATAGCTTCGTTAATAGGGTAAATGATCTTGGTTTGTCCAATTTGAGGTGTTTTTACGCAACTAGTAAATGCAAATCGATTTTTCTTCATGAAAATCACACATAATCGATACGAGTTTGGGTTTGTTGAAAAGCCCCAAGTCTCTAGTTGCTAATACTACCATAAGGTATTGGAATTATTAAAATTTTTATGTTTTTTAACGATTTTCCTTAAAGAAGAATTATGATCATGGTTTGCCCAAAAAAAATGATCATGGTTTGTCCGGTTTTAGAAATTTCCATTTTTGAATGAAAACATTCGAATTCACAATTAGACGTTGCATTTATCATTGCTTGAGTTTACTGTCATCATATTGATTCATTCATAATTTAGGCTTTCTTCAGAATATTGCCTTTTCTTGGGTATTTTAGAAGTGTTTATTTTCAAGGTGAACCAACACAATCAACACAGAAAAACCATACTTCTGCTATGCGCGAAGCACACCATAAACAAACATAAACAAACTGCAGCGCGCCAAGCGGTTGCCATAGAAATCATGTGGACAAAACAACATTATTGAATTGGACAACTCATGATCAGAATTGAGTTAATCAAAATGCGTTAATTTAATGGTTTAGCTATGTAAATCCGATACAAATGGTGAGCTAGCATGATGTTTACAATATTTATAAGTGTTGTAACCCAGAAAAGGTCTGAATACGTGCCAAATAATCATCGACTAAAAGTTAGCTCGAATGAGGGGCGCATTGACACAAATAGAAGGTGTATTTTATAATCCTTTAAAACATGTGATTTCGTAAAAATATACTATCAAACTACTATAAATCATGTAAAAGGCAATTTCATTCATATGTTTCGAAACATTCGAAGGCCTTATTTGACACAGGAGCGCTGAATTAGAGCATTGAAAAAAGTGGGCAAACCATGATCATATTTTCGACTGGACAAACCAAGATCATTTACCCTAATCATATCCAAGCAGCACAAGAATAAGCAGCAGTGCGACAATTCACGGTGCTGTTTTTGGTGCAGCAAACTTTCGGCGTTTTCTCTGCGATACTTACATTGACACAAGGAAGGAAAGAAGCAAAGCAGTAGAGAAATTTTGGGTGAAATATAAGGCACCACCATTGCACCGAGCGCTATCATGGAAGAGTTTTCATTTGCGATATTCATTCTAGTCTCGCTCCAGCCAGCGAGCAGGCAAAAGCCATTCTCCATGCTAAACATTTACTTTTAAATTGTCAACATGTCTTTGGAAAGACTACAAGAGAGTTAATTCTAGTCTATCATTTGTTTGTGTGCCGGAGCGAATATTTTTCTTAATGTGTACTCACGGGACAAGTGGTTGAAAATAAACACTTCAACGAATGATGGCGGGATTTGGGTCATGATTCGTGTTAATATTCGTCCGAATGTAGTTCACTACGTAAAAAATCTACCAAAGAGTTGATTGAATTTAATTTAAGTTTCAATATTCGTCATTCGGGCGAATTGAATAAAACAAATTCGTAGTGCTACGTCAACAATGGGGTCGTGACTTGAACACCACTGTCTATATTTTTTTTTAGTTTGTATTTTTTTCAGATTGTGGGGTTAGTTCGATACCGTACTCAATGCCATCCTTCCATGCCTCCTTTCATGCCATCTTTTTTTCTCTCCCTCACCTGTCATTGCTGACAGATGTTTTTCTCGCCGGATATTCAACCTTGTCGGACTGATGTTCGATGATTACTTTTACATACATTCAATTTGAATGAATACATCTAATGCCAATTGAACCAATCAAAACACAACAAAATTACACTTACATATAGAACAGAAAGTATTTGAGAATCTACTATTCTGCGAAACAGTACCTCAAAATCTTCTTCTGGCTGCTCTTTCAACACTTCTTCCTTTCCAAAACTTCATTGGACACAAATCTTGTTCTATTCAGTGCAGATTTCACCTGAGAACAATATTTATTAGACCATAAATGAAATCTTGGAAATGTTTCACCACCGTAAACACCGAATCAGTTCAACCCATCTTTAAAACCCAGGTCAGTTCAGGTCGAAAAATCAATAACTGGCGTGAAAATGAAGCCCTCCCACCGGGAATCCAATTCAATTGAATTTATATCCTCCCGTTTTGGAAGATATTCTTCCCCAATCACAATATTTTGAACGGAGGCTGATTGTATTCGTTGGTGACTTATGGGGGGAGAAAACATGCCAGGTGAGTCAAAGATATTGTTTGGAATAAACACTCGCATTGGATCTGAGCTATTGAACTCTTTTCGTTTCTTTTTTTATCCCATTTTTTATTGTTATTGTAACGGCTTTCCCGATTGGTAAACAGTTCAATATTTTATCGCGTTGGCAATGGGGATTTTTTTTTCTGAGTATCGATCCAAACGATTCGATTGTAATATTAGAGAGTGGCGGCTATGGATATTGATTTTTATTCTATTGGAATGAGTTAACCGTTCGCCTGAGCTGTCGCCAAAAGTCATACTGCTTATCCACATCTGACAAGAGTAACCGGTTTCAGACATTGGAATTGTGAATGGAATTGAACTTGCCACTATCTATCATCTGCTACGACATTCAAACATTTGCTACATCAAACAAAGATTCGAAATCTTAGGGAGTGAGCAATACTTTTGTTCATGTAACAAAGTTTCACCAGTGTGGTGCTTAATCTGTGTATAATCTGCAGCAAATATTTACTCCATAACCATGAAGTATCTAAGTGGAGAAGAACAATGAAATAAGATCTCATTTTCCCAGATCCTGTGTCTCCTCTTTCCTTCCCACCGGCCATATTGGTAGACCAATTCCATTCAAACAATGGCGCAAATCCAATGGCACAAGAATAATCCCATTTCCATTTGGACGTTGTTTGCACAAGCTTTGATTCGTCATTCTTTGGTGCCTCCCGTTTCCTTCCGACCGGCGGCTGGTAGTCTTTGAATACACCCTGGAAAAGGGGGCTTCCGTCGCAGGCATCAAACAGATGGAAATTTACTGCAATCAAGATGCTGGAGACACTCCCGTCTGGTTGTACTCGATGCTATTTATAGAACGCCTCCAGCGGTTTTCCGGAGATCAAGTTTCAAGGATTACCAATCACCTGTGCTTCGAGAAGAGTCTATGGGGTGGGTGTTATTAGATCAATAAGTACGTCGTTTACATTTCATTTCACGAGAGTAGTGTTTTGTATTCTGAGACGCAACTCTACAAAGTACTCGACTAAATTTCCTCATCTCCGTTATTTGAAGCGGGAAATGTTCATAACTATCGAACCACCGCTCACCGGCGTTCCTGTGTTCGCTTTGATCGGTAGTATGTAGTAGCTTCAGCCGGCGCGATGGGAACATGCTGATAATATTGATTGAATATTTGTAATAACATTCCAAAAAGGGTAAAAGGGCACCTTCACTCACCGCGCCCTATCGCGCAGGCAATAATGGAAATTCTGACATTCGATTCCGCTACGGGGACCAGGTATCCGATAACCAGCTTGACGGCGAATGGCAAATCGAACACACACCGGAGGACCATAGAGTTCCAATTATATCCACTACCCGCGGGCTTTTGGTGAAATAGCTGAGGAACAAAAGCAGGTTTAGTGAACGAAAATCAGCAATTTGATCGCAAATTACAAACCAACCACGGTCGTGTATTGCACAGCGGAGAGATTGAATTTAAATAATTTATTCGGTATTCATGTAAGACTTGGTGGAATTTCTGTTGGTAAAGCTTTTTTGGTATGTTTGAAATTGAAGCTTTAACTGAATAATTGCTTATTTAGTATTTGAAAAACGATATACAGTCATAGAAACATTCCATGCCAAATCAATCGGCCGCTGACTCGACTCTCTCCGATTCATTTGGCGGTGGAACAGACCGCCACGGTAGATG
Organism: Toxorhynchites rutilus septentrionalis; assembly: GCF_029784135.1. NCBI lineage: Eukaryota > Metazoa > Arthropoda > Insecta > Diptera > Culicidae > Toxorhynchites > Toxorhynchites rutilus. The sequence continues at coordinate 147,634,260 of NC_073744.1, forward strand.
TACCGTTTTGTGTCAAATTCCGAGCACTTAAATATTGTGATTGGGTGGCCATTAAACAGTGTCTCATTACTCAAAATGGTACTTTATCGCGAAATCAATTTGATTTTTGGATACAATAGAGCCTTCTTTTTCATTTGACTTCAAAAAAATTTATTCACAAATATATTTTTTTGATGAAAAACTAAAAATTACAAATTCCGAACATCATTTATGTAACTGATTCATATTCCGAACACTTTTGTCTCAAATTCCGAACAGCCAAAATGGATTTGTTTAAAAAATTCATAACTTTTGAACTACTGGACCGATTAAGATGATCGAAATATCAAATTAAAGCGAATAAACTAGTCTTTTGTGGAAACATATTTTACTCGAAAAAGAAAAATTGATTTGGTTTTCGTAATTATTGATTGTGTTCGTTTTTTCTAGTTTACATGGTTTCGGGACCAAGGGCGCTATATATTTTTATATTTTTTCTTGAAAGCTGAAGAGTTTTTACATAACATATCCAAAAATTCAGAGGTATGCTTTTTATCGTTTTTGAGTTATTATTTTTCAATGTTAACATGATTTAGTCTTCGTTCGATATTCTTATGCAACTAGACTAGATCTATGCGAAAAGGATTCCATTTTTTTGCAAATTGAATATTTTTTCAAGGAAGACTAGCCCATTGACTTAAATTTAATATGTCGATTATCCAAATCTGTTAAGTAGTTCAAAAGTTATGAATTTTTGGAAAAAAGGGAAACATGAGTTCAACGATTAACTTTGAAAAATTATAATTTAAAAACAAAAAAACAACACATTTCTGATTTTTGGATATGTTATATAAAAATTTAACATAATAATCGAGTTCGCCCTGTTACTTCAAGACCCCGGTTTTGTTATTGTGGTTTCAGTTGAAGACCTGGCTAAGAAAATCAATTTTACTCTCGTTGGTTTGCACCTGCGACCTGCGTTTTGCAAGGAAAGAGCATGCAAACATTTGTTAACAAATGTTCTTATTATACTGTTGCACCAGAATTGGATTGTCCTTGTACCCTAATTTGTGAACTATCGTTGTATTTGCCTGAAAATAGTGTTCAAACATTTTCTTTCGGAATTCGATTCATGCGTCGAAACTTGATTCAAATCACGAACACTACTTTAAAGTTAATTTTTATAAAGATTTCTTCATAAAAGATGTTTTTTAACAATTTATAGTAGATTCGTAACGAGATTCTTACCGAACGAACATATAAACAGCAATTAACATACAAAAATCGAAAAATTCACGATGCTTGTTTTCGACGGAATTTGCTAATGCAAACATTTTACCACTGGTTTTCGATTGTCACTTTTTTGTAAATGTTTAATATTATAAATTATAGGCAGTATCTATACCTGTCAATGAATTTTAAAATGAGGCCTACAAACCAAAGAATGTTAGGGTTTTCATTATGGAATTATTTATAACATTAAAGTTCAGTACATTCTCATTTGAAAATAATGTGTTCGGGATTTGAATCATGCATAGAAACTTGATTCAAATTCCGAACACTAATTCAATACTAATTTTAATAAATATTTCTGCACAAAATATCATTTCTTTCATCCATTTAATGTAGATTCTTACTTTTTGAGCACTTCACATGAAAACAGCAAACAAAGTAGTTGAAAAAACTACAAAAACTGAAAAAATTATGGTGCTTGTCTTTTACGGAATTTGCTAACGCAAACATTTTATTATTGGCTTTGACTGTCACTTTTTCTGCAAATGCTTAATGTTATAAATTATAGAATGTATTGATACCTGTAAATGACATGAAAATGTAGCCTATAAAGAATGTCAAGGCTCTCATTATTCAACTATTTATAACATTAAAGTTAAGTAAATTTACACTTAAAATGAAGTGTTCGGAATTTGAATCATGCAAAGAAACTTGATTCGAATTCCGAACACTACTTCAATATTAATTTTAATGAATATTTTTGCATAAAATATCATTTTTTTCATCCATTTATTGTAAATTCTCACCTTTTCTAGCACTTAACATGAAAAAAAGCAAATAAAGAAATTGAAAGAACTACAAAAACTAAAAAAATGACGATGCTTGTTTTTTACGCAATTTGCTAACGCAATTTTATCTTTGGTTTTGACTGTCACTTTTTTGCAAATGTTTAATATTTTAAATAATAGGTTAAATCAATGCCGGTAAATGATGAGATACGTCAAAGAATGTCAGGGCTTTCAATTATTTATAACATTAAAGTATAGTAAATTAACTGAAATTTAAATGAAGTTTTCGGAATTTGAGACTGTTCGGAATATGAGACAAAACGGTAGGTTTTGATCTTCTTGAAGAAGCAGAACTAATCGCCATTAAGTGCGGTGCGTCCTACGTCAACAAGGCGGGTGTGTTCTAGATACCACATAGTGTATATTTTCTGTATCTTTACTACTGGAGGATGGGATGAAGAGAGCAGAGAGAGAGAGAGAGAGAGAGAGAGAGAGAGAGAGAGAGAGAGAGAGAGAGAGAGAGAGAGAGAGAGAAGAGAAAAAGAGAGAGAGAAAGAGAAAAAGAGAGAGGGAGAGAGAGAGAAATAGAGCGAGAGAGAGAGAGAGATATGTAGTTTAGAGTAGCAAGAAGTGAACACTTGTTTTTACTTAAGCACTTTTATTATAACAAGAGACCTAGACTTTCAATTTGTGGTGAGATAGCTATTAGGAGTACCGGTAAGTTTCTTCGTTTTTTTTTCAAAAAAATAATGATTTATTCTGCAGAAATGGTTACAAATTTCATATTCAAAGTATTGCTCATCGCTAGTCATAACTTTTTCCCATCTTTCTGGCAATTCACGGATTCCTTTGCTGAAATAATCGGTCGGTTTGTCGGCTAACCACGAATCGATCCAATTTTTGACATTATCAAAATTAGAGAAGTGCTGGTCAACCAGGTCATGTTGCATCGATCGAAAACGGTAGTAATGGGACGGACCAATGTCTGGTGTATACGGCGGGTGGGATAGGAACTCCCATTTCAGCGTTTCCAAGTATGTTTTGATCAGTTTCGCGACATGCGGCCGAGCATTGTCGTGCTGCAAAATAACTTTATCGTGTCTTTGCTCGTATTGTGGCCGTTTTTCCTTCAGTGCTCAAACGCATCAATTGTCGTCGGTAGAGGTCCCCCGTAATTGTTTCATTCGGTTTTAGCAACTCATAGAACACCACACCCAGAAGGTCCCACCAAATAGACGGCATAATCTTCTGGCCAGAATATTTCGCGCTGCCGTCGTATCAATACATTTCCCGACGTTTAGGATTGTCGTAATGTACCCACTTTTCATCGCCAGTAACGCTTCGATGCAAATAACCCTTTCTTTTATGCCGTTGAAGCAGTTGTTCGCACGTGAAAAAAACGGCGTTCGACGTCTCGTGGTTTCAATTCATACGGCACCCAATGTACTATCTTTCGGATCATTCCCATTACTTTTCAACGATCGAATATGGCTTGCTGAGCTACTCAAAGTGTATCTGCAAGTTCTTGTTGCGTTTGTGACGGATCATGAACGAGTAAAACCTCCAATTCTTCATCTCATTTTTGGCGGTCTGGAACGTTCTTCGTCTTCCAAGTCAAAATTACCACTTTTAAGCCGTGCGAACCATGTCTGACACGCTCGCTCAGATGGAGCATGGTCACCATAAACTTCCACCAAAATGCGATGACTTTCTGCAGCTTTTTTCTTCATATTGAAGTAATGAAGTAACACTCCCCGCAAAAACACTCTCGTTGGTGCGAAATTCGACATATTCGAAGTGGCAAAAAACTATGTTGTTTACGCTTCAACTTTTTGACATATACTGAAAAAGACGCGCAATGACAGTAGCTTTCCAACGAATGTCTGGAAATTAGATTCACTGGAAAAATAATCAAGTTACGCCATCTGTTGTAAAACCGAAGAAACTGTACACCTAATATATATATTTTTTGTGAAATTCACGAAAAACATCAACGTTTTTTTTTAGGTATCCGTCTTTGCCACCCTTTCCCTACATGAAACACCGGTAGGTTTTGCGTTAAGGGTCTACTTTTTTTATGGCAACATGTTTTCACGGTTTTCAATGTACTAAATGTGTCTATGCAGTTACTCAAGTGGCAAACTAATTGACACAAAAAATGAACATTTAAACAAGCCTTTATATTTTATCACTGAAAATAGTTTCATGCAACTACACCACACCTTTTATAATCATTAATAAATTAATAATTAATCATTCTTTCGCTGTTTTTTGGTCTTTTCAGTTGTGAGTTACAGGGTGCTGTATCAATGTGAGTCAACAAAGTGGAAATTCGGCTTTAGATTTTTTTTGAGAAAGGCGAAAATCAAATCCAGAAAGCTACGGTCGTGAATGATGTTTATGGTCTTGATAGTGAAACAGCGAATTATATGCAATTTTGGTTTCGTCGATTCTGTTCAATTATTTTGGCGTTAAAGGGGTGGGCTCGTCGTCGAAAATGTTGATAGAATTACAATAAATGTCAAAATTTATCGGCATGTTGGCAATCGGAGCATCGATAATGCAAAAGTTTTAAACGATTTGCACAAACAGCCATTCCATGTCAAACCGATAAAGTGGTTCTCAGGTTTGCGTAAAAATTTTGTTTTTATCTCAAAATTTTAGATTGGTTTTTTTATTCTTTCATTAGGGTGACCATTTCCGTTTTAGGGTGGTCCAAAAAACTAATTTTCCCTTTTTTCCAAAAATGACTTTTAAAAAAAAAATCATAATTTCTGAACTAATACACCGATTTCGATGATCGATATATCAAATTGAAGCAATGAACTAGTCCTCTTTGTAAAAATATTAAAAATGGATGTTTCTCATAATTATTGATTGTTTTTGTTTTTTATGGTTTTCATGGTCTCGGGACCAAGGGCGCTATATTTTTTAATATTTTTTCTTGAAAACTGAGTGCGTTTTGCGTTCTGAAGTCATAATTTTTTAAATTTGAGCGATGGCCCAAAGAATCAATTTTTCCCCCTTTTCCAGAAAAGAAAAATTCATTACTTTTGAAATACCAGACCTATTCAGATAATCTATATATCAAATTGAGATAATCTTCATTGAAAAAAATTAAATTCCAAAAAAATTGGATTTTGTTTTCATAAGTATTGTTTGTATTTGTTTTTTATATTTCACATGGTTTCGTGACCAAAGGCTCTATATTTTTTCTTCGAAGCTGAGTTTTTTTTTATATAATTCATGCAAAAAACATAAAGGTGTTTTTTTACGTTTTTGGGTTATGATTTTTCAAAGTTTAGATGTTTTGGTAGCAGTAGAAAATAGGAACATGGGAAATATATTTTTTGCAAGCGTTGTGTTTTTAAAAAAGAATACCTTTATAAAAGCTCATTCAAAAGAACTGCTTGAATTCGATATGTAAATCATCTGAATCGGCCCAGTAGTTCAAGAGTTATGAATTTTTGAATGCTATTTTGGAAAAAAGGGGAAAATTTGATTTTTTGGACCATAGGTTAACTTTAAAAAAATATAACTTCGAAACGAAAAAAAACATCTCTCCGATTTTTGGATATGTTATGTAAAAATATCTGCTTTCAAAACAAAAATAAAAATATAGCGCCCTTGGTCCGGAGAGCATGAAAACTATGAAGACGAATGAAAACAAAAAAATATGAAAACGAAATCATTTTTTTAGCAAAGGTAATATTTTTTCAAAGATTTTTTGATTGGTTCATTGCCTTCAATTTGATAATATTGGAAGTTGTGATTTTTTGAAAAAAGGAATTTATGGAAATTAGGGGAAAAAGTTGATTTTTTGAACCACCCTAAAATCGAAATGGTCACCCTAATGGAAAAAAAAATTAGAAAAAAATATGAGTCTAATGGTTCGCGATAAAGAACAAAATTACCATTTTTCACGAAAATCTGAGGATCACTTTATTGGTTGGACATGGAAATGCTGCAAAGCTAGATTTAAAAAAGCATAGTTCATGGGCACCAAAACCAATTAATTCTGAAACCCTAAAAAAGGACTCTTCGAAACTTCCATTAGTTACCAACTTGAAGCTATTTTAGTGATGCGGTATCTAGTCTAGTAAAAATATTTTTTGTTTTATTTTTTCGAAGCTCAAGAAAACGTCCGAAAGAAGTAGAATAGCAATTTGGTCAGATTAACAAATTAACTCTCAGCATTAACATGTTGATTGCTCGCTGTCTAGAGCGACACTGAAATATTGAACTTATTGAATATCGAAGTAGTAAAAGCAAAATTACATCTTTTTTTTTTATCTCATTTATTTATTTATTAGGCTCATTAGCATTTTAGCTGTAACAGAGCCGGGTTTTAATCGTGTACATGTACACATGTTTATGTTTCTATAAATTATGAATTACACAGTCGTTAGTAGTAGCCATTTAGGCGTTAAGTTTTTTCTGTTCCATTACATTGTGGTAAATTACACAGTAGTAGCCATTTAGGCGTAAGGGTATTCTTTCTGTTCATCCATTGTTCAGCAGACCGGACAGCGGAGACAGTTGATATTGACCATTGTTGAGTTATTTATAGAACAGCAGCCCGATGTGTCTTGCAGAGCAGAGCAGTTGTATGGATGAATCGATCTTATTTCGATCGTGGATCGATTTCCATCGCTGATGATGGTTGCGTGGACGTAGTTATTCTATAACAACACAAAGATGGTCAATTGAGGGCCCTGAGTTTGAACTCACGATCGATCGCTTGGTAAGCGAACGCGTAACCAAGTGGCTACGAAGACCCCCAAAAATTACATCTTGATTGTTGCCAAAAATAAAATTCACCACAGGAATAATTCCCAAATAATACTATGCAGCACTTTTCGCCCAACGGGAATAGAAAATCCTAACCGAATTGGTTGTGCTGTGGCGACAGAACCCGATGTGGAACGAATTTTCACCTTCAGTTTTCCACCGAAGAACACAGCGCTCAACACTGGAAAATACGTTCTCCACATACGTCTTGAACTGCGTGGTACTTCGATGTAACTTTTAACTCGGAAATAAATAGTCGAATTCACGAAAATTGAATGATCGATCATTAACAGACGGACTCCCATTTTTCTTGATTCTTTTTCAGAACCAAACTATACATAATTTTTTTTTTGCATTAAATTTCGGTGTCATTGCATTTACAAATACACCGTCGTTTTTGTATTGTCAACAGATTCGTTTTCGATTTATCAGTAAGGAAGAGGGGGGCACATTCGGACACTTTTTTTCCTTGGTTTTTAATATTTTTTGTAAACTTAAAAAAAAATCCTGAATTCATCCTGGTTGTCATTTGGACTTCAATGTATCATATGAGCGTGTTAGAGGTGTGCGTTGATGCGATTACGAATGGTTTATTCGAATTTCCAAAACTGCCTTTTTGTCCGAATGTGCCCTATGTGTGGGGCAGTTTCGGACAGTACTGGGGCACTTTCGGACAACGAAAAAAAAAAATTAAAATTTTATGTTTATCAACAATTACTTCCGTTTCCTCTTATTTCCAGCATATTCTGCATTTTTCTGTTTATCAGTATTTTTCTGAAAGGAAACTGTTTGCTATGAGAGTCAGTAAAAAATCGTGATTTTGCTTTCTTCCGTTTTCGAGTGGTGGTTTTCCGCGGTGAAGTTTTTGGAAAAGGTTCAACATTTTTCGGGGACAAAGTTGCCAAAGTGAAATCTACAGGGTTTTCCAACTTTAAATTCCGAAAGTAAATTGAAATAAAACACACTTAGAACTCGAATTTCGATGAAACTTTTATTTCAAATTAAAGTTTGGTTTATGCCTTTAAGTGTGAAATACAACATCATTCAAATGTCCACCTAGGGCTTCCTCTACACCTTGATCCGGAACAGGTAATTTTCGATGGCTTTTCGGCCCATATGGGGCGGTATCTCGGTCATAACTTCACGAATGTTGTCTTTCAAATGTTCAAGAGTTTGCGGAGAGTTGGCATAGACACGGTCTTTCGCATAACCCCACAAAAAAAAAGTCTAGCGGGTTCAAATCGCATGATCATAATTTCGCGTTTTGGTGATGCCAATTGGCCGTCCAAATTGGCATCACCAAAATGCGAAATTATGTTCGGTCGTGTTGTGTGGCACGTGGCGCCGTCCTGCTGAAACCACATGTCATCCGTATCCATATCTTCAATTTGTGGCAAAAAAAATCGGTTAACAAGCGGCCATAGCGCTCACCATTCACAGTTACCGTCTCGCCGTCCTCATTTTCAAAGAAATACGGCCCGATGACTCCACCAGACCATAATGCGCACCAAACAGTGACTTTTGGCGGATGCAATGGCCTCTCAACAATCACGTGTAGATTTTCTGAGCCCCATATACGGAAATTTTAGGTGTTCACATAGCCACCGAGCTCGAAATGTGCCTCATCGCTGAAGAAAATTTGATGCGAAAATTCAGCATTTTGCTGCTGTTGTTCGTTCACCCAATCGACGTAGGCCCGACGCATTCCATGGTCACCACGCTCTAATTTTTGTACCAGTTGGACTTTATATGGATGTAGGTGCACGTTCAAATGCAAAATTCGCCACAATGATGTGTTTGATAAGCCCAATTGCTGAGCACGCCGTGGAATCGAAACATTCGGGTCATCCTCCACACTGGCAGCAACAGCAGCAATATTTTCGGCCGAACGCACATTACGATGATGCACAGGTTTCACAATATCCGCTACGGATCCAGTTTGTTCGAATTTACGCACTACATTAGCGATTGTGTGCTCTGTAGGCCGTCCATGACGACCAAAATCCGTCCGTAATGCTCGAAAAACATTTGCCGGTTTTTCATAATTTTTATAGTATAATTTAACAAAATTAACACGTTGTGCGATGCTAAAACGATCCATATTGTAAAATGGCAGACATTCAACTAACGATATGACGCTTTGGTTGACAGCTATGTCAAACGGTTGTCAGCGCAGGGCTGTATACTTTCGGAAGCCCGAAATGGAAAACCCTGTATATGTGCTGTAGACGCAATGTTTTGCAGCATTGTTGTATTACCCGATGGGTCAGTTGCTACCTCCGCTCCAGTAGGTGAAATCATTTGAGCATTCAAAATCCTTGTTCGACAAAAACCTTTCTTGAGAATGGATAGCAACCTGTCATCTTGAATCCAGTTAGGATATTACTCAGATTGGAAGAAGCATTATAAGCCGATGCAACTATACCTGAAAGGTATAGAAATAGTTTTTCCAGGATGGTTGAGTAGCCAATCGTTCTGGGAAACTGAGAGCTTGTGCTTGAAAGGGCCCATAGCTGAAACACCCAGCGGTTGTAAGCGATTTTCGACATAATGTGAAAAAGATACATGAATTGTGCAATTTTCTCGACAATATTTTATTGTTTCCAAAGTGCAATGACTTTTTGATTAATTTATTGATTTTTGATTTTTTGAAATTGATTCGTTTACGTTGCTTTTTGCTACCTTTTTCAAATGTTCCGGCACATTGAGAAACAGTTTTCCCGTTATGCAACCGTTAGTTGGGAAATTAGCGAAGACAATGGACCTTGTTGGACCACCTGTGAGCTGGAATCATGAAAACGTTCTGTTCGAAACTCGTTCGATAGCTCTCATCTCGTTCAAGTTCTCCCATCTCATCTTCTTTGATGCTGGTTCAATCGGTTTTCTTTTTGTAGTTTCGAACCATCATTAGGTCCGGGAATCAGACTAAATTGATCATTGTTAGTAAACAACAATCAGACACAAATTTTATGAGATATTAAACAGTGTCCGAAAGTCCCCCACCACCATCCGAAGACAAATATTAATTTTATCTAATAAATAGACCTTTATTTCCCAGTTGTATGCACGTTTTTTTCATTTCATATTAGTTACTAACTGAGGTGGTGTACTTAAATTTCTAAATCGTTCACAAAGGAATTAAGGAAATACTTACAACTTCAAGCTCAAAAGTTTAGAAACGTGTATGAAAAAGGGGAACTGTGTTGTTTTCGTAAATAATAAACGACCAGGAGATGTCAAACCATATGACAGCTGTTGGTGGAAGCGCTGTTAACTTACTTATATTTTTAATATCGTTGAAAATTCTACCACTTAATTTTTACAAGCGTTGTCCGAAACTGCCCCCGTCCGAAAGCGCCCCCCCTTTTCCCTACTCCTCTTTCAAAATTTAACTAATTAGGTTTAATCGATGATCGTTAAATTATATTCATTTTGTACTTGGTATCATGATGAAAATGGACTCGGGACGAATTTTCAGGGCAAAAATCTTCCGGGATCCTCATCCTGTGGTGCGGAAGAAATTGTTGATCAATGGACTCGTTTTTGAAATGCAAGGCAAGCCTTATCTTTGGGAGTGGCGGAGTGTACACACTTAAGACCATGACAAGAGGAAAACGGTGAACCACTTTTACTTGTAAGTAATTGAATAACTTGTAGTGATTGGATGTGTTTATCTTCGGTTTTCTCTTCTCTCTAGCATCGTCTTGGCAACATATGACCTGCATTGCGCTCGGACTGTGGAGTCATCTTTCGCTTGCAGTGGGTGGAAAATGGATTTCTAAACAGATTACATTATCTAGCATGTCTTGTCGTTTTAGCAGCAGAGATTGAGTTAAACTGGAATAAAAAAATCTTGGTGAGATTGTAATATGTATAGAGCTATGCAACTTAAACTTAGGAAAATAGATTTAAATACTGATAAGAAGCATACTAATGATACGAAGAAACGTGAGGTTTCAGCTCCCACGTCATTAACATTTTAATTTAATTGCTTCGAAAACAAATTGGAACAATTCCGCTTTAATCAGCTTAACTGCTAAAACAAACATTGGTCCCTCACAAAGTCTCCCCCGAATGTACTCGTGAAGTCGTGAAGAACAGATTTGTGGACGAAAAACACATTCCCTGTGACGAGACGTATCACGTATACAATACACAGCGTCACATATTCAGTGCAACTTCACTGATAAACCCTCCAGGATATTTGTTTAGGACGTCGATACGGCGACCTCTAGTGGTGTGCTTGTTAGAATTTGATAGACTAATTCGCCGCTTTCTCATCAAACCTATCTTACACTTAGCAGACAAGAGTAGGGTATGGTTTTGATTTGTCCCGTAATTGTTGCTGTAATTAAATGAAACTAATTTCAATTGGTGTTTTCATCAGCGGCTAACCATCATTTGAATTTAACACAATATAGATCGGCCACAAGTATTGAGACTGGAGTCTTGAGCGAGAGAAACATTTTGTAACTAACAGAAAAAAATTTTTTCGCTCAGTAATTCAGTCTTTTCTTCGCCATGCGACTTTTAACCTACATTCCACTATGTTGGAGTATTTGAATTTTTTTCCGTAAAATTTCATGAGACGGGTTATGAGCAGTATTTCCCCTCGTAGGTGTACAGTTTTCAACAAAAAAAAAACATGACCTGCATGAGCAACCGTTTAACGCTGTGACAAGAACAACATGACAAACTATTAGAAGCCAACATTCAAACGCATACCCAAAAACAAAGCACATGGAATTTGCAAAGTTTTTATTAGATTTGGACGCTCGGTTTTGCAGACCGTTGGTAAATAATCTTGATGGGCAAACGAACCTCACGGTCTAGAAGGGTAGAGGTTGTTATCTTGTTTCGAGGAAAGGTTCATGCTCTTTCTCGTTTTTTTTTCAATTTCCTCAGCTTCTGGAAGGGTTATAGCCAGAAAGATGTTGTCAGTGTCATAGCGATGGAATTTCAATCTAGTGACGGTCTGGGCGGTTCGGTTGGAGGTTTAATTGCCAATCGTAAATACACCGAGAGTGGTTTAAAAATCAATATAATCACCTCGCCATACAAATATCAATTTATATAAATTACAAGCTTACCCGACGAATTTTGTTCCGCCCAAAATTGAATTGTTGATGTGAATTCTTTCGAACATTCACGCTTTCTTACTAAGGTAACGTTATTGGGTTCAACCGCGGAACTCTTCATTGAATGATATTTTAATTGGCCATTCACAATTTCCTTGTACTATAAATTTCATGGTACTGCTATCAAACTCGTAATTATAATATAAATTTATTTCCAGACACAACTTGTGCTCAAGATTCTTGATTCACTTTCAAATAAAATGTTTTTCCCTTACATGGAATACATGTTTGATACAGAAAACAAAATGTTATTCATAATTTTTATTTTCAAGGCGTGTTATTCCACCTGACAATCCATTGCCATTTTCGCTTCACACCAACGAAACACGAAGCATAATTGCGCAAACGCGAAGTCCAATTGAACTAACAACGATCATCGTAGAACATATAAATTTCAATTTTTTTTTCTCACCATAACATTGATCTACGGGCAGAGATGAATAAAACAAAATAAAGACGGTTCAAATCGGATTCTTCCTTCCTCGGGTTTCGCGCTTAGCAACACATTTGGCGATCCATGTTTATTTATATAGAAGAAGATATGCATAGTAATTTTTTTCGAATATTTCTATTCATCTCATTAAGAACTATCAAGGCAAACCCGGGACTCTTGGATTGCGACATCATCTAAAAACTCAATTTTAACCAATTGCTCTGGATAGTACCAGAGCATACGTATGCAAGAAGGTCCTCCTAATTTCCGAGTCTGCAAGCAGCTAAATAGGATGCTGAACCAAAAGCTGGTGGCCAAAAGTCGCACTCGAAAATCGTACAACAAGGTTTTGACTAAGTACGAAGGATGCATGACGAAACATACGTGAAGATGGGTTCTGGACAGTTCCTAGGCCTGAAATTGTAGAAGAGCACTGCCAGAAAAGATGTTTTAAGAGCAGATTCAAGTTTGATTTCGCTGATAAATTTGTCAGGGGGTTCTTGATTTGAAAAGGGAATTGCAGCTGTGGACAGAAAACCAAGGTTCTCGTTACGAACAAAACAATGGACTCGAAAATGTATAGGGAGGAGTGCCTACAGAAACGTCTTCTTCTTCTGTTTATTAAGTTCCGGTTATATTATGGCCAGATTTGGAAAGTTGCCACTACAGTGGAGAGGTGCTTCAGTGGTACCGTGACAATGGGATCGATTACATCGAAAAACACCTCAATCCTCCCAATTGCCCCCCATTCCACCCAATCGAAAAATATTGGGCAATTATCTAGCGGAAATTAAAGAGGGGTTCCAAAGTGATTCGGTATGCCGCAGATACGAGAAGATCGTGAAATAAATTGATCGCTGAGGTTGACCAACAGAGAATTCAAACTTTGATGTAGGGTACGGAAGAAAAGCACGAAATTTCATCAAAGCTATAATGGAATATTTTTTTCAACATTCTTCTGACAAGAACAATAAATTATCTGCATTTTGATACGAAATAATTTTCTGTAGCTATAACAAATTCCGAGATACAATTGGTTTTGTGATTCCGGATTTTAAATGAACCAACCTTTAGAAGCCGACATGGTAGCCAGGACAAGATAATTCCGACAAAAAACTGCATGTGGTACGTCCGGCATCAAGACGTTGATGACGTATGCCGGATGTGTCAAAAATAAATAAATAAATAAATAAATAAATGAATAAACAAATGAATAAGTAAATAAGTAAATACAAATACAAATAAATAAAAACAAATAAATAAATAAATAAATAAATAAATAAATAAATAAATTAGTAAATATAAATTAATGAATGAATGAAATGTACAAATAAAAGCAGTAGTGGAAATTGAGTGTATAAGCTTAAGGTTTTTCACTGCCAAAATGTTATTCGAATCGTTTTTCCCACATTTTTAAAAAATAATACTTCTATACATAAATTTAAAGCTTTTTGAATATGAAAGAAAATTTAATTTTTAATTTCAGACACAGAAAACACCTTTCTCACATAAAAAAGTACATATATCCAGAATCTTTCAAAAAGAGACAGATAATCATATTGAATAGAAAAAAATCCTCCTTCGCATATGGTCGAATTTCATCAATGACAGAGTTTAACCATTTTTAGTTTCGGGTTCTGTGTGCCTTAAACTTGAAATACTTCAAAAAGTACACGTTACGTAGGACAATTCTGTTGCATCCATTTGAAAGATGCGAAAATCATAATCAAGATATAGAAATATAGAAATTAGTGAATTTAAGTAACATTTTTTTAAAGTAAGAAACTCAACTGTTAGTGGTTTTAAAGTGGTTTTTGTTAGGTTATCCCAGAAATTTATAATAAACTTGATGTTTCAATCAACAAAATTGGAGCCCTCTAACGCTATTCAATTTCCAAAATATTTTGCCCCTATCTTTATTAATTTCGCTGCAATATCATTCTCAACAATTCCTGGAGAGCATTCAATTATAATTTTTTTATCCCATCTGTTTATTTTATTAGGCTCATTTAGCAATTCAGCTGTAACAGAGCCGAATTTATTCGCGTACATTTTAATCTGAAGATAATTTTTGTTGTATATTACACAGTAGCCAATTGGGCGTAAGAGTATTCCTATTCTATCTATACAAATGTCGCATGTTTCGCCGTAAGAATATTCCTATTGTTCAAATGTTCACAGTTGGACACAGCGGGACTGTTAATATTAGACTCCCATTGTTGTCTTATTAATAGTGCCCATTACCGATGCAGCAGACCGTAATGTGAGCGGTAAGTGGCTGGAATTACCGTCACATGATGATTATTGTGTGGACGTAGTTGCTAGAATAACACACATAGATGGTCAGTTGAGGGCACTGAGCTATGAGCTCATGATTGTTCGCTTAGTAGCGGACACGTAACCAATTAGGCTACGAAGACCCACATTTTTATTTTATTTTTATTTTTATTATTTTATTTTAATATTTTTATTTTATATTGTTATACTTTATTTTTATTTTTATTATTTAATTAAAAAATTATTATATTTTTATTTTATTTTATTGGCATATGCTTCTTGTTCTTGTGTATAGTCTTCTATGAAATTGATATTGATACTCTCATTCCACACTCCAGTAGGTAATACAGAGATGGAATCACCCTAGTGATAATATAAACCATTTTCTTTGAGTAATGAAAGAGATTCCCCCATTGGCATAATTAGAATATTAATCAGTTACGATTTTTACTCCATTGCTTTTACTACCTTCATAATAATTGTATATCTAATCGAATTTTTGTATATAATTTAATAATCAAGTGTGTATACATCAATTAGCTAACTATAGCTAACTGAAATCAGAACGTTTTCGGCAAATGCTACCGTCAAATTGCTGTTATGGTCCGACTAAGCAATGATACGATTGCTAGAATAGTTCAAAAGTTGAAAAATATTGGTTCTTCCATACCAGCAGCGCGATTAGGACAACTTCTCGAATTGAGAGCGCTATCGTATCGAAAGTTTATTGAAATCGAGGCTTCCCAGTTTCAAAATAAAAAGAGAGTGAGCTCACCATCCATGTGATGCCTTAACAGAGCGAAATAGATTTCATAAAAATGGTTTTGAAGGTCGAGGAACACTTATCCGTTTGAGTGCGAAGCGAAATTTGAGAGCATATTACCAATAGAGATGAATGAACTTAAAAGGTTTAAAGCCTCTTAAAAACAAATCGAATATGCTAAAAATGAGGATGAGTTTGCGTATGTTATTGGCATGGTATGTTAAAATAGTGTTAAACGTAGATAACTGATTCAAACCCAAAAGTTGCGCTAAAGGGAAAAATACGTTAATAATGAGATTTATAAAATTTAATTCATATTAACTTATTTATATATTCGGCCATTCTATGCCAAACCGATATAGTGGTTCTCAGATTTTCGTGAAAAATGGTAGATTTGTCGCAAATAATTAGACCCGTATTTTTTCATAATTTTCGTTAGAGTAATCATTTCCTTTTTAGGGTGGTCCGAGAAATCACTTTTCTTCACTTTTTTTAAAAATTATGTTTTTCGAAACTTCATAACTCTTGAACTACTAGACCACTTCTAATGATCGATATGTCAAATTAAAGCCAATTGTATTTTTAGGAAAAAGAGTTGCAGAAAATCTAAATTTTGTTTCTGTTATTATTGGTTGTATTTTTTATTTTATGGTTTTCATGGTCTCGGTAACAAGGGCGCCATATTTTTTTATATGTTTTTCTAGAAAGCTGAGGATTTTTTACATAAAATATCTCGAAATCAAAAATATGTTCTTTCTCTTTTTTATGTTATGGTTTATCAAAGCCGACAGTTCGGAATGTCAATTTCTCATTTTCCTACTCTCAAAAATTCATAACTTTTGAACTATTGGATCGATATATCAAATTAAAGCCAATGAGCTAGACTTCTTTGAAAAAATATAAAATTGGCGAAGAAAATGTATTTTGTTGTCGTGATTATTGATTGTATCTGTTTTTTATAGTTTACATGGTTTCGGGGGACCACTATATTTTTTTAATACTTTTTCTTAAAGATGAGGATTTTTTACATAACATATCCAAAAATCAGAGATGTATTCATTTTCGTTTGTAAGTTATGATTTTTCAAAGTTAACATTTTTTTTAGTGTGCTTTCAATATTTCTATGCAACTATACTGGATCTATGCTACTAGAATCCAATTTATTCGCTGGTGTGTTATTTTTTGCACAGGTCATTCTTTGGGGCAATAATTGAATTTATATGGTGGGTTCCTAAAATTCGTCGATTATTTTTTTCCATACCTTCATTACAACTCAGGCTAAGACCCAGAAGGTTGACTTTCGGTCAATTTTTTTTAGGATGACACGTTCTATGCTTTTTCAAGTCATTTGACATCGAAAAAAAATTCCAAATTTCGTGTATTTCATGCACTGAAATTTGGAATACCTGAGGCCATCGAAATGTGAGGATGTAATTAATAAAATTTGAATTATGAAAAAGTAAATTGAATCAACAAACTAAAGGGTGTGTCACATCAAATTGCATCACGGAAAAAACGCTGTAGAAATTTAATTTTTAGGAAGTATATCTTCAGCTTTCGCTTATAATCAGATAAGAGTGTATAGATCACGTTGGCCATGCTTCACGTCAATTTTTCGTAAATTTGGAAAAATGTCGTCGAACGAAAAAGAGCGTCGTGAATTAATCCTGTGCACTCATTTCGAGAATCCGGAGTTGTCACATCGGGACATCGGTAAGATGCTGGGAATCGTCCAATCCACGGTCAGCAGAGTACTAAAACGATACTTCGAGAACCTAACCATCGACCGGAAGGTGAAGAACGGCAAAAAAGGAGGACAAATTCAGCGTTCCGGAGGAGATTCGCAAGCAGAAACTATCCAAGTTTGCCAAAAAGTACATGGTGTGGCAAGCGATCTGCTCTTGCGGAAAGCGGAGTGCCCCCTTCGTGATGACCGGCACGGTAAACGGGCAGGTTTACCTTAAGGAGTGCCTACAGAAGCGCTTACTACCACTATTGAAGCAGCACGAGGGCCCGACCATCTTCTGGCCGGATTTCGCTTCGTGCCACTATTCAAAGGACGTGTTGGAGTGGTACGAAGCCAACGGGGTCACCTTCGTGCCAAAGGAAATGAACCCGACCAACGCGCCGGAGCTTCGCCCAATAGAGAAATATTGGGCGATTATGAAGCAGGCCCTCCGGAAGAACCCAAAAGTTGTCAAATCGGAGGCGGACTTCAAGAGAAAATGGATTTCTGTTCAAAAAAAAAACTACAACCTGACGTTGTACAGAACCTTATGGACAGGGTAAAGAGGAAGGTGCGAGCATACGGGCTTGGGCTCGAAGTATGAATAAAATGAAAATTCCAAAAGTTGTTTAATAGTTTTTATTTTACTGTCTAAAATTTTCAAAAGGATCGGTCTACTGGGCGAATTTCTACAGCGTTTTTTCCCTGATGCAATTTGATGTGACACACCCTTTATATTTTAAAAGAGCCCTGATGTTCTGAATTCATCCAGAGTAAACTAAAAATTTAATAAGATTGAAATCTGTAACTGAGGTTAACCAGACAAATCTATTCGACGACATGTCAGAAAATATCAACCCGTGATGTTTTCTGATAGAAAGGAGATTGAGCTCGAACAATCGGAACAATCAAATTGGTAAGTCACTAGAGGAAATGTGTTAGCTGGAAAGAGATTATGTTGAAAAAAAAACTGTGTTCTGACTAGTTCACGCGTTTTCATATTTCCACTCCACAATCTTTACAACCTTCCTAGTACCCAAGAAGCTTTTGGGAATGATTTTATCTTACCCCTTTATTTTGTCATTTTTTTTATGGATTTCAAGACATTCCTGATTGTTTAGATCGAATGTATCCCTCGGAATTATTTGATAACTGATTCCAAAAAACTATGCCTCTAGAGAACAGCGATTGATTATAATAGTACGATGAATGATATGAAATTAAAAAGTGGTTTAATCTTGTGTTACGAAAAGGAATCAACTTAGAAAAAAGATGATTGGGCACTTTTGTTGTTATTAAGTGAAACAAAATAGAATTTATTCTGTACTTATAGAACTGAAAGAATGGACCTCCTAACAATTGCTTTTGTAAATGCAAGATTCTTCCCAGTCTCGGAATGTTGAAAACATACCTTATGTAACAGTTTAAAGCTACTTTAAGTTTGTATAAATGTTTATGTTAATGTTAATGTAATAATATGTTTGAGTGGCATTGGTGTATACAAAATCACCATACATAAAATGAGGAAAAACTAGTGTTTTGAATAGTTTGAGTTTAACTTTTACTGCTAAATGTTTAATAACAAAATGTAACTGTTTGAGCACACCACAAATTTTACCAACTTGAGAATTAATATGTGATTCCCAACTTAAATTAGACGTAAAAATTACGCCAAGATTGTTAAATTTGTTGACAAATAAGATTGGTTCATTATTGATAGCTAGTGTAGGTAAGGCAGGTGATGTTCTCAACCTTGTTATGAACATCGCTTTAGTTTTAGATGAATCAATGAGCAAAAGGTTTTTCTGAGACCAGCAATAAATTCGAAGCAGATCTTCATTGATCTTCATAGAGATATCGGCCACACTTCAATTATCAATACTGCATAAATAAATTAGAACATCATCAGCATAAAGATGTATACTACAATATTTCAAAAACCGACGGTAAATCATTGATAAAGAGAGAAAATAAGAGTGGTCCCAGAACGGAACCCTGAGGAACACCGGAGGAAATGGGCTTGAGGGCAGACAATACTTCATTGTAGAACACTGCTTGAGATCTATTACAAAGATACGACCTAATCAAGTATGTGGCAGACCGAGAGAAACCATACTTATATGAAAGCTTTCTTAAGAGTTTAGCGTGGGAAACACGTTCGAATGCTTTGGCGAAATCAATCAACAGTAACACTGCAACTCCCTTTTTGCCAACAACACGAGCAATGTCATGTGTAGTTTTAATAACACCGTTTCAGTGCTATGCCCTTTCCGGAACCCAGATTGAAAATCACTTAATAAGCTCATATCGCTTATGAAATCAGACATTTGAGATTTAATAAGCTTTTCGAATGCTTTCGACAAAGCACTGAATTGGAATTAAGTAGGTGATTGATCAACGGAAGGGCACATGTCACGGTTATTTTTATGAATTTCATTGGTATACCATCCAATCCCGTTGCGTTGGAATCAATAGAAAAAATCGCATTTATGATATCATAATCTTGTACAATTCTGAAACAGAAGCCATCAGTATTTTCGGGCAAATAAGTAGGGGATTCATCATTACCCACCGTAAAATTAGGAGAAAAATAGTCATTTATGGTATCAGCTTTTTCATTAATGCTAGTTAATGCTAGATCCTTAGAAGAAACACCTAATTTTTTGACGTGGGACTACGTCTAACCGGAGTATATGAGGGTAAAATGAAATCCTAAACATAGAACATGCAAGAAAAAATGAAAGATTACGAATGCTTATAACTCGAACATTTGTTATTGGATCGGAAAGATATTTGCATCAATTAATACGGAATATTTCTACGTTTCTATCGCAATTAATAAAATGTTATTCTTCATTAGATAATCAACTGAATAACTGTAAAATGTTAAGCGCTATCCCTAACTAGCTCGTTTTGATTGACCCGATTTACGGATTCCCCAACACAGCCATCAAAACCAAGCAGCCTTGGGGAAATCGGCATTGCAAACACATAAAAGTATGGGGACTTTTGTTCGCACCGAAATGTGTTCCCTAACACAGACTTCAAAACCAAGCAGCGTTAGAGAAATCGGCGTTTCAAATACATGAAAGTTGGGGGTATTTTTGTTCCGACTGAAATGTGTTTCCCTAACACAGACTTCAAATCCATGGATCGTGGGGAAATTGGCATTGCAAATACATGCAAGTTTGGGGGCATTTTTGTTCCGACTGAAATATATTTCCCCAACACAGACTTCAGAACCAAGGCGTCCGAGGAAATTGGAATTGCAAATTCATGCAGGTCAGGGGTATTTTTGTTCCGACTGAAATGTGTTTACTTAATAAAGACTTCTTAACCAAGGTGTCTGGGGAAATCGGCATTGCAAATACATGCAAATCGTTTGCCTAACACAGACATCAAAACCAAGATGTCATCATACCAAACGTAAAAGGACTGTCATTAAATTTACTTGTAACGAAGAACATAATCTATTGCATGAATTGACCTCACATGGCATTATACAAACTTTTTACTCGCAAAGCAAATATATTGAATTCAATTGAATTCGGAAATTGTTTCATTCAATCAAAATTTTAAACAATACAAACAAATGATTGCTAAGCTAATGTAGTCCCACGTCAACCTTGCGGTTATATCAAAGATATAACCCACCCATTTTTTATATTTTTCCACAACTGTTTACTAGTACCGCTAGCATCAAACAATCGTTGATCATAGTTCTGTTTTGCTATTTCGATCTTTGAGACAACTCTGTTCCTGTTCTTGAAATGCGCTTCATCGAACACAGACTTACTCCTTTTCCAAGTTCCTTATGCAATATCCCTATCCACTATCGCCTTTTCAATTTCAAAATCAAACCATGGGTTGAATTTTTTACGCTTATATTTACGCTTCACTGGAACACAAAAATCATGGAATAGTAGAAGATTTTCGTTCAATATTTCTCACGCTAGTAGAATTTATCATCAGCATGATTCACACACAAATCAAGTGAACAGAAAATCAAATCAAGTAACGAGCATCCGTTTTGATGAAAAAAAAAATTGGTTCAAAATTTACATCATAAAACGACCATGTAGAAAGCGCATTTCTAAGTCGTCGAACTTTTGCATTCTCAACTAGCAAATTGGTGTTGAAATCGCCAATTATGAAAGAAGTTTTATACTTAAATTTATATGCGTCAAAGTGTAGAAATAGTGCATCGGAACAATCTGCATTTGGAGGGTTATAGTAAACACCAAGAAAAAAACGATCACTACCACATTCTAGTAGCAAAAACTCAGTCATGTATCGATGTCCATCTTATGTAACATTATTAGATTTGCTAAGCACTTTACAAATTAAACCTTTTTTAAAAAATACACAGATTCCACCACCATGCCTATTACGGTAATTTCTAATTAGATTGTAACCATCAATAGCAATCATTGAAACACGAATAGTGCTATCGCGCCATGTTTCAGTCATGCAGATTATATCGAGCTTACTATTGAAGAAGATATTTTTTAGCTCTTCAAACTTGGAGAAATTCCGCGCACATAGGCTCTGCACATTAATGTGACTTATATTCATCTTATTGTCATACAGAACAGCATTGAAAACAGCTTTAGGAATAATACTGTTCAATGAGGCATTGTAATTTGATCTACTGTTAGCCATACTCGAAAGAAATGCATAAAGCAACATTCAAACAGAATATACAACCTCTACCCTATCCTAGAGCATTGAGAGCACAAGGCAGACAATCGGATATCCCCGCCCGGGATATCTTAGGTAGCCGTGATCCTGATCTTCTGCTCCATCTATACCTGTTCCTCAGAAACGCCGATGATGTTTCCTCCGTTGTATCCCTGTATCATATCCCTTCCTATACGATCGATAAACTTTTACTTAGTCGCGGCAATACATACACATACTCTTTACAGATACACGGGCGGAAGGTTGTGCAGTCCACTGATCATTCACCAAGAGCTGAGGATTATACCGCTCATGGCAACTCTACACGAGCTGATGATTCTGCCGGCTAGTGACCATTCTATCCTGGATTCCTCGAGTCGAGAAAGACGCACCACGCTAGATATGGGGTACAGACTAGGGGGCGTTGATGATTAATGGTCATCTGCATCCCAATAGGAAGTATCCCGTGTCGGGCACACGTTCAGAGCATTGAAGACTGCAACATCCCAATTATGAGAACACTTGTAATACTAACCCCGAGCCAACCGCGAGTAATCGGTTACATATTACCAACATAGTTGTAAGCAAACATTGTCGAAATATTGAACTCCCGGCCCCGTTAGGCTGACGCCATATGAGCCTTAAAAAACCTCTACCCTCCCAGCATAACTCGCTCGCAGCAATTGAGAAACATACCCTAAACATACATAGTTTAATCATTTCAATTTCTTTCTTGCGTTACGGCCTAATCCAAAGTGTTAATTTTCGACATGTAACAAGAAATAAATTAGCAATAATACAAGAAATATGCAATATTCAATAGCTAATCATTAGATCATTAGATTGATAATATTCGAGTAGCACTATACAGCATAGCCCAGCATAAGAATCACAACAAAAGCGCTCCTCAAAAGTTATGAGTGTGGTTCGATTTATCGTGCAAACATACGAAGATTTATATTCATGTGGAGATGTGATACGATCTGTGCGAATGTGCGGTTAGTGAGTGTTCCCTCTATATCGACACTGAATCTCTCGATTGATTCTCTCTTATTAACCGGTTATCCTATAGCAATATCCAAATCTATTTGATTGTATTATCGATGGAACATGTTATTGGGTGCGTTACGGGCCAAAATCTGGTTTCCCATCGATTCATCACTGCAAGACCACCTACCTCGATCGGATTCGCTCAATCAGAACCGCTTGACAGAGGATACCTACCAGAGAAGATAAATATCAAAATTCCACTGCACGTAACGGAGAACACCTATCACTTTTACGTTCCGACCCAATTTCCCCAGGTTCAAAGTGTGAGTTTAGAGTGTGGTTGCAAAAGGAAGATATAACCATCATCTGACATCGCAACGGGTGGGCGGAAAATCAAATCAACCAGCGGAAGAAATCGAATAAAGTCCGAAATTTTCTCAAATTGTTGACAGCAAACAGGGAATTCGTTTTCCGCTCGATGCTAAATATTGGTTCGATTCGATTCGTCATCGTTTTTATATGTTGCTAGCGGAATGGTGGGCGCTGTGATAAAAATACTCGTAGCTCAACATCGTTAAGCTGTTAGGCCAGTGAAATTTGTTGTCCAATTTTTTGAAAACTACTTTGTACGAAAAACCAGCGCGACTTATTGAAGTTCACAGTTTTAGGATCACATTCTAAATTGTACTAATGATAACAAATCAGTACCCTAGATTCAATCAATTCCTCACAAATGGAGACACTGAAAAACAGTAATAAAACCAAATTCCACCACTCCGATTACAGGAATCTCCATTTCGGCATCGCTTGACCTTGTGTACTGGGTTGCCTTCTCGGTTTCTCTAGCAGGCCAGGACAACCGTCCGTGGTCCTCACGGCCACTTCAATACTCGAACTCCCTCCACCGGCGTGGGAAGCAGACTATCGCAGCTGCTTTATCTGCAGAGAGAATAATATGAATTATGGTAATTAGGTTGTATGAATAATTTTATGGCAAAAATGAACCAAATAAAATATGGCAGCTGCATGCTAATTTTGAATTGTTATTCTCCAAAAGGTCACGCTCTGGGTCAAATATTTATGTGCGTTTACGATTCGTTATTCGCTTTTCTTCGTTTAGATTTTTTTTTGTAATATAATAATTATTTTTTTCTTTGCTCGTGATAAAGTACATTCACTATATTTTCAGCATCACATTCGATACACATTCAAACTAGAAAAGTTCAATGTCGGATGCAGCTATATCGAGGTTCAGCATGTAAGTTCATTGCCATAGCAGTGTAAGCGCATCTGATGAAAATTACATTATAAGGGTAAAATATTTTGCAGTGTCAGGCTTCCATTTTCCAGCTCATTATGCATGAAAACAACAGCATTAACACGCTCGGAGGAAACAGATTTAATTAATTATTCCACGCTCCATTACGGCTCCGTATTGGATCTAATTGATGTATTGATGGGTGTAAATAAACGATTCAGTTCACGCATTATCCTAAAGTGAATGGAAAACAATTATTATATCCGATACATGTTGAAAAGTTGTGCTGGGGGAAATGATGTTCGCTTCTACACGTGCGTGTTTATGGTAATCATACTGAGTGGAAAAATATGGACCAAGTCTCTTTTTTCCAGGCAGTTATTTCTATCTGTTCCAAAGTGCCTTGTCTTGCCTCGCTAATATCAAAACCTCCAGTCGATGAATGGAATTAAAATAAAAACAAAATGTGTAATAAAAGTGTATCGAACAATGTAGAGCAATTTCCTCTCTTGTCGCCGAGCATCGATTTTAATTAAGCATAAGCCGAGCAGACATCGGGCCGAGCTAAGGTGAAAAGAACAATTAAAAACTAATTAAGGAAAATTTAGGCTCACTTTGCCGGTGGTCCGGAAACCCAGAAGTGCGTCTAATCCCTCTCTCTATCGATGGACCGGAACGTGATCGAAGCTGGAGCAATGAATCGCGAAAATTTTCTACCGCGAGGAAAGCTTGTCACGTTCCATGGAATCTGAAGGCCGTGGCACGAAATCCATGACCGTTCCCCGCTAATAAAATTCTGCTCCTGCGAAGGTCGTGGTTTTGTGGTTTCTTTCGAGGATGAATTTTGGAAAGAGAAAAACAAGGCGAAGGTTGCGGATATTATGGAAAAAATATGATTCCCTCCTACGTTATCGTCTTCTATTGATGTTCGGGACCTTTATCGGGATTGAGAAAGTAGATAAACATGGGAGCAAAAATTTATTATATTTGTTGTTGAATTTATATCCAGCTTAGGATAAAATGGTCACTCTGGGAATCTACTCGTGGGAGTGTGGAGTCTTTGCTTCCAAGACGAACAATTTTCGATTATAGGGCGGTAAGCCTTATCTGATAGGATTTTCAGCAGCTCGATTCTTCCGATGGAGAGGCAATTACATTTTTTTTCAGATTGGCAGTCCTGAGGTTTGGTTTTATTGACATTGTCAGTGATGTTTATGACTCAAATACGATTAATTTATCAGTTCCTGCTTGTGTTCTTAATATATCAATTCCTAAAAAATTCTTCAAATTCTACATATTTTCGTATTACGTTTTTTGGTATTTCATATAATACAGAAAAAACCAAACCGATGGCTTGAACCTTGCTAGCTGTCTAGTTTATTTATTTGTAAACATGACGGCGGAATTTGGCTCATTATTTGGTAACCTGAACTCTTCTCTACCGACAAAGACCCTCTTACAGAAATGCAAAAATTCCATCTCTACATGACATATAAAAATATCAGGGTATTTATCTATTACTAGCTGACCCGGCAAACTTCGTCCCTCCGAAAATCTATTTTTCGTTATTCCTCTCTCGAGTTTTGCTCTTATCAACACATTCGGCGATCCATTTTTATTTATATAGATAGAAGACGATATAGAAGTGTGTTTTATCACATTAAAATCTATTTCTACTTTCGAACGAAGATGAATTCCGTTAGCGCAAACGTCAAATGGACTAACAACGCTTGTCAATATGTAATTGTAGAACACATGCGAATTGAATTTTTCGAATTTTCCCATTTTCCTTCAGAGTTTTCCGAAAATTTTCAATTGTCATGGTTGGTTGGAATATGTGTATTATTTTCATGGAACCCCCTCTCCATTCCAGAGAAGAGAGGGGTGTCATACCATCATAGAAACATTTCTCGTACCCAAAAAGCCTCACATCCCAAATCTGGCTCCATTTGCTTTATTAGAAACGTTTATCGATCCCTCAAACATCTTTATGCCGAATTTGGTTCTGTTTGCTTCATAAGTTCTTGAATAATGCAGTAATTAGAAATCAAGTTGTTCAGCACACTCCCCCCCCCTATTTTGAGAGGGGAAAGGAGTGTCAAACCACCATAAAAACATTCATTGTTCCCTAAAACCTCCACATGCCAAATTCGGTTTAATTTGCTTGATTAATTCTCGAGTTATGCAGAGATTCGTGTTTCATTTCTATGACAGCCCCCCTTAGAAAGGTGCGAGGAGTGTTAGAGATGTTTCTTGCCCCCTAAAACCTCGCATGCCAAATTTGGCTCTATTTGCTCGATTAGTTTTCGAGTTATTCAGAAATTTGTCTTTCATTCTCATGGCAGTCTCCCCTTTGAGAGGGGGGTGGAGTGTCCAACCACCATAGAAACATCTATTGCATCCTAAAACCTCCATATGCCTAATTTGGTTTCATTTGCTTTATTAATTCTCGAGTAATGCAGGAATTTGTGTTTCATTTCTATGGCAGCCCCCCCTTAGAGAGGGGGAGGAGTCTCAAACTATCATAAGAACCTTCCCCGACCCCAAAAACCCCTACATACCAGACAGACAGACAGAAATCGGGTTTTTCAAAAAAAAGTGTTGATGTCAAATGTGTTATAATAGCAGAAAACTTCGATATTTACTGTTACTCCGAAAAAATTTTTTTTGCGCTTGGTCGTTTTTTCATCTGAAAAGTCGATTTTCGACAAGAAATTTTTTTGAGATAACTGTAAATCTCGACGTGTCATGCAATTTTAGGACATTTGGCATCAAACTTTTTTTTGTAAACTCCGATTTCCGGCGATTTTTCGGTTTTCCAAAAACTCAAATTTCAACGTCTGCGAAACTAGTAAATGAAATCCGATTAAGCTAAGATTTTGCATTGGGTATATTATCGTTCAAATCAATAATTCGCAGCAAGTTCAGAATGAAAAATCAAGATAACTTTTTTTATTGGCACCCAAAACCAAATGTCGTCGCAGAGTGTTGATTTTTGACAAATTTTTTTTGAGATGACAGTAGATCTTGACGTTTCATGCAATTCAAAGACATTTGACACTAAAAAAAAATTTGAAAACTCCGATTTCCTTTTCTCCTCCCTTGGTTGATTTTCGATTTTCAAAAAAAAAACTAAAACTTTAACCGCTTTGCGCCAGTCTCCCTTAAGCCCGTTTGAGCTGATATTTTGCATAGGGTGTTTTTTCAAGGTGCTGAACATTTCATTTTAGGGTCGATTTTTCCCATACATTCGATGGCACCCTAAATGCACCCTGATGGGAACTTGGATCACTCGGAAAGAATCCGCAGTTATTGGTCACCAGATGACGTTGATGGTCATTTTTAATAAGACAATATGTTCTAGATTTATTTTAATGTATAAATATGTATATCGGCCCACTATAATTCCTAAATGCCATTGAGTGTTCTTTTTGACTATTGAGCTATTGAGCTATTGAGCTAAAAGTGCAGATGTATTTTTGATTCGAATGAAAGTTTCTATTCCATGTGGGTTGGAGGAAATATGTGTTTTCCACAGCATTGGGATTTTTTTGACTAAAAGGTATGTTTTGAAAAGGGTGTATCGATTTTAGTATGAGAAATCTTTGATAATTTATATCTCAAAAGTTATGAGCCATGCCGAAATAGTGTCTTAGGAAGTGTTATAGAGTATTGATGTTAAATGTGAAAAAAATATACACTGAGGAAAAAAAATAACTCTTTTTTTTAATTACAAAAAAAAAATTTAATTTTCAATATCTAAAATATATATTTTTGATGTATTTTTTAATTTTTTCTTATATAATAGAAGTCATATTGGAAATTTAAAAAATGAGTCCAAGATAGTTATTCTATTTTTGACGAACTTTGTGGAACATCAAATTTTTGTGAATTTTCGAAACTTCCAATTTTGTATGTTAACAATTATTTTTAGCCATAAATTATGAATCCAGAAGTAATTTAAAGCGAAAAGGCTCATTATCAAGCTCCTATTAAATGCAACCATCCTCGAGATATTTAAAAAAAAAAATCTAATTTATTGTCTTTTTATCGTAAACAGGCTCTTTTAATATGTTTGTCGTAGAACATGTTCATGTTCACGAAATTTTATGTATTTGATTATAATTTTCAACAACTTTTCCAAATACATCATTATGGTAAAAATATATGTTTAGGAGTTACGTTGAAAAACATTTGGGTTAAAACCAAAATGTTTCCAAATATGTTCTTCAAACATATATTTTTACTATAATGATGTATTCGGAAAAGTTGTTGAAAATTATAAGCCAATTCATAAGATTCCCTGAACATGACGGTATAACACGACAAACATATTTTTTTTTATCCCATTTATTTATTTAAGGCTCATTAGCATTTTAGCTGTAACAGAGCCGAATTTTAATCGTGTACATGTCACATGGTTATCATATCTATAATTAGCACATTACACAGTTGCCATTCGCCAGTATTCCTTCTATACCATTACATATGGTACATTCACACAGTAGCCATTTAGGCGTAAGAGTATTCGTTCTGTTCTTCCATTATCCAGTTGGACCACCGGACAGCGGAGACAGTTGATTGATCATTGTTGAGTTATTTATAGAACAGTAGCCCGATGTGTCTGGCAGAACAGAGCAGTTGTATGGATGAATCGATCTTATTTCGACCGTGGATCGATCTCCATCGCTGATGATTGTTGCGTGGACGTAGTTATTCTGTAACAACACAAAGATGGTCAATGGGGGTCCTGAGTTTTGAACTCACGATCGATCGCTTACTAAGCGAACGCGCAACCAATGTGGCTACGGAGACCCCCGACAAACATATTATAAGAGCCTATTTTATAAATTAGAAATATTTTTCTAATATCTCGAGAACGGCTGCTGTTACGTCCCAGAGGGAAATCTATATAAAAAACACAATGCACACAATTTAATGTTCAACACTTTATTTGAAGCAAAACAAAAAAAAAAATACAAAACACTTTACACTTAGAAAACAAAAACAAAACACAAAAGAACACTATACACACAATTCACTATCAGAAGTCCTGGGACGCACCTGAAAAAAAAGGATGGTTATTGAATTATAAACACAAATACTTATGCTTACTTATCTCTAGCTGTTCTGCAAAGCCTGAAAAGATCACGAATCACACAAAATTGAACTACACAGAATAATTACCTTTGAATACACAATCATAACAATTACAAACAATAACAAACGAATGTCAATAGATGAAACGGATTCAAACGGATTCGCTATACAAAGAGCAATTGTTTATGGCGAATATTCCAGACGCAACCCAAACAAAAATTTCGTTATTCAAATGACTATGGGACCAATCATATAAATAAGGCACGAAATGTTCAGAGCAGGTCAAGAGACGAATGAACTCTCAGAGTTTAAAGTCTCTCTAATTCAATACCTTCCTTCAGAGCAGGTCAGTCGCAATAAAACCTTCGATCAGTATAGATCATCATCTTATCTATATTCGATCTCATTTCTCTACTACTTTGGGTAGCTAGTCTACTCTCACATCTCTACTAGAACTCTGCTCAGATACCTCTCTGGGTGGAGACATTATTTTGGCTCTGTAGACAGGATTCTCTACTCTACTCATCTCAATACTCTGGAACTCCGCTGAGAACCTATCTAGGCGGAGACAGCTGCATTTAGAAGGAGATAATTAGCTTTTTTATTTTAAATCACATCTGGACTCGTAATTTGTGGCTAAAAATGATTGTTGACATACAAAAAATCGAAGTTTTGAAAATTTATAAAAATTCGATGTTCCACAAAGATTTTCAAAAATAGTTTTACCATCTTGTACCCATTTTTTAAATTTTCTACATAACATTCATTTTATATGAAAAATAAAAAAAAACATACATGTTTTAGTTATTGCAAATTAAAAGTTTTTTTTGTAAATAAAAAAAAGTACTAATTTTTTCCTCAGTGTATATATTTCACGTTTGGTCATCAATACTCTATAGTTCTTTCTAAGACACTATTTGGGCAGGACTAATGGTTTTCGAGAAAATCATCAAATATTTCTCTTACTAAAATCGATAGGCCCTTTTCAAAAGTTACGATTGAGTGAAAAAATTACCAAATGCTGTGGAAAACTCATATTTCCTCCAACCCAAACGGAATACAAACTATCGTTCGAATAAAAAATAAAAATAGTTTTGAAAGTTTGCATTTTTAGTTCGATTTCATTTGGAATTGTTCTACAATTGTTCTACAACATAATCCAATTTCGATAAGTTAATTTGACAAGCGGAATAGGAAAGTGCCTGAAATTAGACCTATATTCATTCTACCCATAAATGATTCAACGCATTATGAGAAGTGCATTTACTGCTAAACGGAAACGAAAAATGTTATTGCTGCCTGAAAACTAATTTAAAAACGAAACCATATCCGGAAACCTCAAAAATGTGCAGCAACGGCGCTAGAACGTGAACCTAGCAGTGGGTGCCAAGCGAGAACACAACACATCGCATGCGATACTGGAGGGTTGCTACTTCAATCTGGACCAGCACCCATTTGCTTTAGTTGATGGGTGGTGGGTGGTTGGATATGCACTCGGCATTGCACGGAGGAGTGTTTTTCCATTTTGTTCATCTCGAGGCTCGGGTGGTATTTTGGTTGCGCATTTCCGTTCATCCTCCTCCACACCTGGTCGAGATCAAGCTCAGTCATGTTTCGAGAGTTGTGCTCCCTTGGCCGAGTGGTTAGCGTCATAACTAACATGCCGGGTGTTCGGGTTCGATTCCCGTTCTGGTCGGGGGAATTTTTCGTCAAAGAAATTTCCTCCGACTTGCACTGTGATCACGCGTATTCTAGAGCTTGCCACTCAGAATGCATTCATGGCGTGTTATTTGGCATAGAAATCTCAACTAAGTACTAATAAAAATGACGCAAGTAATACTACGTTGAGACGGTGAAGTTCCTCTAGGAACGTTAGTGCCATTGAAGAAGAAGAAGAAGAAGAAGATGTTTTGAGAGTTAATTCTTCACTCTTAGGGTATATAACAGTTCAGCCAATGGTGAATGTGGGCTGGTGTCAGTTGCACGCTGTTTTCACCCAAGTTATTTCCCACTTTCGAATACTATTGCACTCCCACAGCTGCTCGTTTGGATTGCATCCATCCGAGGTTATTTTCTGCTAACATATGGTAATATGTTAGGTCAGTTATGCATCACAAATTTCATGTTTCAAATTGTGGCTAGTGGACTCGGTGGGGTATTATATTTTGTTTCGTTTAAATCGGGGGCCGCGTAATCAACGCAAATATAATCAATTTCACATTTTATTTGTTCTGATGCAATGGACCCAAGCATCGACGTCGTTTGGGATCTGAACACGCTTATTACGGAATTTTCATCGTGTTCGTATATTCTCCAAATACATCCCATTTTAAAGTGATCCGCCCTCAAGATTCATCAAATTTCATTCTTTCTACGATATTCCAGTCCTTACCATCGAGAGGAGCAGAGAATCAATGATTTGTTTACAGGTCAAGTGAGATTCGAAAAATATAAATATCCGATTTTGAGGATGCACCTGCTTGCATACATTTGTTCCGATTCCCAATCCCAATGTAGCACAATTTGTTCAGTCATGCTTTAGTGGCGCTGCATTTCCGCGAATTCGATTGCAATCGATGCTTTCGTCTGAATGGAATCATGAATTTCACTCGCGTCCTTGTACTGATAGTTTCCTTTGTAAATGATCGAGATAATCGTAATGAGTTACAATGATGATACATAGCTAATTCATGGAAGATCAAGTGAGTTCAGAAGCAGTAACTTAGTTTCGTATTTTCCGCTACGATGACCTCTAGAACCAATTTGTAGCCATCAATTCGATAAATTGCTTCATATCAATTCATAATTGCGGAAACCTTGTCTCGTTACAGTGCCTTTGACCATGATTTCCATCTAACCAACGGTCGTTTTCTTTTTCATCGAGATTCAATCTTTGCAATCTAAGGGAGGCTTACACTTTGACACGCCTCTGACTGAGACCAACCGGGAAAGAAAGAAAAACTAGTTTCAGTGTCGTTCTTTGGTTGTTTGCCATGGTAAATGTTGCCGGAGGAATGCAGGTAGAGGTGGTAAGCGCTGGCTTGCGTACACAAAAAATGTGTTCAGCCCATAATAGTAGCTAATGTGGAAAGTGAGTCTGATAAAGTAATTTCTTTCCACTTTCGTAGTCTATTACGACGTTTACGGTTGTGCATTATGGAACGGTAATTGGAATTCAGTGTACACATCAAGAGCGAAAGAGGAGAAGACACGAAATGAAGTTGTAAAAGTGGTGCTCTTGGAAGCACCTTTTACGATAGCCTTTAAGTGTTAGACACATACAACGTTTCGTAAACTTTACAGAACCGTAACATTAAATATTTCTCCCTTGAAAATCCAATGGCCACCTCCACACACCAAGATTAGACCGCTTGGACCACTTGACGTTACGTTGATGATGACGCGATATGTGTATCAAACTTTATCGTGTGCCTAGACTGCGTTTTCAACTATTGTGGAACGAAGTGAATAAATGGCACACTCTATCTCGATGAAGATTAGCAGGGGAACGCGACAGGAGTTCCTTCTTCATTTGAAAATTGCTACTTTGTTGACAGGTTAGCGGAAGCGACCGTGTTACTTTTTTCTCCGACTCCCATTGTCATTCAAGAATCGCCAAGTGGGTGGCAGTTCACGGGGTGATTCGATAAAGCACATAATTATGATACTTGGGCAAATGTCTAGAATATTGTATTTATTTAGGGAAAATTCATGACTCATCACATCAGGGTATTTGGATTCAAGTTTGTTTTAAAACATTATCCTTATTCTTCTTCTGATAAATTGAAAATTATAGCTGCGTTCAAGACAAAGCCGCATTTCGGACGTGGGACTATTACATTCAATTCACTCGTTTATCATTGTTATTACTTCAGAATGCAACCAAATTGAAGAATAAAATCCTAATGCCAAGTCTTCTAGCTATTGACAGCTCCATCTTAGATTGCAGTGAAACTTTGTGAGTGCAAAAACATTAACCATTTGAGCAAATTTGCATATCGTTTTGTCTCATTACTCAAAATGGTACTTTTTCGCGAAATTAATGTGATTTTTTGCGACAATAGAGCCATTTCCTTCATTTGCCCACCAGAAAAATTGATTCACAAATACATATTCATGGTGAAAAACTAAAAATATGTTTGGTTACATTTGTCTCAAACTACGGACAAAAAAAAATCAAAAAAATCATAACTTTTGAGCTACTAGACCGATTCAGATGATCGATATATCAAATTAAAGCCAATTAGCTATTCTTTTTTGGAACAATGCTATACTCCCAAAAATTTGTATTTTGTGCTTCGAAACTTGATTCAAATTCCGAATTTTCTAACGCAAACCTTTTATCGCTGGTTTCGACAATCACTTTTTTGTGCAAATGCCTAGTATTTTTAGTTATAGACAGTATCGATACCTGTAAATGATGTTGAAATTAAGCCTATACCACAAAGAATGTCAGGGTTTTTATTATTCGACCAATTGTAACACTAAAGTTCAGTAAATTTACATTTAAAAATGAAGTGTTTGGAATTTGAAACTATTCGGAATATGAGACAAAACGGTATTTGAAATCTCGAAAGAAAAAAAAAGCTGGATGCCTTTTTGGATATAGCTTAATTTTTTGCTCTTTATTTTTGGAAAAAAAAATATTGAAGAACTATAATACCTACCTTTTAATGAAAATATCAATAGTTTCTTATATTCCATTCAATTACCAAATTGATCCTTGAGTTGAACATTTTTGCAAAAGTTTGAGATTAAAAACTTAGGTCGTTTTCAAAAAAAAATTTCAATTTTTTATGAAAATTTAAACAATTTCCTATATTTCATTTTTTGATCAAAATTTCGTAGGACGCATTTCATGCCGATTCATCTCAGATTGCAGTGAAACGTTGTGTGTGTCATCAAGAGGTGCATACTTTGCATACGTGGAATCTCTATAAAAAAATTAGACTACTTTTTGAAAAGAGTCAAAGTTTTTTCTTTAATTTTACAAAAAATTCTTACTTAAAAACTAAGAGCCAAACAAAATTTTGATCAAAGAATGAAATGTAGCAAATTCTTTGTAAAAAAATATCAAAGAGTTTTTTTATCATACACTCACAAAAAAATTAAATTCATTTTTCTCAAAAACATATTTTTTATATTATCAAAAAATTATATAAATAGCCCATACAATTACCAATAAGTCATCCATAAATCGGAGGACGGGTACTTTCACAGGATTGCAGTGAAACGTTATGGGTGTAAATACATTGGTCATTTAACATTGTATACATGAAATCTCCAAAAAATAGTTAGACTACTTTTTGGAAAGGTCCAATTTTTTTTATCTCACTTAAAAAAAATCTAACCAAAAACTTTAATATCTACGAAATTTTGGTCAAGAATGAAATGTAGTAAATTGTATAAATTTTAATAAAAAATACATTTTTTTATTATACTGAAAAACAAATATTTTAAAAATTGAAATTCAATTTTCTTAAAAACATATTATTTTAGAATTCTCAAAAAAAAAAAAATGTGGTTAGCCATACAATTTCTAATAAATCATTCATACATTGGAAGATGGGCACTTTTGCAGGAAAATTTTTTTTTTAACAACAACTTTCTCATGTTTTCTTTGAAAAAAATACAGCTAAGTCTTATTTTGTTTAAAGTCAAGATAGCGATGTAATGTATCAGACGATATTTTAGAGTTTATTATTTATTAAAATAAGAACTTTTGTTGAAGACGTTAACTTTCTATCTTTTATAGTTTTTTGGAATATATGGCATTTTTGTATGGAGACTCCAGGAAAACTAATGTTCTATCCGTAAAATTTTCGTGTGTAAATTCTCGCGTTTGGCATGTTCTTGACAAGTCGTTTAATAGATAGATGTTTCTAGAACATGTAAACCGCGATAATATACACACAAAAATGTTACATTGGTAGTAATTTTCCAAAGAAAACAGGAAAAAGGTTGTGGTTAGAAAAATTATTTTTCTGTAATAGCGCCTCATTCAGATATACCGGTGACTTGTTGGTAATTGCAAGGAATCATTTTTATAATTTACATTCTAAATTTTAAAAATATGTATTTTAAGAAAAAAATAGTTTTAACTATTTCCAACAAAAATTTTCAATATTTTTTAAAAATTTGTTTGGTATTTTTTTACAACAATTTCTTATATTTCATTATATGATTAACATTTTGTGGGTCTTGTCTTATGTGTATTGTTTTAGAGCAAGTTTTTTTTTATTTAACGTCTTTTTTTTAACTTTAAAAACAAGTAGCTCAGAGATTATAAGATCTTCAAAATTTTGATAATAGAATGAAACATAAGAAATCGTTTAATCTTTCATTAAAAATATCAAATAAATTAGAAAACAAAATCATTTTCAAAATTGAAATACATTTTTCTCATAAACATTTATTTTTAATTATGAACAAATTAAATGAATTGTGCATACAATTACCAACAAGTCATCCATATATATATATGAATAAGGGCACTGGTACAGCAAAATAGTATTTCTATCAACTTCATGTTTTCCTTGAAAAAATACTATTAATGTTCTACTCGTAACATTTTTGTGTGTATATTAACGCGATTAACATGTTCTGTAAATTTTTTTTTCCATTTAGTTATCACGTTTGGCATGTTCTTGGCGTGTTTCAAGAACATGCCAGACGTGATAATTGAAACATATAAATGTCACGAGTTGAACATTATTTTTCTCGGATTCGACATATTCTTGAAATTGTAAAATATAGAAAGTTGACGTCTTCGACAAAAGTCCATATTTTAAGGTAGTAGCCCGGTGTGACGGTTTCGAAAAATCGATTATTTTTTACATTTTTCGGAAGAAAAAATATCTTAAAAATATACTCAAAAAATTTCAGACCGAAATTTTAAGTATTTTAATAGTTATAGCTAATATAAGAGAGCGCGCCGTAGTGTGTATGAAAGCGTGTGACAAAACTTTAAACGCGTTATTCTCAAAACCATGTTTTCGAAATTTCGGGGAAGCACTGACCACTATTCAACCGTTTTGGCTAAAAATTTTACTCGTTATTCTAGACACACATAACTAAATACGTAACCTTTAAAACATTTTATTTTTTAATAATAAACTATTTTATTTAAACAATTTATCCAAAAAAAAAAAAAGATTTTGAGAAATTTTTTCACGAGTCCGCCATTTAGTTTTAGTTTTTTTTTGTTTTATGTATATTATAGGTTAGTTCATGAAAATAATGTCTGCAGAATAATTTTTTTTTTAACTTTTTATTTCAGATGACTTCGGAAGACTGTGTGCTCCCCCGAACCTGCTCATCTTTTTTTCGAGGACTCCACTCTGACGTCAAATATCAAAATAAATTTATGTAAAATTAAATAAAAAAAAATCTATATTTTAAAACACTAATAAAAACATGTAAAAATTTTAAAACTATCGCATTTTATTTTCTTGTTAAAAAAATTTATGAAAAAACGTCGAAATTTAGGTCGTCACACCGGGCTACTACCTTAATAAGATCCAAAACTATGTCTAATACAGTATATCGCTATCTAGATTTTAAACAAATCTAGGATTAGATGTCATATTTTCAATGAAAACATGAAATAGTTGTTGTTACAAAAAAAAAAATTCCTGCAAAAATGCCCATCTTCCAATGTATGAATGACTTATTGGAAATTGTATGCGCTATTCATACATTTTTTTTAACTAGAAAAATATATTTTTGAGAAAAAAGAATTTCAATTTAAAAAAAATTCACTGTAATTAAAAAAAAAAATTTATGAAAATTTATGCAATTTACTACATTCCATTCTTGACCTAAATTTTGTATGTAACATAGTTTTTGAGTTAGTTTTTTTTAATTGAGAAAAAAAAGTTTGACCCTTTCCAAAAAGTAGTCTAATTCCTTTTAGGAGATTTCAAGTATGCAAAGTTGCTTAAATAACCAATGTCTTTACACCCACAACGTTTCACTGCAATCTGAGATGGTATTGCCAATGACCAACGTAGTCTAATTCCAACGATAAGAGCAAAAAAACGGTCTTTGGTAATTAGTTCTAGTTCCTTTGTTTTTAAAATAAAAATAAAAAAAACTTTTTAAACTTCTTCATCCCCGAAGAAAACCGACGACTTCCTCGCCGTGAACGCGACAGCAAAACTTTTTCACTTTCAAACGAGCCATAAAAACCATCGGCACGCGCAAACGATGCTCGGGGAGATCATCCTTCGGATTCCTCTGAACTTTGCAATCACGGAAGTGGTGGAATCTTTGAAACTTACGGCGTGTGTATGTGTGTGTGTGTGCTGTACGCTAACAATTTCCCGTTTCATAGAAGAGTTTTTTTTTCTGAGTAGTGCTGCCATAATTGCTTCGCTTTAAATTGAAATACTTCGGCGAACAAATTTCATCAAACTATCAGCTCCTGTTCCGTCAGTTGACAATGACAAAGGGACGTAATTTGCTTCGCCGCCCTTCAGCACGGGGATGTCGAGCATTTTAATTACTTTTAGTCGGTGTCTTGTGAAATCGAGGGCAATAATTCAATGGATGTTGAAAGAATATAGTTTGGGGAAAAAATAGATCACGGGATTTAATCATCTTGATGGAAAATCTTCGAGACCAATGCGGGCGGAGAAGAACAAGTCGCTCCCACATTGATGATTTTCCATTACAACAGTATTTAATATAGCTATCGTATATTGCGGAACATATTCAAAGTGCTGTTTAGAAGTCAAAATGAAAAAAAAAATCCGGTCGTGATGTGGCACCGAGCAAAATAGTGCCAAATTCATCACCGTCTCAGTCGAGCTGAGATAGCCTTCCACCCATAAACTGTATTTTATTCCGAAGTAAGGTCGCTAATCTGAAACATATTGGTCAGAAAATACAAATTGGTGAAATTTGTAAATACAGATTGAAATTTGATTTGGGCCATCAAAATATTGATGTCTATGCTTCCTCATTTGCGTACGCCCATAGAAGTAACGATCTTGGTTGATAAGCATATGGGATGATTTACTCTATGCCATTATCATACAAAAAATAAGACGAATGTCCGGCATGAAACTTAATCATTTTAGCCCAAGTTATCTCCAGCGGAGGGCAGCTAAAGTTCTGGCTGAAGAGATTTATCAGACTACTCTGGCAATATTGTGGCGGCAACGAATATGTACACATTCTAGTGCTTGCTTCCCCATGCGCACAGTTTTCAGAGTTTGGGATTCTCTGGTATAATATTAGTCTTCTTAATAGGAATGGGAGAGTGAGATTGGATGTGTGCACATATTTGATGTTGGATTCAGCACGTAAATATTTTCGAGTTTATGACTGAATGTTGTCGAATAATGAAATGAATGACTGACATAATTATATGTATGACAAAAACATGTTTCATTAACGTAATAAAATCTAATTCAAAATTTATTCTATTGCCATAGATTTCCTAATAATAATCTCATCGAAGGCATTTAAACTTTACCGTCATTTTTTTAAGGGTGCCAAATCAGAAAACAGGTCACGTTTTTATGAAATAAAGTTAACGTTAATAACTTAACGTTTACGTTAACGTTTAATAACGTTTTTACCGTGAACGGGTTCTGGCGATTTACATCCCAAACGAATAGAAAATTCTCTAAGATTTTTTTGATATGCTATACATTACAATCCCATAGTCTGTATATGGTTTAAATTGATAAAAATTGGAAGCATTCCCATTTCCTCATACATTTGTTCTGTCCATTTGTGTGCTTTCCCGAACAGAGCTGTCAATAACGTGCAACTTATCAACGAGCAGCGAAGAGGAAATCGTAAGATGTAAAGTCTCCGTGAACAAAGGAAAAGAAGAAGAACGAAGGGGAATATTTACCTAGAGTATAAACAGTGGATCTTGCTGAGGCAAACTTCATTCTTCGTGAGGACACCGACTAGACAACACCGTTGCCGGGGGAGCTGGACGACGAGGGATCGAAAGGTTCTCTCAAGGCAATGTGGGTGGAGGGGTAATATGTGGAGAGAGTAGAGTTTTCCAAGGGTCTTTTTTAAGACTAGAGACGAATGAACTGAAGAAGTTTAAAGTCTCTTTAATTCAACAAGGAAAGGAAGGAAAGGGAAACTTTCAGTATCCTTCTAGATACGAAACAATGAACATTGACATTGCATCAATGCATTGAACTGACGCTATCAGAGTGGCCACCCAATCGGGAAAAGCGGGAAATGCGGGAAAAAGTCGGGAATCAAAATCCATCGGGAAAAATGCGGGAAAAAGTCGGGAATAGCTTCATGAAGTCGGGGTTTTTTGTCCAGTGTTTTTTTTCCGAACTCTAAAATGTGAATGTGGTTTAGCGCGTTGAAATGTCTCACGAAATACAACAACTTTCTCTTGACGGACATCTTGTTTTTATCGCAAGTTGTTTCTGTCTCAGTCGAACTGCCTTCATTCAACCGATACATTGTCTATAAAATTTTGTGTTACGGCAGCATCGACAGATGGAAAATTATGTTATGGAAAATTATGAAGCCCGAACGATTGAAAGTGAAATCTAAGTCACTTCTTGAACTCGAACTCACAGAAACCATTCTACTGCTACCTAGAAGTATAGAAGTATGGATTTGCAACGAAATCAGCAATCAAAACAGCACGGGATTCCACCTAAATTACCGGAAAAAATGTCCTAATATTATGTACCAGCTGTCGTGAGTTCTACTGCGGATTTTTAAAGAAATTGTTAATACGATCACCTTTGACATATCCCATCACTCGTTACCTAACGTGTATTAACCCGGATGTGATTTTCAACATTCCGGATATAGCGAAGAAACGGAGTTATGCTTGGAAGTATTCGGCGATAAACAACATTTGCCTGGCGCAGATAAAATAAGAATGAGTAGAGTAGTGCGGGGAAAAGGTGCGCACGAGGCAAAAGTGCGCATTGGCCTTTGTGAAACAAAAGAGAATTAAAAACCAGCAACAGTGTATTCGTTTGACACATTACTACACCAGCAGTTCACACATATAAACGAGATACATTTCATTAAAGTGGCGAAAAGTTACGAGGACAGAAAACTTTTGCGTTGTTTTGATCTTTTTTTTTTCAATTTTCTTCCTCAATGTCTTTCATGTTCCCTGTGGAACTTTTACCGTCTCAACGTATGCATTAACTAGCGTCATTTAGTAATACTAAGTTGAGATTTCTTCAGCCAAATAACACGCCTTGAATGTATTCCGAGGGGCAAGCGCTAAAATACGCGTGACTAAAGTGCAAGTCAAAAGAAATTTCTTTGACGAAAAATCCCTCCGACCAGAATGGGAATCGAACCCGAACACCCGGCATGATAATGTGAGACGCTAACCACTCGGCCACGGGTGCACCTTTTTCTTCAATTTTGGGGATGACGATTAAGTTACCTAAAATAACTGGAAAGTTCGAAAATACAGTGTCAAGAAAACCTTCATTCTATAGTAGATAATAATGCGTATTCGTTTTTGTGAAAAAGTTCAAGAGACTTTTTCAGAAAACGATTAGTTGTAAAATTGCTTGTGGGACAAAAGTGCGCACCAGCGTTTTACTCTCAAAATATTTATAAAATGTTTTCAACCAATTTTTTAACGGGAGTCACGAGACGAAAACTAATTTGAAGAAATGCACTCCAGAAATGCTCGAAATGGCTCGACAGAGGCTACGGGAGAGAATCTCGAAGCGTCGGATTTCGACAGACAAAAACAATAAACAATTGCTTAAAATTGATTCAAAATGATACGTCAAATAAACTTTTTTTTAAACAATGAGTTTCAAATAAATCAGGTGAAGGTATTTTTTTCTCCAAAATATATATTTTTATCAAGGCTCATATGGCGTTAGCCTGACGGGGCCGGAGTTCAATATTTTGACTGTTTTTCTTATTATCTATGTTAGTAATATGTAACCGATTACTCGCGGTCGGCTCGAGGTTAGTATTACAAGTGTTCTCGTAATTGGGATGCTGCTGTCTCCAATGCTCTGTACGTGTGCCCGACACGGGATACTTCCTATTGGGATGCAGCTGACCATTAATCAGCAACGCCCCCCTAGTATGTACCCCATATCTAGCGTGGTGCGTCTTCTCGACTCGAGGAATCCAGGATAGAATGGTCACTAGCCGGCGCAATCATCAGCTCGTGTAAAGTTGTCATGAGCGGTACAACCTTTGGCTCTTGTTGAATGATCAGTGGATTGCACAACCTTTGGCCCGTGTATCTGTAAAGAGTGTGTGTATGTATTGCCGCGACTAAGTAAAAGTTTATCGATCGGATAGGAGGGATATAAAACGGGGACACAACGAAGGAAACATCATTAAACGTTGACATCGGCGTTCCTGAGGAACAGGTATAGATGAAGCAGAAGATCAGGATCACGGCTACCTAAGATATCCCGGACGGGGATATCCGATTGTCTGCCTTGTGCTCTCAGTGCTCTAGAGAGCTGAGAGCGAGCAGCATGGAACCGGATACACGACCAGACAACATGCTCGATGTCGTGGTAGCCATCGCCACAATCACAAGGATTGTTTGCTGCGAGCCCAATTCGATAGAGATGCGCGTTTAGGTTGTAGTGATTGGACATGAGCCGAGATATCACGCGAATGAAATCACGACCTACATTCAATCCCTTGAATCAAGCACTCGTCGAAACCTTAGGGATAATCGTGTGTAACCAACGACCGAACTCATCTTCACTCCACATGCGCTGCCAACTAACGAGTGTGTCCTGACGAGGAATGTGAAAAAATTCATTATAGGCAATTTGCCTTTCAAAAAGTGTGCCTTCTGAAGCGCCCACCTTAGCTAGCGAGTCCGCTTTCTCATTCCCCGGAATCGAGCAATGAGAGGGAACCCATGCTAAGGTAATCTTAAAGGTGAAGGTATTGATAAAGTTAATTTGTCAATAAAAAAATGGGTGGGTTATAGCTATGATATAACCGCAAGGTTGACGTGGAACTACCTTAGTTTAGCAATCATTTGTTTGTATTGATTGAGTTTTTGATTGAATGAAACAATTTCCGAATTCAACTGAATTCAATTTAATTGTTGTGTGAGTAAAAACACTGAATAAATGCCATGTAAGGTCAATTCATACATTGTGATAGATTATGTTCTCCGCTTCAAGTAAATTTAATGACAGTCCTGTTACGTTTGGTATGATTCCTAGGACAAAAAATATGAACGGAAGAATTATCAAACGATTATTTTATTTTACATTTCCCTCTGAAGTTTGCATCTCTCCAGTTTACGTACTTCTCGAACCGCGAATTTGCTGGATTTGATGAGCTTCAGGCACTCAGTTTCGATTTTGACATGTACGTCGAACGCATATTGTTAAATCAATAGGCGTTATCCCAGCAAACGGTTATCAACATTTTGCCTAATCATCAAATGGTGTGCGTAGAAATTCAGTGAGTAGAGGATATGAAGGCATATCCTTCAATGCAACCTTGAATAACCGAGCCAAAGCGTTGTGTTCATAGCCGCTTTTGTAATCCATGTTAGGAGAACGCTTTTTGGAGTGCAAAACAAAACATGCGGGTGCAGAAGTATCCCCGGCTTGCATGAATCAACAACTTCAATTTCTACTTTTTATATTACATATGCTTCAAACTTGAATGTTCATCCGCCTCTAGTATCTGCAGGATTTTCCCAGGTTCTTAAGTCTAGAACACCGTGTTAAGGAAACATATTCTAGACTGTACAAAGGCAAGCGAGTATAAAAGTGCTCGCATTTTGCATTTATTTGCAAAGCCGATTTCCTCAGACACCTTGCCAATTTCCACACGCTCCATGGATTTGAAGTCTGTGTTAGGGAAACACATTTGAAACGGAACAAAAATACCCCCGACCTGCATGAATTTGCAACGACAATTTCCACACGCTCCATGGAATAGAAGTCTGTGTTTGAGAAACACATTTCAGTCGGAGCAAAAATACCCCCTACTTTCGTGTATTTGCAATGCCGATTTCTCCAACGCTGCTTGGTTTTGATGGCTATGCTAGGGAAACCGTAAATCGGGCCAATCAAAACGAGGCAGTTAGGGCGTTTAGATAACGCTTAATATTTTACAATTATTCAATTGTTTATCTAATGAATAATAGCATTTTATTAATTGCGATAGATGCGTAGAAATATTCCCTATCGATTGATGCAAACATCTTTCCGATCCAGTAAGAAATGTTTGAGTTATAAGCATTCGAAATCTTGCATTTTTTCCTGCATGTTCTGTGTATAGGTTTTCATTTTACCCCCCATATACTCCGGTTAGACGTAGTCCCACGTCAAAATAATACTGTTTCAAATGTTGGACATTTTATAGTGTCAGTCTCCTCCCTCCCAAAAACTTCCACGTGGTATGTGGATGGTTCGTTTCCATATTTCTAGGTGCCAAGAATCAATCAGCACATAAAAACCATGTTCGACCATAACACCCATCTTTCTCCAGCCATAAAACACTAATCAACAAACCCCTCCCCCCTCCCCACTGGATGATGCCAACACACTCTAGTAATGATGCTTCTTCCGTTGGTAATAATAAAGCATTTGTTACAAATTATCTCAGAAGCTCAATTCAATAAGTGCGCACCTTTGATACGTACGTACGGTATGCACTTTTGCCCCCACTATGGGGCAAAAGTTTGCAATTGTCATTTTGTTTGAAAATAGGTATGTACCCTACTTTTTGTTTGAAAATAGGTATGTACCCTACTACAAACAAAACAAAACGTTTCGAAGGTAATATATATAGTTACAATTTGGTAAGCAAACTGAATTTTATTTGCTTTTATTTCAAGAGTTATTGGACGACAACAGTTAGGGGCGCTCCTTTGCCCCGCACTACTCTATGGGCAATTGTTTTCAACGTCTTTTGCTAAAATTATATTTTCTGCATATAAAAAAGAAGATCAAGTACAATTTTTGGATGGCACTTACCGCTCAGTCGAAGAAGTTGCTTCCAAATTTGACCTTGTTTGTGAAAAAGTTTTGATTTTATTGCATGGCAATGTATCATTGAAAAAGGATTTTATATCAACGAAAAGTGCTTGATAGTAAACCAAACCGAGGAAAGTCTTACGGCATACGTGTACGATGCAATCACGAATGCAGGAGGAGTTACTAGTGTTATCGTAACGAAATCGCTCATTCATTACGGTTGCAATTTTCACTCAAGATACGTGGAGTCCTTAAAAGCGAATCAAACTGAAGAAGATAAGAATGAAATCGCTGCAAAATGAATGCGGGGAGCAGAAAAATTTCGCTTCTGAGGCTAAAAAATTAAGATGCTGGCTGACACCCAGAGAGATGCCACCTAGATGGACAAGAAAATTAAAATGCTCAAAAAGTGTTGAAAGTATAACTGAGTTTGTAATAACGCTTGATAAACATAATACGATCCATTTACATTCTTTTTTCTTATGGATTTTTTATGGCATACAATAGAAACATCTGTATTTTTGAAGAAATAGTAGTTGATAGTTGAAATGTAGATGCAGCATATGGGTCGAAACAAGTCTTTAAAATATACCAAGGCTTTGAAGTAAAAATGGGACTCGTTGTAACGAAAAAGGAGTCATATTCAGGGTCATTCAAAAATACCACTTACTTCGTGTTATTCACATCATCTCGTTTCATATGCTCCTATTCCTGCTAAGCATTTTTGTAGAGCATTATTCTG
Source organism: Toxorhynchites rutilus septentrionalis (assembly GCF_029784135.1). Classification (NCBI taxonomy): domain Eukaryota; kingdom Metazoa; phylum Arthropoda; class Insecta; order Diptera; family Culicidae; genus Toxorhynchites; species Toxorhynchites rutilus. Next base: position 147,679,115 of record NC_073744.1, read on the forward strand.
ACAAGATTCTGTGTAATTTTATTTGCGATAGTTAATGGCATAATTAAGCACGGGTTGTTACTTTAAATAAAAACCTGGACAAATCCACATATCTTACTGAATCACATACATAATGAGCTTTGAAAACATGATTGCTGATTTTTTTTATTCTGATTATTAGAGCATACAGATGAGATTTGGTTCATGTAACTTAATTACTTAATTTTACTTAAATTATTTGTTGAACTTCGATTGCATAAAAAGTCGCATTATGAATTTTTATTCAACTAAGGAACTGATCGTATAGAGTGTCCGGGACATGCTTGAAATATGTTTGGATATGTGGAGCCGATCTGGCGTGGAGGTAACATCCATACTTCTCACGCTCAAGATCACGAGTTCAATTCTCACTCCCGTCAATCTTCCAAAATGGAAGGTAAAAGTGACGAACCAGCCAGAAGCGTTGAAAGTCACTATAATACAGAAAAAAAAAAAAATGTTTGGATATAATCAATTCTAATAACAATTCTGGTCAGTTTTTCTAATAAATGAAACTTTTTTAAATCTGAGTAAGTAGAAGTGGGGTAGATCTAAAACGTTTTAAAGGGGCTCAGGTCACATAGTCCAAAAACAATCCCGTCCGTATCTCCAGAGCACTACATCCGACCGAAAATCTGTTGCTGAGATACACACTGTTCTATATTTTGTCATATGTAGAACGTGGAAACAATAAAGTGAACATATGTTCGCAATTGGGTTTCAAAAATCGATTTTTAACTAACGATACAATATTCAATAATAATTGAATGTTTATTTTTGAGAATCGGGAATTTCGTGAGATCATGCGGGAAAAAGTCGGGAAAAATGCGGGAATTCAAAAATTGAAATCGAGTGGCTATGGTGAAGCAGGTGTTAAGGTTGTGCACCAAAAATTATTTGGGGAATACCAAGTTATTCAATAGATCATAACAAGTCATTAATATATTTGGGTTCGCGTGCAGACAGAATTTATTTCGCTTATTTAGTCACCAAGAAAGTGAATGTCGCTCTGGAATTTTGTATGCGATTTGGTTTCGCTTGCTAGTAGTAAAACTTTCTCCACTAAGGATGACAGCTGCGCTTATCTCGAGCATGTATTGTTCTGCGAGCACAAGAATGAATCGCCAAATGATTCTACAATTTAAAAAAATCATTTCAGGGCGACCAAACTGGTAGAATGGTTGTTTCAAAATTTTCGTAGCATTATAAAATAATATCCGCAGTTATAAACAAGCGACTTGAATTAAACTACAACGTAGTTCTACGTCAACAATGCGGTCGTGTCTTGAACACAACCTCCTCTAATTTTTTATCCGTACCAGCAAGAAAATCTTCTTTAGGAAGTGATTTCAATGAAATTTCATAAATTGCCTTTTGGCTAATAAATTACGGTCGGAGCGTTTCATTGAGTGAATGCAAGCGACTTCCATTGCGTTTTTGTTACGTGTATATATGTGTGAGGGTGTAGGATGACAAGTAACCCCTGTTGCCAGCAGGCGGGGTGGAGTGTTTGAACAAGTTTTAATTTCTCTTCTTCCCCACGTAACCGCATTTTGTTTGTACGAGTGGAAAACTCTAGCATCATCAATTTTGCGGAGAGCTCGCTGGAAGTCATACAAAACTATACTCATGGAGTGCCAAGAGTAGATAGACATAGGTAAAATTAATTTACTTATGCTCAGCCAACAGTGATGAAATTTCGTTTACGAATTCAAGTTCAAATCGATCAAATCGAGAGAATGAAAGTTTGGACTTTCATGTGAATAATATGTTTAAACCTCCCGTTTTGCTGGGAAAGTTTGATATTACAGAATGAATCGTCTACGCGCTCTGACTGATTTGATGTTCAAGTAGAAAGCTTTCTGATAAAAATGCAAATTTCTGGAATTCTCGTTCAAACAGTAATAAATGTCTTGAAGTACTGGCATTGGAAAAAAAAATCCGGCATGGGTAAACGTGGCAAATTTTGTTCGTAAGGCTCTGTATCATAATGCGGTTAAGTTTGGTTGGATATCCTCAGTCGACACAGCTCTTGATAGGCTGAATGTTATTAGAACCAACTTTACTAGCTAATGGAACCTTATATCGTGTGATTGGGTATTGGGTGGCGAATTGCGTGCAAGAGCGGATAATTCCGTTAAATTATTAATGTAAATTGAGCATCTGCTCCATTCGTGCATGTGTTGGAAGAGGACGGGTAATCTGTAGAATATATCGCCGAAGAAAAGTACATTTCCTAAATAAATAACGTGTTGCTTGCATTCGTCATACAGGTGGAGGGGTTTCGTGGTGATGAAGCATCCAATCAATCGTGTAGTTTGTGCTTCTCATGTGAGAAAGGTGCTTTGTGGCTAGAGAAGTGCTGTCACGTCAGTATGGATAGTTCTTTGTTCTATTCTTCGAATCACCATATAGTATGACTCAAAGATAATCAAATAGACAGGAATAAATATAATAACTTTCGAACAATTAATTGTGCTAATTTTAATGATCCTATGGTTGGCTCTCCTATATCGTCGTGACATTTGTCAATTATTCAATTTGAAAATTCATCCTACCACTGTGAATGAGACTCTACTGTTCTAATGAACGAACGATGGAGAGAAGGAAAATGCTACACGGAACACGGAAGTGTAACTTTTATGGTGAAACAAGGTCCATAAAGTATCATTACATCCAACTCCTAACTTGATGAAGGTGGTCAATCTTACTCAAATTAATTTAGCTCTAGATAATTTTACTGAAGTGAGCAGCGACGACGAAGAGTGAAAAAAGGAAATTAGTCAGCCTCTTGAGTTAACACATACGAAAAAGTTTGAAGCACTATCTACCACTCTATTATAATTTTGTTATTATTGTTAAGTAGTTTCTAGTAGTTGTTTTATGCACGTCGTTTCGCTTTATCACATATTTCCAACAGTGATGAACTCCCATACATTGCTTCGATATTAAGCCATTCAAGTGTCCCCGATTATTTGTCACTAGATGGTGTTGATGGTCATATATCGACAACACTAATACAATTGCGTCGAAGAAAAGTGCACCTGATGAATTTCATGCCAACTCGACTGGCCATTGGCAGCACCATCTCAGATAGCAGTGAAACGTTGTGGGTGTAAAGACATGGGACATTTAAGCAACTTTGCATGCTTGAAATATTCGAAAAATAATTAGACTACTTTTTGGAAAAAGCCAAATTTTTTATTCTAATTTTTTAGAAAAAATTATAACTTAAAAACTATTATACCTACTCAATTCTTGTCAAACGATTAAATGTAGGAATTTGTTTAAATTTTCACAAAAAAATACTAAAAATTTTTTGGAAAAAAATCTCGCTGACAAAAAAGTTATTTTTAAAATTAAAACTGATTTTTCTCAAAAAAGCATTTTTTTTTAAATTCCAAAAAATATATACAGGGCGGACTGGATTATATACAGTTTTTGATTTCTTTTCACTGTATATAATCGAATCCTGTGTATAACCGAGTCAAAAAAAATTTTTTTTAATAGTTTTTTTTCGCATGTATTTTTCGTTTTTTTAATAAAAAAGAAGAATTTTATTTTTGATTCATCCCCTTAAAGTCAGAAAACACCTTTCTCATATGAAAAAAATAATTTTATACAGATTCTCTCAGGAGGTGATAGACGATCATATTTGATGAAAAAAAATCCTTCTACGCATAAGTTCGAATTTCAACAATGACAGAGTTACAGAACTTTTTTTTGTTTCGGACTCTGTTACCTCAAACTGGAAATTGAACGGTGAATGGCGTGGATTTGAGTTATTTTCTTGGGAAAACTTTTTTTAAGCGGTCCCTATCTACCGCACAAAAAACAGTTTTTTTCAAAATGTGTACCGAACACGATTTTTTAAAGCTGCTGGTGAAGTTTATGTTAATATCCGGGGGTCCCTATCCCCCGCACAAAAACAGGTTTGCCTGTATATCCTAAGGTGGGTCAATATGTCAAAACCACTCTGCAGCCATCTTGAAATTTGTTTGTTTTGAAGCGTTTGCAAACAAAACACAAAAATGGGTGGTTTATATCTATGATATAACCGCAAGGTTGACGTGGGACTATTGTTGGGTTAATTATCCTTCGTTTGTATTGATTAAATTATTGATTGAATGAAACAATTTTCGAATTCAATATTTGTTTTGTAAGTAAAGAGTTTTAACAAATGCCACAATTCATACATTAATAGATTCTGTTCTTTGTTACAAGTAAATTTGACGATATCATTTTGCCTAATCATGGAACGGTATGCGTAGAAATTCAGGGAGCAGAAGATAGGGATGTTATTGAAACATATTCCGATCTGCACAAAGGCAAGCGAGTACAAAAGTACTCGCTGCTCGCATGTATTTGCAAAGCGAATTTCCCCATGTACCTTGGTTCTGAAGTCTGTGTTGGGGAAACCGTAAATCGGGTCAATAAAAAAGTGGCAGTTAGTGCGTTCATATAATGCTTGTCATTTTACAGTTTTTCAATTGTTTATCTCATAAAAAATAACATTATATTACAAACATCTTTCCGATCTATTAATCAATGATCGAGTTATTCGAAATCTTTCATTTTTTCCTACATGTTCTGTGTTCAGGTTTTCATTTACCCCCCCTATATTGCGGTTAGACGTAGCTCCGCGTCAAAACCAGACCTTTGAATTACTGATTCATAATAAATTTAGTAGAGTAATGCGGGGCAAAGGTGCGCACTTAACTGTTGAAATGAAAAAAAATAAAATTCCGTTTGCTTACAAAATTGTAACTATATATATTACCTTCGAAACGTAGTACAAGCATTTCTCGAGTTGTGTGTGTAATTGGACAAATACCTATTTTAATACAAAAAGACAAATGCGCACCTTTGCCCCATAGTGGGGGCAAAGGTGCGCACTTATTGAATTGAACTTCTGAGATAATTTATACCAAAAATAAATGCTTTATCATCAGAAGCGGGAGAAGCATCATTACTAGAGAGTGTATGAATCGTAGAGTAGGCAGGAAGGGGGTGTTCTGTGTTTTTTATGGGTGGAGAAGAGTGGGTGATATAGACGAACATACCATGTGGAAATTTTTGGGAGGAAGGATGCTGAAAGTATAAGATATCCGAAAATGTCCAACATTTGAAACAGAATTCGTTTTTATTAACAAACTAGCTGACCCAGCGAACTTCGTCCCACCCACAATTGATATATTGATATAAATCATTTCGAACACTCAAGTTCCCACAGAAATTATTTTTATGTACATAATCTATTCTCGTGGTATATAATTTCTTTTTTGACATGTAAACCTGATGCAGGCTGAGACGCATCAATCCTGATACTGACTGTTTAAATCCGTTCTTGAGTAAAATCGTGCGGAACGGACACCAAATCATTTTTATTTATATAGATCAAGTTTATAAATACATAGTTACCTTCACTTGATTTATTTGAAACTCATTGTTGAAAAAAACAATATTGATTTGAAGTTCATTGTGAGAACATAAACATAAACGAAACATAATCGTTATTGAATTGAATGCATGGTGAAAATAAAAACATTTTTCATTTGAAATTAATTTTGAATTATTTTTAAGCAATTGTTTTTTTTATTCCTCATCATTCTTCTTGTGGGTCCCGTTAAAAATTTTGTTGAAAACATTTCATATTTTTTTTTCCAGAGCAATACGCTAGTGCTTTTACCCCACAGCCACTGCGCACCTTTACCCACAAGCAATTTTTGAACTAATCGAATTTTTAAAAAAAGCTCTTGAACTTTTTCGCAAAACTGAATACGCACCATCATCTACTATAGAATGAAGGTTTCCTTGACAGTGTAGTTTAGAGCTTTCCAGTTATTTTAGGTAAGTAAATCGTCATCTCCAAAACTAAAAAAAATAGATCAAAACATCGTAAAACTCTTTTCACCTTTTTTTTAACTTTTTGCCACTTTCATGAAATGTATCTTTTTTATATGTGTGAGCTGTTGGTGTAATAATGTATCAAACGACTATACTGTTGTCGAAATTTTATGCTCGTTTGCTTCAAAATGGCCAATGCGCACCATTGCCCCGCATTACTCTATTGGATATGAGAATAAATTGGATATATTGTGGAATAAATGTTGCTAGCACATGAATACATTTCAAATGGCATGAACGAAATTATTACTGTAACCTTTTGTAGACTCAATAGAGGAGCAGAATTTTTATAATAGAACATCATTCAAAATATTTTCCATTCGCAAGTTCCACAAGGGAACGGGATCCTTTGACATGCTGTACCGCTTTCATTTGATTTGTGCCACAGGTGCGGGAAAAAAATAATTTAAAGCAATACCCATCAGTTGTACGATGGTTACTTGAATGATGCTGTCACGCAGTGGCAGTTTCCCTTAATTGCTGAAACACGGGAGATGTTTCAGGAGTCATTATCGGGCTTTCGTTATTTGTGTTCCTCCATTTTGCTAAGTGTTTTCAATGTGTTAAATTGCTGAATTATGTTTGATCCGCCACTATGCAATGCTGATCACCTACAATGTAACTGATGAACTATAGGACAACACTTTCAAACTCGTTTATTGCAATTCAAGAGAACGGTTTTGCCTGCAGCCTTTGGTTCATTAAATAGCACATAGGAAACAAGATATTTTTTTTTCTTTTTCTTGAGATCACCCACCCACATTCACTCAATAGAAATGTTTACCTTCCCGACTGCCAACTGTTGGGATAACAACGTTGTGTAACTTTTTTCCTCTAGCCCCGGAAAAAGCAACAGGACTCGACAAAAGGAACCCCCCGGTGTTCGAAGGCACTCGGTGAAAACAATTCCTCTCTGCACGAACGCCCACACATGGTACGAATTATACGGTTCAGCGATTGTATCCAGGCGCACAGTAGCTAGGAGAGTAGGTTAGGATGAAGCTGTCGAACTCGTTCCACGACAAAGACTTCATTAATCTGGGCTGGGTTAAGCCGTTGAGGGCGGCAGTAAATGTCTGCAAGCAGAAGAAGGGTCACACGCGAAACCCGAACTGGCTCATCTCGCATGCATAATTCATGTCAGTGCCGGATTTTGTCTGTAGGACATCACAATGCGAACGATCCAGTCGGAGGGCGAATCGCTTTCGAATGGAGGAATGCATAGAGCCATAGCCGGCAAGCTTCAGACTGCCTGTCACGAACGAGACACGAACGAGCTGCGAAAAAAATTTAAGTTTGATCGAATCGAATGATTTGGAGTTAACAGCGAATTTTCTGAATTTTCTGCCGAATGAATGGCTACAGTGGAAGCGGAATACCTCACGCCTCAAGCCTCAAGTGTCAAGCGGAATACCATTGATTTGTCTGTTGTCATACTAAATTTTCAATTTATCATCGGGCAAACCTTCAACTTATTTAATGATAGCTTTACCCATCTGTGAATCACCTGTCCGTCCATTGAGGGGATGCTGTCAGCAGTCAGAATCAATTTATTGGCCTCATACACTACGTTTCACAACTATAGAACCACTAATTTTTTCTGAGTATCCAGAGATATGTAAGAAGTCGGTTGAATTGAAGTATATAGTGTAGTATATAATAACTATCTTCATTTAAAAAACTGGCCATTTGAACTTTATTGAACTATAGAACCAGATGGAAAAACTCTCACTCCTTTATAAAATTAACGTTAATTTCACATGAATTACAATAAGTTTCTAATTCGTAAGTCATCTTTAGTCCTCAATCAGTTCAAATAACCCATTCGGGGTGGTTTTGACCAAGTTGCGCCTTGTTGTAGTGCGTATCTAGTTCTATGCAGCGGATACTGCTCGTATAAGCTCTTCACATCACTTCTACTGCATGTAAGCTGCATCTACTATTCGTACGATCACTCCTCATAAGTTCTTGATAGGGTTTTGATGTGGTAAACAAGCTGACCAGTCCAGAATCTGAAGCCCCTATTCAATAAACCATGTCTTGACTTTCCGGATGTTATGAATTGATGCCAAATTACCCAATTATCACGGAGTTTTTGATGCAAAAACAGAAGTAATTTCTGCATTACTTAAGAATGCCATAGAAATGAAGCATACATTTCTGCATAATTCAAGAACTAATCAAGCAAAATGAACCAAATTTGGTATGTGGAGGTTTAAGGGGGGCAAGAAACATTTCTAAAGTGGTTCAACACTCCTCCTGCCTTTCTGAGGGGGTTGAGGGGGGGGGGCTGCCTTACAAATGAAACACAAACTTCTGCATAACTCGAGAACTATCCAAGCTCAATTTGGGATGTGAGGGTTTTTGGGTATGAGAAATGTTAGTCCATTTGATGTTCGCGTTAGCGAAATTGATCTTTGTTCGAAACTGAAAATGGATTGTAATGTGATAAAACGCACTCCTATCTTTAATCTATTCCAATAGAAAAGGATCGCTGAATGTATTTATAAGACTCGAGGAAGGATTTGACCGATTTAGGGCTGTCTTTATTCTATCATATTTTTTGTATAAAACATTTATTCCGTGTAACGAAGAAACATGTTATTTGCAAGTGGGTGGAAAATCTTGAACGAGAATTGTGTCTGAAAATAATCTGACATTATAATGATGAGTTTTGTTAGAAATACTAGGAATTTTATAGTGAAAGGTGAATTCAACGGGGTCGATTAGAAGATCAATCAATGAACAGTTCTGCGATTGGACCCATGAACTTGCTCATAGTAAGAAAACGTGAATGTTTGAAGGTATTGATAACAAAAAACAAATTTTTGGCGAGACGAAGTTTGCCGGGTCAGCTAGCGTGTTATAAATTTGCTCATATTACGCTCGCGTATGAGTTTTACAAATACACCTTCTATATATATTTATATTCGCAATTGTACATCGGAACACATCATTCATACATTTTACTTCAGTATTGAATTGTTATTTTTTTCAAATTACTCTAAGACTCGTGCCAGTGGAGCGCCTCACAGTCTGATAAGTGAACTGATCTTTTTACGTATCAAAACAAAAACAAACGGTGTGCTTTGCTCTTCTCTCACAAACACTATTACCCCATGAAAACACGTGTTTTTACCTATACTACTACAGTGGCTTCGTTCCGCCTTCATCTTAAGTATTTCCTCCTGCACGAAAAAATATTTTTGGAAAAATATACATAGCAAGGCGCGCAGAAGTATACCCTAAGGTGGGCCAACTTGCTAAAACCACTCTTCAGCCATCTTGGAAGTTAACTGTGTTTTGTTTGTAAACAAAACACAATACGCTAGTGCAGAAGCTCGTTCATGATCAGTCTGTCTCTTTCATGCTTCAAGCAAATAATTCCCCTTCTGCTTCTGCCCTTCGAAACGGCCTCACCTAGTACCATAGACCCGTCTTGATACATAGCACGCATACTTGCAAAACAAGCACTATAGTGTATATGCGTTTTATGCAAAGTGTATATTATCTCTTTTTATTAAGAACTATGCGTCAAATAGAACAGTTTAGATCCTGCGTAATATTTAGAAATGAACGTTTGATTGAACACGAGGAACTAATATCTCATTGAAGTACACGGAACAAGGTTAGGGGAAGTGGGGGCATAGTAGCCACCCTAAGGAATATGCCCATTTCCAGAGTCCATAAACCGATTCAATTCCCGTTTCTCGAAAAATATTATAGTTCAACTCATTGTTCTTCAAGATAGAAGACGGCTTTTACTATAAAAATTCGAAATAGTACACTTTTCATCATTAGGAAAAAAAGGTGAAATATCGAACATTTTTTTGCTTGGAGGTAAAGTGGTCACGCGCACATATCAAACTAAATGTGATAGATTTACGCATTTTTGTTCGTCCAAATTTGTTCAAAATATATTTGATTTTCTCATTCATATAAAAACGTAATAAGAAACACATAACGTTCCGCACAATGAGGCTTGGTTTAGTTGAAGTGGCATATTTATCCAGAGTCAAAGCCACAAAAGGATGTTCTTCAAGAGCCGAATGTGATGCGGTATATCAGCTTTAGTAAACAGAACATCGTAAGTCGTTATTTACCTATGACCACTTTGCCCCCAAACATCAAAGTAATTTTTATGTTATTTAATCGCTGAGTTTAAACAAATATCTGTTCCAAACTGATGATTTGTCCAATATATCAGATAGAATAAACTCAATTTCACGAGAAATTCCTTAGATACCATGCGCACAGAACTACGGCCGAATGGCTAACGAGAGAGCAATTTCTATTTTTATTTGTATTTTTACATGCCAAAGCTCTATTGAAGTACAGGGTGACTCAAAAGTAATTAAATTCTTCAAACATAAGTTGACTGTCAATACGGCATCCATAGTCAATAGTTATACTACCACACAAGCAGGTGGCCACTTTGACCCCATGACCAATTTGCCTCCACTACCCCTACTTGGATTTTATATCATACTAGCTAACCTGGCAAACTTCGTCCCGCCCATTTACTTGATTAATTCTCGAGTAATGCAGAAATTTGTGTTTTATTTATATGGCAGCCACCCCTAAGAGAGGGGGGAGGGGTATCTAACCACCATAGAAACATTCATTGCACCCTAAAGTTTCCATATGCCTAATTTGGTTTAATTTGCTTGATTAATTTCCGAGTAATGCAAAAAATTGTGTTTCATTTGTATGGCAGCCCCCTCTAAGAGAGGGGGATGAGTATCTTATCACCATAGAAACATTTATTGCATCCTAAAACCTCCACATGCCAAATTTGGTTGCATTTGCTTGATTAATTCTCGAGTAATGCAGAAATTTGTGTTTCATTTGTATGGCAGCCCCCCCCCCCTTTGAGTGGGGGAAGGACTGTCTAACCATCATAGAAACAATTATTGTACCCTAAAACTTTCACATGCCAACTTTGGTTTCGTTTGCTTGGTTAATTTCCGAGTAATGCAGAAATTTGTGTTTCATTTGTATGGCAGCCCCCCCCCTTAGAGAGGGGGGAGGGGTCTCAAAATATCACGAAAACCTTCCCCGGCCCCAAAAACCCCTACATACCAATTTTCATGTCGATCGGTTCAGTAGTTTCCGAGTCTATAAGAATCAGACAGACAGACAGACATCACTCCATTTTTATATATATATATATATATATATATATATATATATATATATATATATATATATATATATATATATATATATATATATATAGATTAGTTGAAGTCAATGGGGCATATTGCCCCAAGGATCTTCTGAACTTTAGAATGATTTGGAGTACCTATAACATCTGATGCTTGAATAAACATAGCACTCAATCTCTATGAACCATTTTTGGTGAGATTTCTTGCTATGAACATTGCACCAGTCGTGGTTGCAATGGTAGATCAATTGGTTTGAACTTCAGAGTGTTTTGCAGGACTTAAAAGATCTGATATTCATATAAATATTTATATATAAATTTTGTGTTGTCATTCATGAGGTGAATTATAATAAAGGAACTATGATGTTGTAACGTGAAATACTATAATAATTAACTTTAATCAATCTTACAAAAAACGTGTATCTATTGTACGATTGAAAGACAATGATGAAGTGAAACACACAGTGTCCTTCATCTACCCGGAAACGACAACTCTCCGCTTATTGTTTCACTCGTGGCGTCGATACAAGTGACAGTCGAATCTGTCACTGGCGTGCCCAACTGGTAGATCCTTTCTGATATTGTCAGTTGTCTCCAACAATAAACGAATTTACTCAGGTGAATCGGAAACAAGAACAATTTATCTATCTCTTTTGAGCAATATATGGCATGCAAAATAAACAAATCTGGAGTAGTAGGATTGAATTTGTAGATTTTGAAAAGCATCTAAAGAAGATAAATATATCTACATCGGTGTCAAGTTGTAGAAACAGAACCTGAACTGGAACCTGAATTTAACTGAAAAAATACCCGATTATTTTATTTAGAATTAGAAAATTTTATTAAAACCTATCCGTACCCTATGCACACGGCTCTATGCTATGATACATACTGATACTAAATGGTGCTAAAGCTAAGATATTTTTTTTCAAAATTGGAAATTTTTTAAAAATTCATACATATTTCCTAAGAAAAAAATACGATGAAAAGATTTGTTTAGATGAAAAACACGGATTTAATTGTGGCAACA